>NC_083319.1:6051967-6370182 GCF_963455315.2 Globicephala melas
CAGGTGGGTTCTGGAGCCCGCGCTGCGGCCCTGTGAACTGTAGCTGAAACTTCACAGAATTACCTACAGAGAGCGATTTAGATTTTTGATCAAGGGCCCCACTGCCTTCTCTGAAGTCTGACACCTGCACTGCACTGAGAGAAGGGTAAGGCCAGGGGCCACCAGAGGCATCTGAAGCCTCATGGTGAAGAATCAAAGGAGAGGCAAGATTTGTAATGGGAGGAGGGGCAGTACCAAGGGTAACATCCCCCACTAGCCCAAGGAGGAAACCCCAGACCCTAGATGGGACCTACCAGTGGACACATCAAGTGTACATCTCTGCCTGTGCCCCCATCTGCCAGGGTGCAAGACCAGTCCCCCAAAGTATGCGGTCTTTGGGAATACCTGAAGCTCCAAATGGGGATGGTCTGTGTGTACAAGTGTGAATTCCAGTGTCTTCAGGGGTGTGTGTGTGTGTGTGTGTGTGTGTGTGTACAGCTAGATGACGGTGCACAGAGAGGTGTGCCTGAGGGATGTCAGTGGGTTGGAAGGGTGACAGCCTCACAGCCTTACATGCCGGAGCACAGGTGAGAACTCACACTTCCCAGTTTGTACACCTCCTCCTGGTCAGGAGGTCCTGGAGAGGAGAGCCAGGGCCTGGCCCTACATTGATGGCCTCCTTGCTCTTTGGTCTTCCTCAAGGAGGGTCTGGAAATGGGTGCCCAGAGCATTTGGAAATTCTAGGCTTTGGGAGTGCACGTGGCGCCCATCGTGGTCCACCCACACTGGCTGCTTGGATTCCTCAAGTTGTCCATGAAAATGAAAAAAAAAAATTAAGTAAAGATTTGGGGCAGTAACAAAGCAAGACACTGATATTTGAGAGTCAGCTGGAAACCACGAGGAATCTGCCAGCCCCTTGGGGGATTTCTGATTGCTCTGTGCTGTGGTCATCTCTCTGGGAGCTGACACCCAGCTGTGCCAAGGGTGACTTTCAAAACCAGTAAGTGGGGCTTCCCTGGTGGCGCAGTGGTTGAGAGTCCGCCTGCCGATGCAGGGGACGTGTGTTCGTGCCCCGGTCCGGGAAGATCCCGCATGCCGCGGAGCAGCTGGGCCCGTGAGCCATGGCCGCTGAGCCTGCGCGTCCGGAGCCTGTGCTCCGCAACGGGAGAGGCCACAACAGTGAGAGGCCTGTGTACCGCAAACAAACAAACAAAAAAACAGTAAGTGGAACAACTCTTCCTGCCCCCTCTCCAACTTCTAGACATTTTTCCTTTTCCATATTTCCTTTTCATGCAGACAAAAGCGTCAATCCATTCAGATGCTAAGTGATAAATGTTCCAAGTAATTTTTATTTTAGAATACAAGAGAGGTACAAATGTATTTACAGTTGTACATATACAATCAAATAATATATATCACAGTTTCGTAAATATCATTTTAGATAAATATTTACAAAGTTAAAGTGACCATTTTCTGGAAGTAGAACACAAGTTTTTGAAAATTCTATACATTTTGTACTTTTCATTAATATTATAATAGTTTATTTTACAAAACGCCCTACAGGAATTCTAGTAAATGACTGCAAGGTGGGAAAGGCGACACCAGAGGGCGCCCACGGCCGGAGCTTGGGGAAACTTGGGACAGAACAAGGGCGGAACCTCCCGGGATCCCGCACAGCTCGGAGATGCTTTCCGGGCTGAGAAGCCAGTCTTGGCCTCCTCGGGTCGGAGAGTGGCGAGCAGGGGCAGGAAACTTCCTCTTTCCAAGCTTGATGTCAGAGCTGAAGGGGAGGAGGCATTGGTCCAACTCTCTCATTTTACAGACGGGGAAATGGTAAACGGAGGCCCAAAGAAGGGCTAGGCCTTTCCCGGGGTCCCCATAGTGGATTTCCGTTTTGCCTTCATTCTCAGCCTACCTGGCACATTTGTGCCTCGTCCATCCCCAAGGAGCCGACTTTCGGGGGAAGGTGGCCCGAAGGAGAGAAGGGCCCGCTTGGCAGGGAAGGGCAGGTCTCTCCGGCCTCTTCTGGCTGCCCCTGAACCCCTTCAGTCCCCAAATTTCAAGGTCGCGTCCTTGAGTTCTGACATTGCAAGATACCAGTCTCAGAGGCGGGAGGAGGAGACAGATGCGCGTAGTGCCCGGGCGCGCTGCCCACACTGGGACAGGGAGCTCCATCCCAACACGCAGCTCTCTGTGGGGGTGGTGAGGGCCCCCTTTCCCCGCTGAGGGCCCTCGGAGACTTTCGGTCCCCTCTCCTGGCACCCACCAGGGGGCTATCAGCCTGGACAGCCGACTCCACAAGAGAAGGGAGACTCAGGGGTGAGGCCGAGCATGGGGATCCCCTGAAGAGGAGGCGGCCGAGCAGCTGCACCAGCTGCGCGGCCCGCGAAAAGGACGTCGCCTCTCAGTGTCCTCATCTGCGAAACGGGGCGAAGAGTGTATGCCTGGGCGTCATTTCTGGGGCGCACCTACAGCGCCGGGTCCGGCGGCCGCGTGCCGCAGGGAGCGCGAGTCGCGAGGGAGAGCAGCCCCGCCGCGCGCCCCGGCGGGCTGGCCGGCGGAGGCGCGCGCGGGCGGGAGCGGGCGCGCCGCGGCGCTCACAGCACCATGGCCGGCAGGTGGTGCGCGGCGGCGGCGGCGGCGGCGGCGGCGAGCGCGGGCGCGTGCGCGTGCGGCGCGGGCAGCGCGGGCGAGTGGGCCTGCAGCGCGGCGCTGGGCGGCCGGTGGCGCGCGCTCTTCTGGTGGGCGCGCAGGCCGGCCAGCTGCGAGTAGGCGCTCTGGCACACCTGGCACTTGTAGGGGCGTTCGCCCGTGTGCAGGCGCACGTGGTTGCGCAACGTGGACGACTGGCTGAAGCGGCGGTTGCAGAAGCGGCACACGAAGGGCTTGTCCAGCGTGTGGATGCGCATGTGCGAGCGCAGGTTGCTGCGCGAGTTGAAGCCGCGGTGGCAGATGACGCAGCGCATGCGGCCCGAGGTGCCAGCCGCCGGGTCCGCCGGGTGGAAGTCCTCTGGCCGCGCGGGCGGGGCCCGGGGGGGTCAGGCGGGGAGGGGGAGAGAGAGAGCAGCCTCGTTAGAACCCGCGCGGCCGCGGCCTGGTCTCCCCGTACCCCTCCCCCACGTGCGCCCCTCCCAGGGCCCAACCGCCTCCGATCGTTGGGTGGCCACTGCTCAGATTGCTGGCGCTGGCAGAGGGGTGGTAGGGGCAGCAAGAGACCTGGCCTGGGATCACATAGGAGCTGGACTCCAGACCATGCTGCGAGATCTCAGGGACTTAGTGACTTCGCTTCGGGAAACCTCAACCTTCTCATCCGTAAAATGGGAAGCTACTACGACCTCACGGGGCTATGCACGACTACACGAGATGATCACAAAAAACTGACGTCTTTGAAGATTACTCTGTATTGATCACTTTACCTGCCTGAGGCCGGATATGGGGAAGTACCAGGTTTATAGTAACCTTCCATCAATGGTGGTCACTGTTATAACTCCTCCTCTCTCCCCAAAACCTTTCATTTATTCATCCCACAAATATTTACTGAATGCCAACTATGTACCAGTGAACTGCACCTCACTTTTCTCATCCCTGAAATGGAAGTAATAATAGCATCACGCCCAAAAGGTTGCTGTAAGGATCAGAGAAATGGTTTGTGAAACATTAGCTGCAGAGCAAGCTCTGGATAAACAGTAGCTGCTGAGCCTCAGGTTCATCCTCTAAAAATAAGGATAACCAAATATCACAAGGGTTTTATGAGGACCCATGTGGGATGACACCTGTAGAAGGTTTAGCCCAATACTTGGCAGGAAATAGGTCTTGAGCAAATGGTCTCTACCGTGATACCAGCGCCCCGCCCCACCCCGCTGCAGCACACACACAGGCACACCCTGCTCTGCCTTCATTCAACAGGTTTATACTGAGCACCTACTCTGGGCCAGGCTCAGCACCTGGGACAGGGCAGGGAAATGTGGACTGTGAAAGCTGGAAGGGAGCTTAGAGATCATCGCGCCCAACATCCTTCCTTTACAGGTGGGTAAACTGAGCCATTTCCTAAGATTGCACAGCAGAACTGGGACTCAATCCAGTCTCCTACTGCCTGGCCAGTTGCTTCTCCACCACACGCTGCTGCTGCCTCCACCCAATCTGCCCCCAGACAGTCTGTCTTGTCCAGAATCAGAACTGTCTTCCATCTATGCCTGGACCATGGCAGCGGCTCCAGGGTCATTGGCCTCCTTGAACCAGTAAGTCCCATGTGCTTGATGCTGCTGGACGAGGAACCAGGGTCCCCAGAGGCCAGGAGCCTCCCTGCCAAACACACACACACACACACTCACTGTCTCTCTCTCTGGCTTCCGTGGCTCCCTTGTCATTGTGGCCTCATGGGGACTACCTACCATGCTTGTTCTTTTTCTGCTCCTCCCCCAGCCCGGGCACACCAGGGATCCCCAGGAAGGTGTTGTGTGAGTTTCCATACCACACCAGCAGCTCCTGGTCTGGAGGGATCATCTGTAGGGAAGGAGGCAAAAGGAGATCAGGAAGGCAGCAGCCCAGGGTCGGGGGCGGGGGGGTTTCCCTCACAGCCAGGAGGGGCTGTCCTGGTGCCCACCTTGGAGATGTGGATACAGTCTCAGCCCCAAGAAAGGCACACTTGGGTCCCTTTCCTCCAAGCTATCCCCGGCAAGCTTCACAGACATGGAAGGCCTTGAGTTGCTCTGCCCCTCTGCCCCCCTCTGCCAGGACTTCTCACTGTCGCTGTCCTGGCTCTGCTGCTGGGACCAGAGCTGTCTCCTGGCCACACAGGAGCTCCCAAACTGACAGCAATGGAACAGAAACCTTGCCGCAAGCAGAAGTAAAGGAAGAAGGAAAGCTAGAAAACTTCTCATTTCTCTCCGAGGGGAAGCAGAGTCAGCCAGCCCTCAGGTCTGTGGGGCTGAGCCAGACGTTCCCAAGGATAGTGGCCTGCGGGGCACCCTGTGGTTCTCGGTTACACCCTGCCTGATGATGTTCTGGAAATATCTCTTATCCAGAGCAACCACGAGGCAGCGCCACGTCACATACCCTTCTCTCCCCATCACAGGGCTCTGACTCCCTGTACGCAGCTAAAAAAGAAGCATTCAGTTCCGTGAACACCTGCACCTCCGGAAATACTGGGGCAAACAGCCTTAAACAAGATTCGTTTGCCATGTCCTAGGTCTACGGCAGAGAACTCCACAAATGGTGACAGGGCTCTGCTGCTCCCAGGGGAGGACTGCCCCAGGGACGCGGTGCCCGCGGTCAGGAGGGAGGGCTTTGCAGTGACAATCCAGGGAGGCAGTGGAAGGCCTGCTCCTGAGGTGAGGCTGACCCCGCCCTCTGGGACAGCCCAGGGGCCCGCCACACCTTTGGTGGAAGCCACTTATTCCTCAAAGCAAAGAACCTGCAGGCTCCAGCCAGCTAGAGCAAATGAGAGAGGGGAAGCCCATCGCCTCCCAAGGCCTGGACCCCGGGGGAGCTAGCTGTGGCACCCACCCTGGGGGTCACTCTCTGATCTGCCCAGAGAAAGGTGGATGCCGCCCCCCCGGGCGATGGCTGGCTTGTTTTCCTGGTGGGTTTTCTTTTAGTTGAAGTACAAAAGGTCACACAGGACTCCATCTAGGGCTGTCTGAAATCACACCAGATTAGGGCCCTTCTCCTTGGCCTCCACGGTCACAGAGAAAGCCCCCGCCCCTTCCCTTTTTTTCTGGCCTGAAGACCCCCGATCTGCTCGCCACACCTTCCTTCCTCTGGTCAGAGCCAGGAAGAGCCTCAGAGCATCACAGCCAGCCAGCCAGCCCTGCTGGACCCTGAAAGGAGAGGGAAGCAGAGACAGGAGGGGGCGGGAGAAGGGAAGCTCCAGGGGGCCTAGGCAACGTCCATCCTCATAAGACTCATCCAGGGGTCACTGTGCCCCTTCCCAACAGACCCTACAGCCCACGGGGTGTCACATCAAGCCTCAGGGACAGTGAGTGACGAAGAGCCGGGTGGAGGGTGCCACACCAGCTCGGACTGACGGGGTTTAAATATGGAAAAACCAAATGCAGCCCCGGAACCCAAGGAAAATCAGGCAGCGCGTCAGAGAAAGCAGGCAGGTTAGAATCTGGCCCCACAGCGAGAGTCCTCGAGGCCTCTCTGGTCATTCATAGTCACGGCCGCTGTAAAGGAGGCCAGCGGGGGTCAGAGCTGGAGGCCCTGCTGGAGAAAGGGTGGAGCTGAGAGAGTTTTGTGAACCCCTTAGAAAAGAGGGTGATGGAGCTAAAATATTCAAGGTAAATTCACCGTGAAGGAAGCTGCTGAGAGATGGTGCCGGTGGGCCCTCGGTCGCCAGGTCCCTGGGTGACCCTAGGCAAACACTCTGTCTCTCTAAGCTTGTCTCCTGAAGTGAAGGGGGTGGAGAGCATGATCCCTGAGGCTCCCCCAACTCTAGGACTCTGATTATGTCACCTCTGACATTGTCCCAACCCCTGGCTTCAATTCTCAGACGACAACAGATATTTATACATCACGGTTCTTCTAAAGCAATCAACCCCTTGTCCAACTGTCTGTACACTCCCCTTCCTTCCGGAGACTGTTCTGCTGAGGTTCCTGGCTCAGGGCCTGGGCTCACACACGTCGGGGTCCACTTGGGCTCCCCACCTGCTGAGCGTGTCACTTTGGGCAAGGTGCCTTCTGCCACTGGTCCTCAGTTTCCTCAACTGCAGAACAGGGACAGCCCCTTCTGTAACCTCACAGGGCGCTTGTCCGGGCTCCACGGGGCCACGCACTTAAAGCTGTTTGTCCTATTTTCCGAGAGCTCATCAACCGCTCAGAGAAGCTGGCAGCCACCTCTGGGACATGGGGTCCTTCAGTGACCATCAAGAGCGCAGGCTGGGGACTTCCCTGGCGGTCCAACGGTGAGGACCCAGTGCTTTCACTGCTGAGGGCCTGGGTTCAATCGCTGGTCGGGGAATTAAGATCCCACAAGCCGCGCGGCGAAAAAAGAAGCAAGAAGAACAGGCTGGGCCCACATGCTCCCAGGACACCAGTGCCCCTCCGGTGCCACCTCTTCCCTGGCCCATCTGCCCGGGGGGCGGGGAGCACAGTTGTGGGATGACAGGTTCAGCAAGTCGCCAGTGGGAGCTGCATCTCCACCCCCAGACATGCAGTCTGGGAATCAAGTATCTAAGTCAACACCGGCCTTTTCATTTGAATTGACTAACAATTATTATTAAGTATAAAACAGATATAACAGCAACAACAATCACGGTGGTGAATGAGAAGCCAAGAACGAACTCTGAATATTATTATTGAAAGTGGTGGTTGGGAATCATATTTTTAAAAGAAGAACTTTAATACTGACTGCTTCAATATAGGCTGAGCCATGTAGTTACTAACACATTGTTCAAATGTACTAAAAATTTTACTAGTGCATGTTTTTGTTGTTGTTGTTTGCAGTACGCGGGCCTCTTGTGGCCTCTCCCGTTGCAGAGCACAGGCTCCGGACGCGCAGGCTCAGCGGCCATGGCTCACGGGCCCAGCCGCTCCGAGGCACGTGGGATCCTCCTGGACCGGGACAGGAACCCGCATCCCCTGCATCGGCAGGCAGACTCTCAACCACTGCGCCACCAGGGAAGCCCACTAGTGCATTTTAAAAATTAAAACAGTGATACAGACACAAAGCAGTATATAAGGAAAAGTAACTCTCTCTCCCACTCAGGGCACCCAGCCACTGTGGCCGGTTTTCTGCACATCGTTCCTCAGAAGGGTTTGTCGTTTTGAGACCAGTTTTTTTTTTAATGCTGATTTAAGGTGCATGAGGAACAGCATGACGGAGCGGAGTGACTTTCATTTTCTACAAGATGCATCTGATTTTTTAAGAATTAATGAGCACATATTACGTTTATACAAAAAAAAATTTTTTAAAGAGAGAAAATCTATTAAAAAGAACCTACTAGAATTGAGAATGACACGCATCCCCAGACAACAAGAAGCCTCCGGCTGTAAGGCAGCGCTGGGGAAGGCGGCCTCACCCGCACAGAGGCCGGGCACTAGAGTCTCTCTCTGCCCTTCAGAGCTCTGGGAAACCAGCAGCAGCTCCTGGCCTGGACCTCTGGCATCTGCTTGCTCCCAGACACCCCTCATGCAATGACCCCAGAGATGGAGACCAGGAGTGCCGGGGAGACCCACAGCCTCTTCCCTGAGATCTTAGTACCGTTGTCCAGAGGCTGCCAGGGTCTCATCAGCCAGTCACCTAAGAGCAAAGAACGGCCACGGTCCCGTGCAGGCCTCCTCAGTAGCCCTGTTTCTTTATGGCCAACACTCTGGCCTGGCCCAGCCAGGGCTTTCCACGGGGGCTCGGAGAAGGAGAATCAGCTACTCATCTACTTTTCTGGGGATCCGAGACTGGCTCAGGGTACACAATAAACACAGCAATTGCCAAAGAAATGAATCCTGTCCCATAAAATCCACATCGTCAAGACACGGGGTGAGTATCAGCGCCTGACTCCTTGGTTGACAAATTATATAATCTCCCAACTGGTGCCTCTTCACCTTCCCTGTTGGCCCAGAAGTTCTGTCCTGACCCTTTTCTGAATTTGTATTATCAGTTGAAAACGTTTGGGGGTTTTGGTTTGTTTTCCTAATAGAAATTCATGTCACAGTATTGAACGTGCTCCCAGGAGGCTCTGATGTCCTCTCCGTCCTCCCGGTGGTACAGAAGCCCTTGTCTAGAAGGACCTCAGTGTCATCTGGACGAATATCAATTTCCATTGTACCACAGATGTCCCAACACACCAATTAATAGAGTTCCAGCAAAGAGATATTGGCCAGGGAGGTCCCATGGCGTGGTGACCAAGGGCTCCACCGTGGGGTCCCACAGGTCTGGATTCAAATCACAGCTCAACAATCTCCCAAGATCTCCCTGAACCTTAGTTTCAACGTCATTAAAACAGGGATAGTGATAGCACCAGACTGAGTGGATTCGATTTTTTCAAAGTCGCTAAGACCCTTAGCACAGTGCTGGCACGTGGTAACTGCTCCGCAGACGGTAGCATCATTAATTATGCTTATTATTAAAAACCGAAGTGCCTAACTGCACCCATCGGTGAGTAAGATCAAAAGGAAAATGGTGCTTTGCCCTCACAGAGCTAAGAAAAAGAGAGATGGGGCTATGAGGCTCCAGGGGAAAAAAAAAAACCAAAACAAACCTCAATTGCCTGAAATGAGAAGCAAAGCAGCTGAAAGAAAAAGCCCACGCTTCAGGGCACAGCCATTTGCCAAAACCTCGGGAGGGGAAAAGCCTGGGAATTCTTTTCCCAGTTCCAAAATGCAAAATTTTCATAGCTTATTCCTAAATCGTTTTCTTGTGTTGAGTTTTGGGGTCAAAGTTCTTGCTTCCCTGGGGCAGCTGGTTTCTTTGCCGGTTTTGTTTTCTTGGGAGAAAAGGGTCCGTGGGTCCATTTTCAACCCAGCCCCCATCACCTGGAGAAAGACTTATTCATTCAACATTTAGTGCCCATTTGCAATGTGCTGGGCACTTTCTAGAAATGTCATTTTAGGCACCTGAGGTTGAAGATAGCGAGGGGAGAGCCTGGGATAACATGTTGGTAGATCTGCCTAGGAATTCTGCACAGACTGGCCGGCCTGGAGAGCCATCACCCTCGTCTCCCTTTGGACGGCTGTTAATTTCGTATTTGTGGGAAATCTTAGCGCAGCCGTAGTATATTCTGCTTGCTGAATTAAGATGTTTCTTCTCACTTTTTTTTTGGCAAGCAATGGGTCACTGTTATGAAATATACACAGTGGTTCTGAGTGACGGAAAGATTAAGCAAACAGGTCATGGCACAGACCCTTCTTGGCTCACACACACGCGCAGAACAAACAGCCCGCGAATTCGAGAGGCGTCCGGGGAGTGGCCTGGAGCAGCAGAAATGTCTTCTGGACAAGCCCTGCTGCACGGTGCTCACACACACCTGGACACACAGCTGGTCCGGTAAGTGGCATCTGACATTTTGACACACGGCTTTAAGAAAGTTGCCACCACGAAAAATGTACCTAACTTCACTTATTAAAAGTAAAGTGGGCGGTATTTTGCGTTTCCTTATTCGTCACTCCGGCACTCGGCTTGCTAACTCTGTGAAAGCATGAAGAGCTAAACCGGTGGTATCTACTTATCTTGATCATATATGGTAGATTTTCCCAATCCTCTTTTTTCAACTTAAATTCCTGATCAGATGTCGATGACTTTTAAAAAAATCTTATAAACTTAGATTCCTCCATGGAGATGCACTTCAGCCACCTTGTCCTCCGACTCTGAATCTCTGTATAAACGTCTATTAATATTTCCTGACTCTGTTCAGCTCTCCTCAGCCATGTGACCTGAACAGCAAGATGAGACTCAGGCCTCCGCATCCGACGCCGTGGGGAGTCCTTTTGCCAAAATCATACCAGCATCCTTACCCTCTCTCCTGTGTGTAAGCATGTGTGTGTGTGAGCGTGCGTGTGTCTGCGTGGAGGGATGGAATGATTGGGTGTCCCCCATCTCATCTGTTTCAGGGGGGCCGGGAAGCAGTGTGCAGATGTGAGGACATGTGTGAGGTGGAGCGGGTAAAGGGGGGCGCTCTCTGCCAGGGGTGAGGTTCAGTCACACATGAGGCTGACCCTAGGATGTCTAAGGGGAGGCCCTTGCTCCCATAGGGTGGCAGCCCAGCCAACAGTCTCAGGAAACACCTCTGTCCTCAGCCTGGGCCACCGTCAGTCCTATCCTCGCACTGTCCCACCTCACCTGAACCCCAGTCCAAGAACGGCTCACCTTTCTTTTTTTTTTCTTTTGTGCCGCACAGCTTTCGGGATCTTAGTTCCCTGACCAGGGATTGAACCCAGGCCCCAGCAGGGGAAGCACCGAGTCCTAACCACTGGACCGCCAGGGAAGTCCCAACCTTTCTTTACCCCTCTTGGTTCTCCTGAGGTCCAGCCCTTGGCTGGACCACACCAGGGCCCAGGCAAAGGCCATTCTGTTGTCACTCCTGGAAGATTCCCAGGGGCCTGGTTATTGAGGGACAACTGTCCAGTGCCCCTTGGGGCCTTAGAAAGACATAGGGCTCTGAGTTACAGGAAGAAAACGGACTAAAGGAAAGGAGAGTCATCCTCTGGCCTGGGGCGGGGGGCTCCTTCAGAACACCCCCAAACTCAGCCAAGCCTAGCCGTACCCCAAGGGGCACCGTGCTTCTCCCTCCACAGAGGAGCAGAAGTGTGGGGTCCAGAGGACTACTGGGGGAAGAGCCCCACCACCCGTGCAGAGCACTCGCCACCAACCCGCCACAGGGAACCTGGGCTGCCTGCCCCGTCCTGGGCTGGACGCTGAGCAAATGTCCTGCCAAGAGACAACGTGCAGGGAGGGTCCTCACAGCATGGCTGCCTCGGCTACCGCCTCCCGGCTACCACCACTCGGCCTGCTCTGTGCTCTCATCATCTCCCCGAACACCGTGAGCCTGTCTGCCTCTGCCCAAGCGTTTCCCCACTGGGGACACCTCCTTTCCCCATCCCGCCTGAACCTCTCCCTGCCCTGGGCCTGGCCAGCTCCTCTGACAGCCCCTCCCACCCACCACGGGATATGCTATTTAATCTCTCCCTCTCTCTCTCGTCTGAGAAGCTTCGCCCAGCTCAGACATTAGTGTTAGCGTCCCTCACAAATGCTCAGACATTAGTGTTAGCGTCCCTCACAAACGCCCATGGAAGCCGCTGAGTCTGCCACTCATCAAGTGAGACCCAGCACACTGGAGGTAATCACAGAACCCTCCCTTGTGGATTCAACACGTGAGGATTAGATACGGTAATGCGCATACAGTGTCTAGGAAAAGCCTGACAAGTGATCAGGATGCGATAGCTGAGGTTAGAGTCGCGCGTGGTCCACCCGTCACTGGTGGCGGGCAAGGCACAGCCAAAATGCTGCCGACACAACGCCCTCTCTCCCCCCCAGATGCTTT
The DNA here is from genome assembly GCF_963455315.2 of Globicephala melas. Taxonomy (NCBI): domain Eukaryota; kingdom Metazoa; phylum Chordata; class Mammalia; order Artiodactyla; family Delphinidae; genus Globicephala; species Globicephala melas. The sequence continues at coordinate 6,063,922 of NC_083319.1, forward strand.
CCCTGGGCTGCCTTCTGGTGTCTTTCCCTCTGTATTTCTATGGCTTCTCAACCCCAGCACCCCCTCAGCAGTTATCCGGGGACCCCAGTGGAGGTGCACATGAGATTCACGATGGCATAAAGTGGAAAGTTCTGTCCTTTCTGATCTACGGCAGAAAGCTTGCCCTGGAGGTCGTGCTCCCAGAGACAGTGATGCATGGGCCTCAGTCCTCCAGCCCGGGCAGGGCCAGCTGGGCCAGCGCGTACGCCCCTCTCTCCACCTCAGTCCCCCGCCCCCGCCAGCTGCACGCGCCGCCCCCACATAGCAGCGCACACACTCACCTCAGCGGCTTTGTAGAAGATGCTGGTGCCGATCTGGACCACCTCCAGGTTCTGCTCTTGTTCGTTACGTGCGCACTTGATGTAGGTCATCCAGCTTCGGTGGTCCTCCTGGCTGGCGTCGATGAAGTAGCGCACCGTGCCATCCTCGTTGAACACCTGCGCGCAGGTGAATCGGGGGCCAGGTGAGGCGGGGCTGTGTCCTGTGTGCCGCCCGTGGCTAGGGCTATGGGCCCCAGGCTGGGCACATCCACACGCTCTCTCTCTCCATCCTCACAACAGCCCCAGGAAGTGGACGCAGCTATTATTGTCTTGGTTTTCCAGCCGGTGAAAGGGAGGCTCAGAGCAGTACAGTGACTCGCCTGAGGCCAGCTGGCTAGAAGTGGCCAACAGGGAGTCAAGTCTCCAGGGCCCCACAGGCTCCTGCTGCCACGTCCTCCCCATCCCCAGATGCAAAGCATCTCCAAGAGATCACTGAGCGCACAAAGTGACGTCCACTCCAGCTAGTTCTCCGGGGATGCGGAGGTGCTCCCCAAAGCCGCGGAGAACACTGGCCAGGACCTCAGCGGGGGACACAGAAGAGCCTAGAAAGGGAAGGCTGGCTCACTGTGTCACCCTGGCCTGGCCCAGGCCCCCTTTGTGGGAGCTACCAATAGTACTCAGAAACCAAACTGGACCCCAACTTCCTAACCCAGCAACAACTGGAGATGGGAACCACGGCCCAGGCCTCCAGAGGTGGGAGGAGGTGAGGTTAGGAGAGGCCTCATGGCCCTCTGCTCTCTTCCTCTGATCCTGTGACCAGGTGCAGGATTTGGCCCATTCCTCTCCTTAGTGGCCTGCCCGGTGGTGGGGAGCCATGGAGGAAGGAGGAGAAATGACATTAGGGAGAGGGTGCCTCAGCCTGGCCTCCTCAAGGTGAGACCCCCAAGAGGAGGAAGTGCTCTGGGTGGGGCTTTGTCCCAGGGGGGGCCGTCCCTGGCATCTGGCACCGTTGTGGGGGAGGAGGGTCAGAAGAGCCTGGATGGAAGGTCAGTTTCCGTCTGTAAAATGGGAATAATAACTCGTGGGGCTGCTGAGAACATCTGGTGGAATGCAGGCCCCGCGCTCAGAAAGCCGCTTGCCAGTTAATCGGTGCTCATTTCCAATGCCGTTATTCTGCTTGGCTTGGGAAGCCCGACTGCCAAGGAGCACAGGCTCCCTTCATCCTTCCTTCCAGCCACCCTCACCCCAAGGCCAGGGCTGGCTTTGAGGGGCTTTCCTTGCTGCTTCTGGAGTGAGGGAAAGAATGCAGGTGGCTGGGCGGTGGCTCCCAGGAGTGGCTTGCCAGCTCTCCGTGGGACCCTGGGCAAAGGACATGGCCTCTCTGGGTCTCCGTGCCCTCCTCTAAGAAGCGGACCTAACAACGGACGTGATCCCTAGGGCCGGCCAGAGGAGAGCGCCTTCGCCTCGCGATTTGGGGAGGAACCTCCAGGCATCAGGCGGTAGGATCCGGCCTCAGGGAGCGTCAAGGCCTGGCCCAAGGCGCCCGCAGCTTCCAGCGAGGGCGGAAGTAGCGGCCGGACGCCAGGGCCCCACCCGAAGCCCGCAGCCTGCAGCCCCGCAGCCCGCGCGTACCTCCCACATGAGGTTGTTGTTCTTGCAGATGTCCACGTGCTCCGGGGCGATGACGCGGCCGGTGAAGGGGCCCATCTCTGTGCCCGCCTTGATCCACGTCTTGGAGAAGATGCCGAGGCCCTCGCCGGGGATGGAGCTCTGCGCGATGATCACCTCGGCCGGCAGCACCAGGCTGGACAGCTTCTGAACCTCTGCGGCCGCCGGGCATGGGGACTGGGTCAGAGCCTGAGGCAGGGGAGGCCCGGCTCTTCCCCGGGGGTGGAGGCTCAGCGACCCGAGTCTCCTCTGATTGCAACCCGGGGACCCTCCGAAAGCAAGGGGTGCTTTGGGACTCATTTCGAGGAGAGCTTTTTGTTTGTTTGTTTGCGTTTGTTTTTGTTTTTAGTCTTTCCACGAATTCTCAAAGCATCCACAACCTCCCCTGCCCTCCACCCTGGCAAAGTTTAAGAACTACTGAGCCGACCGCAGTGCGTGGCTTTACCAATGGGTAAACTGAGGCCCGCTCCCACGAGGGGGTGACGGCCCAGCCAAGACTCCTTCGCCCTGTCTGGTTCTGGGCCGATCGTGCGTCGCACGGCGCTCACTGCGCGTCGCGGCACCGAGCACAGCGCACTGTCGGAGGACCCAGGACGCGGTCAGGGCTTCTGACTCCTTTCGCGGTGCGGGGTGGGGCGGGCCTCGCGCCCGGGGCGGGCTGGCAGCGCCCGGAAGGGAAGTCTAGTTTCGAGGCGGCGGAAGCTCAAAAGAAACGCGGGCGACGGCGGGCCGTGTCTCGCGCTCTCTGGGTGACCCCGGGCGCGCCTGGGTCCCTCGCTGCCGCCAGGATCCGGGGTGCCAGGAAGGGCAGTGCCCGGATCGAGGCGAGCCGCGCAGTCGCCTCTCTGGGCGGACAAGAGCCGGGGCGGCCCGCAACCTCCGGGGGTCCCCCCGCCTGGTCGCGCAGCCGGAGTGGGAGCGGCGAGGCGCACAGGGGCGGCCTCCGTGTCTTACAAGGTCCCCCTCTAAGCTACCTGGGAAAATACCCGGCCAGCGGGCCAGCTGAAAGGGGGGGTTAAACGGTGTCCATTGCGGCGCGGCCGGCAATTTGTCACGCTGTTAAAGTGATCGCATTCATTCGGCTCCATTCGAAAGAAATTGCTAATTCTAAATTCATTAGCCCTGGAAGAATGCTGTAGCAGTAAATTGTAGCTCAATGCGGAGGGGACTTGTTTAAAAGGGGCCGAGGAATTCCCCTTACAAAAAGGGGGGATTAGATGGTTGACATAGCGTGAATGGAAGTGGAATTAGTCTGCACGGTAAATTAAGAGAGGAACAGAAATCGTAAAGGGGGAAAAGGGGGCGACGCGCAGAGATGCCAGCGCCGGGGAAAGATATTGTTTGCGGGTTGATGAATGAGGAGTAAGAACTTGAGACATCTTAAAGAAAAGAAACTTTTCGTACTCTCTCTTTCTCTCCGTCGCTCTCTCCGCGGCTTTCTCTCCCGTCCGCCCGCCCTCCGCCCCCTCCCCAGCCCCCGCTGCCTTTTAAAGTTCTTGGTTTAAGTGGGAACTTTCGCGGGTCAAGCCCAAGTTAACTAAATGAATTTAAAACCCCTTCTTTTTGAGTCAACTGCTATTACACGCCTAGTAAGGCTTTAAATGCCGGGAACCCGCCGGCTCTAAGGGGTGAGGGGCGGATGGGGAAGCGCGGGGGCGGCGCGCCCGGCCGCCTGGACGCCGAGATCTCTTCACCGTGCCGCGCTGGGTGGAGGTGCTCCCCGCCCCCGGCCCCTCCCCGCCCGGGCTTGGCTGCTCGCTCCCTGGTTCGGCTCGCGGGAAACTGAGTCACACGCAGCATCTGGAACGCCCAGCTTGGCGCGAGCTGCTGCGACGCCCCGTGTCCCCGCCGCGTCCTGCGCGTGTGGGCCCGGGAATGAGGGGCCGCGGGGAGGAGGGGACGCGATCGGCCTCGACGGCGCGACTCACCGCCCGAGAAGGACTGCGCCAGGACCTCGGCGGTGAAGGCTGTCTTGGGGCTGGCGTGGTGGCTCTTGTCTTCGAAGAGCTGCTCGCCCAGCACGTTGCGCCAGCGGCCGTACAGGAAGCTGTGCAGGATGTCGGAGGTGATGACCTCTGCCAGCGCCAGCCCCGGCGCCTTCAGCCCTGTCTTGAGCACCAGGGCCTCAGCCGGGAGCACGGAGCCCATCATGGGCGGCCCGGGGCTCGCCGGCGCCGGGGACGGACGGCCGGACGGCCGGGCCGAGGCGGGTATGTGGTGGGCGGGTGGGGAGCACAGGGGCGAGAGAAGAGGGCTGTGATGGGGGAGGACGAGGACGCTGGAGGTAGTGGGAGGCGGGGGGCGGGGTGGCTGGGAGGAAAGTGAACGAGGGGGAGCGAGGCAGAAATGAAGAGAGAGATGGAGAAATCTGCGGAGATGGCAGAGGCGGCGCGGAGGGCTGGAGAGCCAGGGGTGGAGGCGGAGGCGGGTGCGAGGAGGGGGGCGGTGCGGGGTGGGTGGGAGGCGGGTGGCTTCAGAGAAACGGCGGCCAGGGGCTCTCGGCCGCGCGCTCGCCTCTCGCACACCCGGCCCGGACGGTCTTCCCCTTGGCAAAATCTCAGCGCCTTTATAGGAGCCGCAGTGACCCTCCTAATTGGTTATTAATGACCCCCTGACGTCGGAGGACAGACTTGTTGTACCCGGCCCGGCTCGAGGAGCCTCCGCCGCGAGAGCTCGAGGGGCGGGGGCGCTCGGGCCGCTCGGAACGTTCCCCCCTGCGTCCTCCCGCCCCGCCCCGGCCCTTCCACCCCCCTCCTCTTCCTCCTCCTCTCCCCGTGGGAAGTGCCGGGCAGGGAGGGAGGCTCAGCCCGGGGCGAGGAGAGGAGGGGACAGAGCAGGGCAGGGGGAGCTGCGAGGATCGCTCGGACTCCGGGGACCAGAATAGGCCGGAGGGGACGCCTGGTCTCGGGCCCCGCGCTCAGCCGCTATCCTAGGCCGGCTCTGCGCTCAGCATCCCTGGCCGGCCGGGCCGGCATTCACCTCCCCTACGCTCCCTGGCCCGCCCGGCCCGCCGGGTCCCGCGCTCTCCCGGGCTCCACGCCCCAGACTGCGGTAGTCGCCCTGGAGCCAGCAGGCCCGGCGCAGGCCGCGCTGAACTCCTTCGCAGCAGGCGCTGCGGAGGCCTGCTCTTCGCTTCAAACGGGCCGCTTCAGCCGCCCTGCTCGCTGCCCGTGGCCGGCTGTCAAACTCCTCCCTGGGCGGACAGGGCTGCGGGGCGGGGCTGCCGTCGGGGCTGAGCCCGGCCTGAGACGGCTTCGTAGGCAGGCGACCGTCTCCCGGTCCTAGGGGGCTAGGTCGGGGTCGGGAAGGACAGACCGAAATCCGAGATAGCCGCGGGTCGCTTGGAAAAGGCTTTCCTTACGGAGGCAGGGGGACCGAAAGGGGTCTCCGGGCCGTCGTGAATGGGAGCAGCGGCTGTGCCCTGGAGCGAACGCCCTCCGAATCTGCAGGCAGCCCCGGACCAGGCTGTTGTGCGCCCTCGGCTTAAGGCTCGAGCCTCCAGGCTCGGAGGCTCCTTCGCTCAGCTGCGACCTAGGGAGGCCCGCTGCGCCCTGCACTCCTTCCTTCTTGCCTCCTAGCTCTCACCCTGTCTCTTCTGGCCTCCCTCTTCCTCTCTCCCCTCTTCCCTACTCGCTTCCGCACCCCACCCCACCTCAACCTCGTCCCACCGGTAGACTTTCTTCGTGGAGGTTCCGAGGTACCCAGAGTGCCAGCGCGGTCTTTCCCCGGAGACAGGGAGCTGCTGAGCCCGGAGCCAAAGCGGGAAAGGTCACCACTTCCTGCGGGCTTTGCCGCCTCCCAGGGTTAGCCTCGTCCCCACCTCAGCCCCAGACAAGGGATGGGGAGCACAGGGACATCTCCATCTGCTGAACTCCTCAGCCCTCCCCCACTCCACCCCCCACCTCCCTGCAACGTCAGATTCCGATAATGGAGCCGGGTTTTCTGGACGTTCAGGGCAGTGCGTTGGGCTCACGGTTAGCTGGAGGAATCGGACTCCCCAGGCCTTGTCCTCAGAGAGGGGACTTGGATGGAGGGGCAGGGGGCCTGGCCTTCCTACAAGGAGTACCGTCCTCAGGCGCCTTGGCAAAGTGCTCCCTCCATCGCGGGATCCTGCCTTTGCTAAGCCAGCCTCACACCTGGCGGCCGCAGACACCCGGGCTCTGCGTACCCCGTTCCGGCCAGTGGTCTCCTGGCATCCCGGGGTCCGCATCGGGGCGTAGAGTAAGGAAGGCAGCAACCACTGGCCTTCAGACCCAGAGCCCGGGTCACCTCGAGTCTGATGCCCGGGAGAAGCCGCACTGGGCAGCAGGGGCGACCGTCGGGCCCGGCGCCAGCAGAGGGCAGAGCTGCGGAGGAGCGAGGGCAGCCCACGGGTTAGGGTCCCGGAAGCTCAACTTTCTTCCAGACGTCGCCGGAGAGTCACACTGGTTCTGGCTTGGGCCCAGAGTTCGCGTCTGAGGAGGGCGGATGGACTCCGGGCATGGGAGCCTCACCCGCGCCTGGGCCTCGGCTTCTACAAAGACTTGATGTAGGGGAAGAGAGTCACCAGGAGCCGCAACCAACCTCAGCACCTCCGGGAGACCAAGGAGGGATGAGGACTGCTGTGCGTCCTTGGGTCGGCCCTTCCCCTCTCTGAGCCTCACTGTCCTGATGTGTGCAATGGTTTGGGTTGGACTTTGTGAACTGAGGTTTCTTCCCGCCTTGTCCCTCTGGGTCAGGTCACTTTCCTCTGAAAGCCCCGAGGATTCCCAGCGCACACCCCACTGAGAAAAAGTCCTCAGCTCTGTGCGGTCCCTCCGTCCTGCGGGTGCAGCATGTGGGTCCTGGACGCTAGCTCGGGGTCAGAAGATGAGAGGATCGAGGGTCCGGACTGCGGCCAGGGAGCCCTCTTCTTTCCCCTGGACCCGCAAACCCCGGGAGAGGTGCTGGGGGCGGGGCAGAAGCGGAGCCGGCCGCGAGCGTCTCCTCTGCGCCCTCAAGTTTTGTGCTTCTGTTTTAGCCGCAGACCCACCCGACCGCGCCCCAGGGAAAAGGGGATCTGTAGGGAGCGCCCCAGTCTCAGGGCCCATTGGAATTGGGGAGCAAGACCCCCCGCGCTGGCATCTCCCCTCGCTGAGATCGCGAGGGAAAACACCGCACGTTCTGGGGTTTCTCCGCGGATGAGCCGTGTAGATCTCCGCGGGGCCCGGGCGCGGAGTGTACCCGCGCCAAGCCCCCTCCCCTAGCCCCGGCGGCCTGAACTCGCAGGCGCCGCCCCGAGCTCTCTTCAATATTCATGGACGTTAATAGAGAGGCCCCCAGTATATCGGTCCATTGTGGGCGGCTCGTAGGGCTTGAATAGGCCCCGGCCCCCTTTCTTCGGCGCGGCTTCCCGAGGGGCCAGGCCAGGAGTGAATGGCCGCGCTTCCCGCCCCGCGCCCCCTCCCCCTTGCGGGAAGAACATCTTTATCCCCGCCACCGCCGCCGCCGCCGCCCGGGCCCCCATTCACGCGGCCCGGGCTCCGGGCGGAACGAATCAATCGGCCGCGGCTCTTCGGAGGTCAGCCTCATAGCCCTGGCACCCCCGTCTCCTCGCGCCCACGGGAGTGGAGAGAGGGAGGCGGCGGCAGGCCGACGGACCCACGGGCTGAGGGGCACTGGGTGGGTGGGGAGGTGGCAAGGGCACGGGGACATCGGGAGGGGTGGCCGGGCCGGGGCAGGTGAAGAGGGCCTCAGTGCCCCGCGGCCGCTGGAAGCCGGCTGACCTCTCCTTGTTGCCCTGAGCAGGGCGGATCGCGGAGAGAACCGGGGCCGCTGCCCAAGCCCGGAGACCTGTCCTACCTCCCCTCGAGGCACCCGCACTGGCCCCTTCGGGTCCGGCGGCTGCACCCGCAAGGCCCAGGGCACGGGGTGGGGGGCAGCCTAGGGCTCCCCAGGCCACGCTTCTCGGCCCGCAGGGCACATCCGTTCTCTCCTGTGCGCCCAGGTCCGGACAGCGCTCTTCCAGGGGCGTTCGGAGGGGAGGCCGGGTTCCTGGCTTCCGCGCCCTCGCTCGGCGTCCCGGCCCAGGTGGAGGGGGCGCTCGTCGGTCAGGCGGGGCCAAGGAGCACGGGTCCCCGCCCCTCCCGCCCCGCCGGCCCTAGGAGGCGCAGAAAGGAGCCCATTGTCCGCCGGGAAATACATTTTTTGGGGCCGAGTGAAAGCCCGTCTTTCTTTTGAACTTTAGAAGAAAGTCTTCTGCCTCGCCCCTCGGAGGGAAAGATTTGTTCCCACCTCCCGGGGGCCCCGCGCGCCTCCTCCTCCCGAAACATCTGCCAGGGGAAAATCCACCCTGGAGGGCAGATCGCGCTCGCTTTAAGCCCCTCGAACTCATTAAAAAGTTATTAGCGGCGGGGGCAGGTCCCGCGCAGGTATCGATCGGCCAGAATGAGCCAGAGGAAGAAAAGGCGAAGAATGTGGACGAGCGGCGCCCCGACCCCCTGCCCCGGTCCCCCGGCCTCCGGCGCTTCAGCCCCAAGGTGGGAGTGGGGCCCCTGCGCCGTCCGCGCGTCTCGCGGTCCGCATGTCCGGCTGTCTCCAGCGGCTACTCGCCCCTCCCCTGCCCGGCGCCCCCGCCCCTCCTCCCGCACGCGAGTTCCCGTCTCCTCCCGCCACTTCCCTCCTCCGCTTCTCGCGCCGCCGTCGCGCGTCCCCCATCCACTTCTCTCCTCCTCTCCCTCCTTCCTCTGCGCCTCTCCTTTCTCGCGGGCGCTCCGGCTCCCGCTCCGGCTTTCTCACACCCTCTGGGCTTCCTCCTCCCATTTCTCTGTGTTGCTGTCTGAGTCTCAAAATCTGTCTGGTCCCCACGCCCGCGTGGTCTAGGGAAATTCTTTCCCCGCGTGGGGCCCGTATGCCCCCTCCCGCGTTCCCGCGGGACGCTTCGGGGCTCCGGGGGCGCCCCGGCTCGCGCGTACAAAGGAGCGACCGCTGCCGAGGTGGGGTGGGAGGCGCGGGCCGCAGAGACAGTTTCAGTCGACGTGACTCGGGCCGGCCAGCGCAGGGCCGCCGGGTGGAGTGGCGGCCGCAGCGCCGTGAAGGGGGACAGCACCCCTTCCTCAATCTAATTAGCCTCCTCGGCCGCGGAGAGACAAAGGCGCGCCTCGGGGCGCCCACGTCGAGCGCGTCGGCGCGGAGCCGGCGCCCGGCCGGCAGGTGACTGCCACGCGAGCCTCTCTGGGTGCTGAGGCCCGGGTGCCCCCTCTCCTGAGCCTCCGGGAACCTCCTCCAGTGTCTCCCAAGCCCGGACCCCCAGGCCCACCTTTGCCACCGCTAGAGTCCTGGCCGATCAAGGCGGCGGGACGGAGGGGTGAGGCATTTGGGGAGGCTGGACCTCCAGGGGGACGCGGCACGGCTTCGGGAGGCATAGTGGGGCCGAGGTGGAGGGAGACTGAGGCAGAGACACCGAGATGGAAGGATCCAGATAAAAATCAGTCTGAGACCTGGAGACACAAGGACACAGAGAAATGAAGGAAGTGGAGGCAGGCATTCCAAAGGAGCCCGAGGCTTGGGGAGATTTCTTTGAGAGTTAGAGAGGCAGGAATGGGGAGGAATGGGGGTGCCTCAGACACAGAGACTGGGGGAGGGTGTGGGAGTGGGGGAGGGGTCGATGAAAACAGGCAGGAAAGATGAAGGGGGGGTCAGGTGGGGTAGGTGGGAGACGGGCGGGCCCCCCCCCTTCCCTGCCCGTCTTTCTCCAGGCCCTCTCGCCTGGCCCCTCACCCTCACCAGCTCTCTGCCCCTCCTGTGAGGCTAGGGGCAGCCAGAAGGAACCATCCCTGACTCACTCATGCCCCTTCCTTTCTCCAGAGGCCCTTCCTACCCCACACTCAGCCTGCTGGCCTTCCTCCTCCATCTCTGGGCCCTTGCACCTGCTCACCCTACCCCTGGGATGTCCCCAGAGCAGAGAGGGTTGGCACAGGAAGTTGAGCCCTAAAGGCGCGGCTCCCTGCCACCCACACCATCTCCGGCCTCTTGGGGAATCCTGGAGGCCCTGGTCATTCCTTTGTTCCAGAAATATTTATTGAGTGCCTATGTGTGCCAGGCTCTGGGCAAGCCCTGGGGGGAGCAGGTGACCAGGGCAGACCCAGTCCTTGCTTTCTCTGACCAGCTTCCGGGGTGGGGCACACTCCGGTGGGGCCAGAGGTGGTGGCAGCCTCTCCCAGGCACCTCTCTGGCTCTGATGCCTCTGTCCAAGTGGCCTCATCTGTAAAGTGGGGACAATCACCTGCCTGTCTCATGCAGCCTGATGTGCCCGGTGTGGAGCTGACACTGAGGAGATGCCTGTGGCTGTCGTCTCCATTCTCATCCCCTCTCCAAAGACCACTTGGCCCATGTACGGGTCCACTGACCCCATCAGGAGATGCCCCAGGCACCAGAGACCTGAGGATGCGAGTCCAATTCTGACTCCAGCAGCTGTCCGGGAGCCAAGGCACTCACTTTCCCTCTCTGAGCCTCAGTTTATCTGCAAAATGGGGATAAGAATAGAAACTCCATTGGGAGAGCTGTCATGAGAGAGAAAAGACATCATGCGTGAAAAGCTCATAGGATAGAGAATGTACTTGATATATCGAAAACATTAGCAACTTATTACATTTAAAAGTAACGGGCTTCTCTGGTGGTCCAGTGGCTAGGAATTGGCCTGCCAATGCAGGGGACACGGGTTTGAGCCCTGGTCCGGGAAGATCCCACGTGCCTCGGAGCAACTAAGTCCATGCGCCACAACTACTGAGCCTGAGCTCTAGAGCCCGCGAGCCACAGCTACTGAAGACCGCGCACCTAGAGCCCGTGCTCTGCAATAAGAGAAGCCACCGCAATAAGAAGCCCACACACCGCGACGAAGAGTAGCCCCCGCTCACCGCAACTAAAGAAAGCACGCGCGCAGCAACGAAGACACAAGACAACCAAAAATAAATAAATTAATTAATTAAAAAAAAAAAGTAACACATGTCCATGCTTGAAATTTTGGGAAATATAAAAGTACAAAAGTGGGTACCAAATACCGCCTACAAAGGGACATTGGAAACCATATGCTAAGGAAGTTGATCACTATGCTAAGGAGTCTGTGTTCCAGTCCATGTCTTACAAAAAGCAGTTGGAATGAAAACCACAACCACCACCACAACAATAATATAATTAACATTTGCTGGGCACTCACTAAGTATCAGTACTTTTAAGTATTTCACATGGATGTTTCTCAATCCATCCTCACCCCAACACACTGAGGTAGCTGCTATAATTATCTCCATTTACCAGAAGGGCAAACAGGCACAGAGAAGTTTTAGGTGTCTTAGGAACACTTCTGGTCCCATCCACAGTGGACCTGACCTCAATGGCTCCTGTAGGAAGTAGGTTATTTTCTCACAAAACAGATTGCAGAGGTAAGTAGGCATAAGTTTGCTTAGCATGTCAAGGACGAGAGGCCCGAGGTTCCCTCTGTTCTCATGGTCACAAGGTGGCTGCTGCAGCCCTACCATCACAGGTGAAGGTGAAGGGGGCAGTGTCACTGACATGCCCATGGTCACACACAGTGAACGAAGAGCAGAGCTGAGACTCAAACTCAGGCAACCTGACTCTAGGGCTGGGCCTCCACCACCGTCCCGTACAGCCTCCTGGCTGGGGCCACTAAATCACAGTCGTGACTTAGCGGACCCGTGCGCTGTCTGCCAATGCCGAGAGGCTGTTCCCGTGGTCAGCGAAGCACCTTTCACTTGCTGTGGAGGAACTAGGCATGAAGTGTACAGAGGTGAATAGGCCTGCTTCCAGGCAGGATGGCGTGAACAAGCTTGAAGGACGATGAGGCCTCTGGACTTGCTTACCTTCTCTGTGCGGCATGAAGGAGCTTCTGTGTCCCAGCAAAGTGACATCTGGGGACAGCCAGCCCCTGTCAAGCTGGCACAGCCAACAAGCTAGGGGAGCCCAGTTCCTCTGAACCCTGGGGCCCAGTTAGGATATGGGGAGAGAGGCCGAGGCCCAGCCACAGATGCTCCCACCTGAGTAGACATGAGCCAGTGGGACCGGTGTCCTCAGGCCTGAGAGGCTGAGCCAGAGGGACCCACTGCTGGGGACCAGGCCCGCCCAAGGCTTTTCTTTTCCTCCCATTTGTCCCAGCCAGGGCCTCAGACTCCCTGGGCCTCCCTGCCTCCAGCTTGTATCCTGTCCACAGAGAGATGCCTCTCCCATAGCACCTGATCACCACTGCTGTCCTAGTTCCAAAACCATCGGCAGCACTGAGGATAAAGTGGTTCTGGCTCCCGCTGAGAGCTCCTTTTGCTCCTCTGCTGCACTGGACCAGGTACACGCACACGAGACTATGAACAGCTCATATAGCAACTCTGCAAGATAGGTCCCAACATTCACCCCATTTTACAGCAGAGGAAATGGAGGCTATGCGAGTAATGGATGCTCTCCAAGCCTGGGCCCTTCCCTTCTATGCCTTCCCTGCTCTCTACAGCCAGAGAAGAAAGCCCTCGGGGTCGTATCATCATATCCGTGCGCCCCATGCAAGCCAGACAAGAAAGCCCTCCACGTGCCCCCATGCAAGACTCTAGAGGTGTCAGGAAATGAATGTTAAACTGGGCTGGATGGAGATTTTTTTTTTAATTAACTAATTTTATTTTTGGCTGCGTTGGGTCTTCATTGCTGTGGGCGGGCTTTCCCTAGGTGCTGTGAGCAGGGGCTACTGTTCGTTGTGGTGCGCGGGCTTCTCATTGCGGTGGCTTCTCTTGTTGTGGAGCACGGGCTCAAGGCGTGCGGGCTTCAGTAGTTGTGGCACGAGGGCTCAGTAGCTGTGGCTTGCTGGCTTAGTTGCTCGGCAGCATGTGGGATCTTCCCGGACCAGGGATCGAACCGATGTCCCCTGCATCGGCAGGTGGTTTCTTAACCACTGCGCCACCAGGGAAGGCCAAGATTTTTCAACGTTAGACTCATTTACATTCTCCCACCTCTTCCCTCCTCTTTGTCCAATGGCAGACGTTGGGCAATCAGGGAGGACAACCTCACCTGAAGACCAGTTAAATAAGGTATAGTTACAATGAAAGGGAAACGTGCTGCTCCAGGTGTGTCCAGTAAGTCACAAATTGTATTTATTCTGGAGGCTTCTGGACACCCCAGACTCTCCGAGCATCATGTATTTATTTTAATTATGCAAATATTTAAGGCACACCCACAGGGTGCCGGGCTGGACCTGGAGGCTGGAGCATCAAGCAGGGGAGTGTCGTGTCCTGCAGCGTCAGTCCAACCCCGGTAGCTTCCAGTCCCAGAGACGTTAGTTAAAGGTTGTTTAGTTCAACCAGTATCTACGAAGAACTTGCACTGTGCCAGCCCTGTCTGAGCACTGAGAGGCTGAAAAGGACCCAGCTGGTCTCCACCCTCAAGATATTGATGTTTTCTGAGCAAGCCAGGCATATCCTCGTGCCCAGGCTGAGAGATACTAGCTGGAGTTGTAGAATTCTTCTCCATGGGATTTCAAGGAGAAAAGTCTCGCCTCCTTGATCTCCAGCTGCTTGGAATGTCCTCTTCTTCTCTGCAGCTCTCATGAAGGGGGTGCTCGGAGACACCAGCCAACTGTGCCCGGCTCTGTGACAGCTCTGTGTCCCCACCGTGAAGTGAGAAGCTGCACTTTCACATCCCTGGACGGGGGCGCTTCAGATGCTGGGGGAGCGGTGAAATGCTTTCTTCGGATGAGATCTTAGGAAGGAATCTAATTAGAAAACAGCTATAGGACTTCCAGGTACAGCTCCTCCATGTAGAAAACTTGGAAGTCATCACCCTCACCTTTACAAATGGAAAATCAGCAGTTTTCCTTGGACCCATCAGAGAACGGAGGTTGCAAGGCAAACTGTCACGCTGCCATCTGGAGGGAAGGGGGACTCTGGAGGATCACAGCTGAGATCTGTTCGCCTGGAGCAGAATCCCTGGAGTCACAAACTGGTAGGAACACTGAATGGCACTTTTTTTTTTTTTTTTTTTTTGCGTACGCGGGCCTCACTGCTGTGGCCTCTCCCGTTGTGGAGCACAGGCTCTGGACGCACAGGCTCAGCGGCCATGGCTCACGGGCACAGCCGCTCCGCGGCATGTGGGATCTTCCCGGACCGGGGCACAAACCCGCGTCCCCTGCATCGGCAGGCGGACTCTCAACCACTCGCCACCAGGGAAGCCCCTGAATGGCAATTTTGATGAATTGCTGGAAGGCAGAGTATGGACTGGCATCAGGGTGAGAAACTCCTGGGGTGCCCAGTCTTGGGGGAGAAGGCTTTTGCACTTTCATGGGTTTTACCACCAGGAACCCCACCAGGTTCTCCAGAAGAAGATCTGAGAAGACCTCTTAGTGTCCTTGGTAGGGGGACAGGAGAGAAATCCTGGTGAAGTTCACCCAGAGCCTCATCCCACGTGGGGGAAGGGAATTCTCTCCTTCCAGCCCCCTCCAGACTTCCTGTCTCACCTAAGGGAGAAACAAACAAACAAACAGGGAACAGGAATTTGCTTGGAATTACTGCAGCCAGAGAAGGGAGGGGGAGGCAGAGAGAAAAGCTCTACCACTGGAGAAGCAGCCCTGAGACACAGGCGCACTTAAAAGACTGACATTTAATTGGAAGATGATAGGATACTCCCCATCTCCTGCCCACCACCACAGCACCAGCAGGGCCCCAGTATACTAATGGTGCATTACAGCTGAAAGAGCTGCAGGTCTTAGACTCTATCTGAGGAGGAGCACGTAGGGAAACCCAAAGTCAAGGGAGGAGACAAAAAAAGACCCTCGAGAATTTGAAGCTTCGGACACCTACAGCTACAAACTCCTAGGCAGGTTAACATGCATCTAAAAGCCTATTAACCTCATTTCCTCTCATCTCATACAACGTGTGCAGCTTCCAACAAAAAATTACAAGGCATTCCAAAAGGCAAGGGAAAATACGATCTGAAGAGGCAAAGCAATGATCAGAACCAGACTCAGATAGGACACCAAGCCTGGAATTATCAAAAGGGAATTTAAAATAACTATAATTAATATGTTAAGCGCTGTAATAGAAAAAGTGGGCACCATGCAAGAACAGATGGGTAATATAGGCAGAGAGATGGAAACTCTAAGGAAGAATCGAATGGAAATGCTAGAGATTGAAAACACTGTTACAGAAATGAGGGATCCTTTTGATGGGCTCATCTGTGGACTGGACACGGCTGAGGAAAGAATCTCTGAGCTTGAAAAAACGTCAATAGAAACTTCTCAAACTGAAGTGCAAAGAGAAAAAAGAATGAAAGAAACAGCAGGATAGGTAACCAAGAACCGTGGGACAATCTCCAAGGGTATAATGTTTGTGAAGTTGGGAAACCAGGAGGAGGGGAAGAAAGAGAGATGGAACAGAATATTTGAAGTAATGATGGCTGAGAATTTTCAAAAATTAGTGAGAGGCACCTTATTTATCCCTCCTAATTTAGGAGCTTGGGATAAACAACTACTCACTATTGTATATAAAATAGATAAATAACAAGATCGGGGACTTCCCTGGTGGCGCAATGGTTAAGAATCCGCCTGCCAATGCAGGGGACACGGTTTTGAGCCCTGGTCCAGGAAGATCCCACATGCCACAGAGCAGCTAAGCCATGAGCCACAACTGCTGAGCCTGTGCTCTAGAGCCCGCGTGCCACAACTACTGAAGCCTGCACGCCTAGAGCCCGTGCTTTGCAACAAGAGAAGCCACCGCAATGAGAAGCCCGCGCACCACAATGAAGAGTAGCCCCCGCTCGCCTCAACTAGAGAAAGTCCACACACAGCCACGAAGACCCAATGCAGCCAAAAATCAATAAATAAAAATTAAAACAAACAAAAAACAAAACCCCAAAACAAAGCAAACAAAAAGAAACAAAACATTTATAAAGAAATGAATGAAATAAATTAAAAAAAAAAACCAAGAGACGAAACAAACAACTACAAAAAAACAAACACACAAAAGATGCCACACTTTGGCATAACATATTCAAACTGCAGAAAACCAAAGAAAACAGATACAAGTGACATTTAAATAGCAAGAGATGAATAAGTTCACATCTACATCTTACTTGCCAGTCAGTTCACGACATCAGTGAGGCTGGTGATAGAATCAAAACAAGGAGTTTGGGGATGAGTTTCCCGTGAGCCACAGCACCCACGTTATTTCTGAATCGGTTGCACCCTGTGGGTGTGACCTCGATTCAGACAAATAAGCAGGTGCTAAGGACAACAGTATTAAAACTGCTTTTACCTTGTTTGTTTTTTTTTGCGGTACGCGGGCCTCTCCCTGTTGTGGCCTCTCCCGCTGCGGAGCACAGGCTCAGGGGCCATGGCTCACGGGCCCAGCCGCTCCGCGGCATGTGGGATCTTCCCGGACCAGGGCACGAACCCGTGTCCCCTGCATCGGCAGGCGGACTCTCAACCACTGCACCACCAGGGAAGCCCTACCTTGTTATTTTAAATAGTCTTTAATAAATTCAGAAGATTCAAAGGGAAGGTGTAGGAAGAACTTTTTGTCTCAAAGCTGAGTTGCTAAGTAGCCACTGCCAGCTTTCCTGGATGGCAAGCTCCGTAAGGGGAGAAGTGGCTTTGCTTTACTCCCCAGGGCCAAGCACAGTGCCTTGAGTACGGCTGGTGCTCTAGCGATATTAGTTGTGGGTGTTAACTGCACAATGACCACTGGCCATGGTGAGATGATCTGCCTCGCTTCTAACTGAGCGTGGAACTCAGTAATAAACGGAGTGATGAACTTTTTGGTACGATTGTGCTGGAGCAGATACCTGCAGGCCTGAATTCAAAAAGCAGCCCAGAGCGAGAACGTTCCTCATCAGGAATGTGAACGGTGGTGGCATCACCCAAATGGAAATGGGTTAAGCTAGGAGCATGAGTGGGCATGTCTCAGGTCTTCAGTGGGTTAAATTATGGTGTCGATTATAGACCGATTGTTCTCATGAATACACACGCAAGAATCCTAAACAAAAATATTGGCAAATCAGTCCGATGATACACGAGAAGGCTAGGTAACACATTACAACCAAGTGAAGTTTATTCTAGGAATGCAAGGCTGGTTTAACATTTGAAAATCCATCAATGTGATTCACTATATTAAAATTAAAAAGGAGATTATTCACGTGATGCTGTCTATAGATGCAGAAAAAGCACTTGAAAAATTCCACGCCCATTCATGATAAAACTTTTGGCAAACTAGAAACGGAAGGGAATTTCCTTACCCGATAAAAGGTATATACGACAGATGTACAACATATAATTAATGGTGAGTTATTGAAAGTGTTCCCTTAGAATGCAAACGAGACCAGGATGTCCACTCTCACTGTTTTCAGTCGACAAGGTACTGGCAGTCTTGGAATTGCAAGGAAGCAACAAAAAGAAACAAATGGCATAAAGTTGGAATGCAAAAAAATGACACCATCATTATTTATAAATGACATGATTCTGAAATAGAAAAGCCAAATGAATCTACAAGTTGTTAGAATTAACAAGGAATTTAAGTATGGTCATTGGAATGAAGGTCAATGTGTAAACGTAAATTATATTTCTATCACCAGCAACAAAGAAATTAAAAATGAAATTTAAAAATACCATTTTCTTTTTTTTTTTAACATCTTTATTGGAGTATAATTGCTTTACAATGGTGTGTTAGTTTCTGCTTTATAACAAAGTGAATCAGTTATGCATATACATATGTTCCCATATCTCTTCCCTCTTGCGTCTCCCTCCCTCCCACCCTCCCTATCCCACCCCTCCAGGCGGTCACAAAGCACCAAGCTGATCTCCCTGTGCTATGCTATGCGGCTGCTTCCCACTAGCTATCCACCTTACGTTTGGTAGTGTATATATGTCCATGCCTCTCTCTTGCTTTGTCACAACCTACCCTTCCCCCTCCCCATATCTTCAAGTCCATTCTCTAGTAGGTCTGTGTCTTTATTCCCATCTTACCCCTAGGTTCTTCATGACCTTTTTTTTTTTTAAATTTTATTTATTTATTTATTTTTGACTGTGTTGGGTCTTCGTTTCTGTGCGTGGGCTTTCTCTAGTTGCGGCGAGCGGGGGCCACTCTTCATCGCGGTGTGCGGGCCTCTCACTGTCGCGGCCTCTCTTGTTGCAGAGCACAGGCTCCAGACGTGCAGGCTCAGTAGTTGTGGCTCACAGGCCTAGTTGCTCCGCGGCATGTGGGACCTTCCCAGACCAGGGCTCGAACCCGTGTCCCCTGCATTGGCAGGCAGATTCTCAACCACTGTGCCAGCAGGGAAGCCCCATGACTTTTTTTTTTTTTAAATACCATTTTCGATAACAGCAAAATATCAAAAAACCTGGGAGTCAATGGAAAGAAAGGTGTGTGAGACCTCTATACCGAAAACTACTAAAATTATAGAGAGAAATCAAAGAACTAAACAAGAGAGAGGGATATACCACATACATGGATAGGAAGACTCAATATTTTTAGGTTGTCAGTTCTTCCCATAGATTCAGTGCAATCCCAGTCAGAATCCCAGTAGCTTTAAAGTCATTTGTGTGGGGAGTAGGGGATTGATAAACTGCTCCTCAAATTTTTATGGAAACGCAAAAAGCTGAGAATAGCCAGGGCAATACTGAAGAACAAGAAAGTTGAAGGACTCACTATAAACGTACACTAATTAAGATAGCATTGCATTGACACAAAGATAGACAAGCAGATTGAACAAATGGAAATTCAGCATATAACATACTTGAGTGCATGGTGTTTCAAAACATTATAATGGAAAATGTTTAAAGACATTTAATGCATTTTATTGGAATTGGAATTGAACAACTGGGGGACACTAACACAATTTGGAAACCACTGGTGTGGTCTGGTTCCCGAAGACAAACTGAGATGAAGAGACGTGATCTGCTCGTCACAGAGCAAGTGAGACATCCAAGCAGGGAACAAAAGCCAGGACTGTGGATGCCGCAGCTGCTCGCTGTCTCCCCTTGACTGAGGAAAAGGCAGGTCTGGGGAAGAACCTTTCAGTAAATACGCTCAGACAGGTGACCTCGTGGCATGACATCAAGCCCCAGGACAGAACTATGATCCCTGTCCTGTCCGCACCCAATCTTGATCGTCATCCTTCTCTTAAAACACAGAGCTGCAGCTGCAAGCATCTGACCACACCCCAGTGAATGGAAGGTACGGGGACGTTGGGGGCTTGGTCTGAATGCAGCAGAGTGGCTGGCAGTGAGTGACAGCTGGGACAGGTGGGGGGCTCAGGTCCCTGCTCAGGGGCCTAGGTACCTGCTTCCCAGCTAAGTCAGGATTAGAGAATCTGATGCAAGAGGGAGAGACCCAAGGATCACATATTCCTTTTTGATGTGCTTGAAAAGGTTTTCCTTGTTATTATTTTTAATTTTTTTGGCCGTGCCGTGCAGCTTGAGGGATCTTAGTCCCCCGACCAGGGATTGAACCCAGGCCTGGCAGTGGCACCGCCGAGTCGTAACCGCTGGACCACCAGGGCATTCCCGTAGAGGGTTTCCTTAAACGGCATCTTGTGGGCCAATACTGAGCAGCCTGGAATCACCGAACAACTGGCCCAAGCCGTCACCCACCCACCTGTGTGCTGGGGTCGGGGGTGGGCCTGGTCCTCAACCACCCCTCGGGGGCAGCTCCTTTCTAATGACCTAGCTGCCCGGACCTCAGGGGACCAGCGAGCTGGACCTGAGATCATGTGCTCTGGGGGGGCCAAGGGAGCCCAGGAGAAGCTTAGAGGGTTCGTGCTGAGGCTGACATTTGTTTCAGGGCACACGGTCTGTCCTGGTGCTCAGAGGGGAGCAGAAGAAGCCACCAAAGCAGTCAGAAGCCCTGGACTCAGTTACTACTACGAGCTACCACTGTGTGAGAGCTTATGATAAGCCAGGTGTCAAGGGCTTTACATACGCGTCATTGTGATCGAGGAGGTAGTTATTATTCCCGCTGCAGATAAGGAAACTGTTGAGTAGTGGAGCTTGGGTTTGTACCTTTAAATCTTCCAGTCTGTGCCCCCCCGTGGGCTGAACCCGTTAGGTCCCTCTAGAACCAACTTAGGTGTCCCTCGCATACGTGTCCGTTTCTGTCCTCGGGAGTGGCAAAGTGGGCCGGTTTTGCAGTCCGACGGAGGGCTGAGCCCTGCTCTGTCGCCTCCATAGCCAGGACTCTGGCAAGAACCTGTTCAAACCTGTTTCCTCATCTCCCAGGTGGGTCCCCAGGGCCATGAGGCTCTTACGGGAAAGTAAGGTGTTGGCCGTTCTTGTTACTTGCTGTGTGATGCTCTTTAAAGTTGCAGAGAAACTGGACCAGCGAATACTGAGCCCTTTGCTCCTCAGGGAAATACAGGCTCACCGCATTTTTTCACCAACCAACCAGCACATAACTTTGCTTTATGTGTGTTTCTGTTTAAAGCCATCTTATTTAATATATACTGTCGATTCATTAATGTTGAACTCTCAGCCAGCAGCATTATAACTCACGCTTGAGCAAAGCTTGTCTAACACCTGTATCTTCTCTGTAAAGGACATCATTAGACAGCACTAGGCTTAGGGGTCATTTTAAACGCAAAATAACCAAGGGAAAGCACAAAAATGCAAAACACACGGCACTAAAGAGACTGCCGGGAGGACCCTTGCTTGGAACAGGAGCTGGAACGAGAAGGCAGACCGTTTGCCTGGTTCATTTCAGCTGGGAATGCGAGCAGCAGGCGACTCAATTTTTTTTTTTTCTTTCTTTTCTGGGAATGACCACAAAAGTGTGGTGAGTGTTGATTTTAAGGTTATAAATAAATTTTAGTGAGTAGGTGAATTTGCAAATACGGAATCAGAGATGATGATTGACTGCAATGCAGTGACAGGGCCTGACCCGTGGTTGGCACACGGCACTAACTTTTAGGGCTGTGTCCTCATCCTATCAACTGTCTCACTTGGTGGCGATGGCCGTGTCCCCCTGCTTGGCCATGAGCCCCCTGTGGGCAATCGTGATGCTCTCTGTTGAAGTCCTAGGTGAAGGGCAGCACTGAACTTGGCCCAGAACCCCACGTACTTGTGTGGATAAGTGCAATTGACTTAGCTTTGGACTCTGAGCCCTCATCTGTGAAACGGGAAGAACAGACCTGCCTACCACCCTACCACCCTAGAACCTGCCTACCACCCTACCACCCTAGAACCCTAGCAAAGGAGATGCCTGGGAAGGGCCAGAACTTTCTTGGTAGATGCTACTAAAAGGCCCTCAAGACAAAGGCCAGCGAAGATTCCCATTGTTTCAGGGCTGTCTTCACTTGCCCTTCCACCCACCCAAGATGCGGACCCAGGACCGGCACGCCCCGCGGAATTGAGCGTCAACCCACTTTCTGGCCATTAATCTCGAAGAGTCTATCAGGGCCATTTGCATTAGCCCATCTTAAAAACCCCAGCTGGGCCCCAGTGGGCCAGAAGTGGGCCCGGGAAACAGTGCTGCCGTAGCCAGCTAGAGGCTGAGGCCCCGTGGCGTCCAAACTCCCTCTTGGACCAAGCCCTGCAACACGCCATCTGTACCCCAGCCAACCTGACTGTGGGGGCTGCAGGAGGACATCGTGGAGGGTCACCACTTGAGAGGGACACTGGGAAGACTGTACCTCCTACCTGAGACCAGGGTTAGTCTCTGGTTTCACACTGACTGGCGGACTCCCCGCCCTCAGCCCAAACTCTTGGGTGGGTTGGGAACAGCCCAGCTGGGTCTTTGGATCCAGAGCTTGGGCGGCTAGCAGAGCCCGAGCATGCAAGTGTGATGGAGTACGGGAGGTGGGGCGAGAGTTCTGCAGACAGACTGGGCACCCGCCCTCCTCCCCTGCCTCCCCCAACACACACACTGTCCCTTCCGTGATGACCATGCAGCTTTCTTAATGGAACACAATTGCTGAACTTGGTACATTTCAAGCACTTCAGCCTTCCAGGACACCAGACTGCTGATGAAAATCATCTTCCGTGGGCGCCATGTTAATGAGAGGCCAAATTTCATATGCTTGCAAACTTTCCCCCAGCCTCCTGCTGGACTGCACCCCGCCTCTCCTCCCCCGTGCCTCAATAAAAGGCTGCATCAGAGAGGGAGAGAGAGAGAGAGAGAGAGACAGACAGACAGAGAGAGAGAGAGAGAGAGAGACTTCCATAATTTATAGTATGGGCATTTCACTGGGGACAAGCGCTAATCTGTACTCACCGATACATTTAAGAAAATGCGTCCTCCTGCAAGCCTGCACCATTTATGACTCTTGGCACAAACCGCAATGCTCAGTCTTCAATTAAGGGACACCTTAGGGTTCATTATCACACAGTCGCTCCCTGTGAACCATGCCAAATGCTGTTTTGGCACAGAGCTTGGAAGATGAATTAGAAGGAAGCCTTCTCTGTAATGCCCTCTCCCTAATTCCCTTTCCCATCATCAGCGTTTATGCCCTCCTCTGGCTCGACCCCTCCTTCCTTCCAAGTGGCTTTTACTATTCAATTTCTCAACGTCAAACTCGATTCTCTAGAGGTGTAGTTAAAGATGCCACATCTCCTTTTTATCTTCCGGCTCTCAACAGGCCTCAGAATGGGCTGCAGATGGGCCGCTCTCCATACCCCTTTTTGGCCTAAAGAAGCCACAGATGCTTTTTTTCCCCTCCTCTTAGAGCCTGGGGTAGAGAAAAGAAAAGGGACCAGAACTGGAAACACACACACACGAGAATGAGCCATAAGGAGGGTTCTAACAGGATCCTCCTAGCAGCACTGTGTCTGAATGAAGAGAGGCCTCCGTGTACAGCGAGCGGCAGAGGCAGGGCACATTCACAGTCAAGGGGAGAGCTGTGCTCAAAGCCGGTTGCTTCCATCAACGGGCAAGGAAGCAGGAAAAAAAGGAGTTGAAGGCCGATCTCCTTTGCTCCTCAATAACCCTGCAGTCCAGGGCCCACACTGTGCCCGTGTGCCCTGAAACCACAGGACCCTCCACGGTGGTTTCAACCTATGGGTAAGGACACCCCCTTTTTGTTTCCTTAATGAAAACAGTGAAACAAAATGAGCACAGTCGCCAGCACTTTCCAGCTCTCTCAGCAGCTCAGGGTCCCACAGCCGGTCCAGGGCTGAGAGTAAACAGCACCCACACAGGGAGGGAGCAGGCTGCGGGCCAGACTGACCGCTTCGGTCCCCACTCCTCAGGCGCACGTGTGGGGAGGTGTGTGGAAGGGAGAGGGCGAGCCGCGCTGACCCCCTTCAATGAATCTTCCAGCTCCACTTGGGATGGCAGCACCTCTGCGCAAGGAACCTCGTGGTTGACTTCTTGGTGTCACACCCACATCAAGAGATGAGCAGATGTGACAGGTAAGGGGGGCTGAGGTAACCAAGGCTCTCAAGTTAAACCGTTAGATTATACAAAGCCATGAAGATAAAATTAACTTAACGAAGTAGCTACAGACGTAGGCTGTGCACCAGCTGGGTCGGGCCGACGTAGCGCAAGACGATCGGCCAAGAGCGGCCAGAATCCTCGCCTTTATCTCGGGGGGCGGCGGGCAGGGGCAGCGGGAGGGACAAGCAAACGGAGAGCAAACAGACTAAAAGTACTTTGCCCACAAGATGTCTTGTGGAAATTTTATTATGTAGAGTGTAAAATGAATTGTCAGTCCAATAAAAACAACACTTTTTTTAAAAAACAACATGCATAACATTTTCCAATTGCCTTTTTTAATAGTTAGACATTTCAAGCATTATAAGGAAAATAAGGAGAAAAACCCCAGACACTGTAACTTCAGTATATCTCAAACGGAATGTCCCCCAGGTCAATTGAAAAACGCAAGAAAAAATAGCTTCAATTCCGTTTTTCTTTCCTTTAAAAATACATGTTATCTGTACAAGATACGCTACAGTAAACACTGGAAATCATATTATCCCTTTTATTAAATCAAAATTATTTAATTCATATTGTGGTTAATGCTAGATTTATTTATTCATCTAGTTAATTTGACAAATATTAAGAAAATATTTAAAAGAAAAAAGCAAAAAACACCTTGGAATTAAAAAATAGTTACTACATTTTTATGCGGTTTAATGTTCCACAGTGTTTGTTAAAAGTTATATTGAATTTATTTTTAATATTAAAAATAACAGTATTTATATTTCTGAGAGAATAGAGAAAGGTTTTTTTGTTTTGTTTTTAAAACAAGCTTGGAGGTCTTAGATACACAATTGCAATCGGTAGGTCATGGAGACATGAAAAAACGTCTGCTAAACACACAAACACATTTTTATATTATTACCCCTTTAGAACTCTAGAAATTATACAAACCCTATAAAATGCCCCCTCCCGAGCCCTGTTGGACAGCAATACAATTATCTGTCTCAATTCAGAATTCACATAATTAATTACAATACATAATAGTTCAGTTTTTAAAAAAATGCAATAAAACCAGACAGCCAAGATACAAGAAATTAGAAGTAAAACATTTAATGAATTTACACATTTAAGAATATTTAAATACTGTTTAAAAATTTTTTTAAAGAATTTGTTACAAGCCACCTAAGACTTCCAAGCCACTTTCTGTTGCAACAGAAAAAACTGTAAATAAAAAGACATGCGAACAAAACAAAACAAAAACACACCATGTTGAAATGTCACTGCTCTGCGGCACATTCTGGTGCCCGAATTTGCAGGTATTGCTCCAAAAAGAATCCCAGAGCTTACACATTTGAAGTAACAAACAAAAATAACAAAACAAAAATTATCAGCAATTTTTAGTAACTGATTTTCCCGATTTTTAGAAAAATTCTGTTAATCTAAATATAGTGTTTCACAGAACAAAACAAAGGTTCTTCATCAAAAGGTTTGCACATCTAAAAACCTCTGTTACAAATAGGTTTTGCTCACAATGGTTTCGGGGGCGGCGGGGAAAAGGGGCTGCAGGCCACTGTCCTACTGTTCCTGTGGAAGGAAGGGGGAGAGCAGTTAGTCTGACGGCGAGTTCTCAAGTGCTGGCCTGAGGTCGGGGGCTGTCTGCAGGGAGGTGACAGCAGCTGACACACATGCACGCACACACGCCTGCGGGCACGCGCCATCCTTCCGGGCCTTGTCATGGGATCTGGCCCAGACAAAACCTCTCTCGTACAGGAGGCCCCGGGGCACCTCCTTCCACAGGGGATGCTGGGCGGGGAGAGGGGAGTGAGCGAGTGATGCCTCTTCTCAGTCACCTACCACCCTGCCACCTGTTCCCACCAGGCCCAGAGGGCCATTTGGGCAGTGAGGTGAACGACTGGCCTTGGGTCCAGGGCCTGTGGTAACTGACACACTGTCCATAGGGACCAGACTGGCATCAGTCAGCACTGATGGCCTGAAAAATGCACCTGAGATGTGACCTGCGGGAGCAGTTGGTCCTCTTCCGTGCATTTATAAGAAAACCATTCTGGGCCTCTGATTAGACAGAGCCCTCCAGGCTTCCAGGCAGGGCCCAGCCTTCAGAGGGTGTGGACTAGCCCTACTCCTGTTGCCCCTCTCTGCTGCCCGGGGACAAGCGTGACGGCCTGGCCACACCACCCTTTTCAAGAACAGGCCTGGGGAGTGGCCCCAGCGCTGGTCTTACTCCCTAGCTGGTGCCATGCTTGCCCAGGGTCAGCTAAGTTCGGCACGCTCCTTCATAGCTGGGGGACCTGGGGCCCAGAGGAGGAAACTGAGTGCCACTCAGCACCGCGCCCTGGGTCTGGATTTGAGGGAAGATCAGGCTCGTCCCGGTAGGGGCTCTGCCCAAACAGTTCTCCCACTTGGCTCAAACCTGTCCTGTCTGGGGCGAGGAGGGGGCCAGGGAGGCTGCCGCGGGGTGCTGTGCAGACGGCGGCCGTGCTGAGCAGTGCCGGGGCCCACACGGTTCCCCCTGTGCTCGGGCCCCAGGGTCAGGCACACGCAGTAGGCTTGGGCGGGGGGGTCGGGGTTGGCCTGGGAAGTCTTGGCAGTGCTGCATCGGCTACAGACCTGGCTGTGGGCCTGAGCCTGCCCTAATGTCTGCCCGTAGAACGCGACCTGCTGTCTGTAATACTCCGCCCAGGCCATTGTGTAGTCCGGCGGGGAGCTGGCCTGAGGAGCGGCGCTGGCGGCGTGACCTGATGGACAAAGCAAAGCACGGGTTACTGGGAGCAGGGATGCGCCTGTGGGAGGCAAGGACACCGTCAGCCTGGAAGGATCCCTTCCCAAAGCCTCGGGGGCATCCAGGACAAGCGCCCGATGCTCACGCTCTCCCTCCAGACCCCTCAGCGAGCTGCGCCAGGACTGCTCTGCCCGAGCACTGCTGCAGAAAGCGCGGTTATCAGCCTCTCCTCGGCCGGCCCCTGCTCCACTCCTACAAGACCTTCGTGTCTGTCTTCTCTCTCCAGAATCACATTCTCTGCATCTGTCTGCCTGTCCTGCCGGCTCCCAGTCAGTGCCCTGGGCCGGAGGGGGAGGAGGGAGGGCGAGAAAGCGGGTGCCCCACACGGGGGGGTGTGCACCTGCGCGGGGCATCCCGGCCCACGCGTGTCTGGGAATCTGGATGGGGGGCTCTGGGAAGACTTTCACCAGGTGCTCCAGGTGACGGTGACCTCCCTGACCCCCACCCTGGCCCCCAGAAGGGTACTGACCTGGTAATGATCCCAAACACAGGGTGAACATTTCTTTGACGGCCTATGACCTGAGCTCTTCCAACTAGCAAGTAACACCCTTCAGACTCAAGATACGTGAGACACCTCCTTCCAACAATACCCAAACATTCTGGTTCAGCAGTTTTGGGATTCACACCAGAGACCTTAGTACTAATTTTAAATGATTCACTTAGGGTATTTTTTTTTTGTTTTTGGTTGTGATTAGGTTTCCTCCTCTTTTTAAAAAGACTGGCTTAGTTAAGAAAACTGGCACAGTTAGGAAAAGAGCTTACTTTGGAAGAAAAGCAACTCAGCACCCGCTCCGACCCTGGACTCCCTGCTCTGAGTCTCACCGCGCCCTTCCTCTTCACCTGTCCTGAAGCGGCCTTAGAGCCGGGCAGCGGCAAGACCGCAAGGCAGTCAGGAAACGGCTCCCGGCTGGTCTGAGTCCTAACCCGGTGGTTCTCAAGTGGACGGCCAAGGCCGGGACTGTCCCTGAGGGTAGGTGCCATGCCCTTCCGGGCCCTTTAGAGTCCAGGAGAGAAGCGCGAGGACTGGAGGACGGCAAAGGACGACCGCGCGTCTCCCCTCACAGGCACACGTGGGGAGAGGGTGGCAAAGGTGGACGCGGAGATCCGACTCACACAGGGAAAGCGGGAAAGAGAAAAAGGGGTCAGGGAGCCACGGCCTCTGAGGTCTACAGTCCTGGGGGCTGTGTGGCCGGGGAGCCGCTTGTTAAGAAGGACCAGCGCACTCACTCTGTTTTCTGTAATAGTCTTCCCAGGCCTTGCTGTAGTCGGGCTGGCTGCTCTGCGGCTGGCTCTGCTGGCCTGGGCGAAGAACACAAAAGCAGTCAGGCCTCCGGGCTCCCGGGGCCTCGGCCCCCAGCCCGCAGGCTCCAGGCCCTGCTCTCTGCACTCACTCCCTTGCCCCTGTGGCCCGGGGTGGGGGGGCTGGGGGAGGAGCCAGGCCGACCCCCAAGAGGGCCTCCACCCAGGCCAGCGAGGCTGGGGCTGGCAGACAGCTGCCCCGCAAGGCGACCAGCAGGCAGGGCCTCAACTCTCTTCAGTCGGGGACTCTGGGCTGCCACGAGCAGAGCCCCCGGGGCCAGAGTGCTGTCTGCGGCTCCCTGGATTGGCCTGCAAACCGACAAAGAATCCGAATGGCGCTGACCACTCCCTTTCCCTGGCCCTTCTGTTCAAGGACTGATGGCTTTGCCTTTCCACGACGAGAACTACAGGGGACACACAGAGGAAGTGTCCAGAGACTGCGCTCAAGGTGACGACAGAAGACGGGGTACACACCTGACCCCCAGCCTCGCGCCTGTCCGGGGTGAGGGCGAGGACGTGTTGGGGGTCGTCCCCGCCCTCCTCTCCACATGACTGGGGGCAGAAAGGCTGGGCTGGGGGGAGCAGAGCAGCAGCCTGCCCAGGGGCACGGGGGGCGGGTAGTGTTTAAAAGACTTGACCACAGCTGGGAGTCGGGACCCTCCTTCTGCCAAGGGCACCCCCCGCCGGCACGTCCTTTTTTTCGGTTAGAATCACAGCCTGCAGCAGGCAGGAAGGACGTGCTGAAAAACACATTTCACGGCACAATGCTTTCCCCAAGAGTTAATTTCCTCAAGGCTGAGGAGGGGCGCAGGCACGAGGACAGTCGGTGTGTGTGGGGACCCCTCCTCCCCGCGCTGCGGCAGGACGGGACTCGGAGCTGGACGCTGGCACCAGGAGAAGGCAAGGCCTGGGCAACGCGGCAGCAGGAACTGCCCCCTCAGACACGGAGGCTGTGGGCAAGTGGGATTTTTCTTCGGACCCAAACCAATTCTCCATTCCCGAGTGAACCAAGCGACACCACAGGTGAAGGCTGGTGCGTGGTGCACGGCGCAGGCGCTAGCTGCGCTTTCTCTCGCTCAGCCCACGTACCTTTGCCAACTCCTCGCCCGTCTAGCCTGAGGAGGCAGCGGGGCGGGCTCTGCGGGAACTGCCCCCTGCACGGAGGTGGACGTGTCCCCTGCAGCTTCAACGCAAAGCCTCCCCACAGTCTAGGGCTTCTCCCAGGTCCTCTGTCCTGGGCGATGGGCACTGGGGAACCCTATCTGGGTCGTCTCCCACCCTGGGGGTGCTCTCTGATGGAACAGGAGGAAGCGAAACACGTCCGGGCTGCGGGCTAAGTGAGCACAGTGAAATGGGGAGGGTGGAATCTGGGTGGTGTGTAGGTGTTCGTGGTGAAGTTCTTTAAGATATTCTGCACGTTTAAGGTATTTCGTAAGAAAGTAAGAAAGGGGGAAGAGAGGGAACAAACACAACCATGCAATTTCAGAGCTCACAAGTACTTTAGAAATCAAATCCAAACCCTTCATTTCACAGATGACAGAACTGGAGCCCTAGAGAAGCGGGGACATGCCTCAGGCTGCCCAGCACTGCTCCAGACGTGTGGGGGGGGCTTCTCCAGCTGTGAACCTGACCAGGCGCCCCGGGGCAGGGTCTCACACCCAGCACTCTGCTCAAGGGGAAAGAGGTAGAACCCCGGGCCCAGCCCCTTGTGGGCAAAGCTGCAGCACGTGTCCTGCAGCCTGGCGCTCCGAGGGGAGCCTGCAGATGTGCTGAACAGCGCTTTCCAAACACCACCAGGCTGGCCCTTCAGACGTCAAAAGAACCTAAGGTAAGGTTTTTGTTTTTGTTTGGAAGGCTGTGCAAGATGGGCTCTACCAGCAGTAAAACTCAAGGATGACTCCTGAAGCTGACGTGGGGGCCAGAGAGTGGGAGGGGGTTTAATTCCAACTAGAACCTTCTCTTTTACAATCAGTTTTCTTAGAGAGCAAATTCTCTAATCATGCGCTTTCTGGAAGTTCGGGAGATAGAGAATCCTTTTCTAAGATGGTGCTGGGGAGGAGAGAGGGAGAAGACCACCTTGAGGCCAGAGGAGGGGAGCAGGCGGGGCACTCATTAGGCGGGGCTGCTTGAAGAGGCTGCAGCGGTGGAAGGGGCTCAGGTCAAACCACACTCTCAGGGCCCACAGGCCTTTCGGACCCGTTTCTGGGGGACCAGAGGGACGGAAGGCTGCTGCTGAGAAGGTGGGCCAGGAGAGAGGTGGGCCCCCTGTCCCCGCCCAGCTGGAGATGAGCCCAGCAGGCCTGTCCCCGGGGGCATCCCACCTCCTCCCGAGTCACTTACTTGGAACCTGCTGTGTGGGCTGCTGCCACGCCTGGTAGGTGCTGCCCCAGCCCTGGGTCAGGAAGGCCGGAGGACCACTGCGGAGGACAAGAGGACTCATTCCAGGGCAGGCCGCACCCCACCCCCCAGCCCCTGCGCCCGCCCCCGCGGCAAGCACAGCGCCCTCTGCTGGAGACGCGGCAGGGCGGAGTAAAGGCGGCCCACCCACCTCACAGGCGCGCTGTGAGGGCTTCCGTTCACTTTAGCGGCCATGTTTGGGAAGCACCCTGAGCTCCTCGGAGGAAAGGTGCTAAAAGAAAGTGGAAAACAAATAAAGACGATACAACGGCTTTTGCAAAAACAAACAAACAAACAAAAACCCTCCCGCCACCCAGCCCCAGGGCGGTGAGCTCTCCTACGGGATGCTGGCGGGACCACAAGACCCTCCGCCCTCTGGGAAGGCTCTCGCCCCAGCACTGGTCACTGAGCAACAGACAGGCCAGAGGGACCACCAGTAAGAGAGAAGGAGAGGAGTCCTGCCCACGCCCAGAACTTGCGGCTTTCGGCTGGCACTCCCTGGAAGTAGCTGGAAAAGGAGGACCCCTTGGGGGCAGTGAGTTCTTCCAGTCAAGAAAAGACTCACTTCTGATGCGGTGCGGCAGGTGGCTGGCTGAAGGGGCCCTGTGTGAAGGCTCCGGGCGCTCCGAGACTGGCACCCTGTCAGGACACAGAGGGAACTCTCACCTCCTGTCGGCTGCGCCTGCACCCTCTGCCCAGGCCCACCCCGAGGCAAACCACAGCTTTCGGGGAGAGAGACAAGTGAAGTGAAGATGCCCTGTGGCACTCGCACTAGCCTTCCTTGCCCACAGTGGGCTTTACTTGCAGAAACAGCTTCTGCCCCTTGAGCAACCGATACCACCACACAGCCAATACCGGCACCACCACAACTGCCCTAGCGTGTCGCCCTGGGGGTAGGGACCGACCTGCTGACTGTCCCGTCAATTCAGGCTGGCCCACGGCTTTCTGCCCTTCTACGTCCCCTTTGAGGTGAGCAGTGGCCAATCTGTCCTCCATCAACACTCCCTTTCTTTATCTGCTTTGAGGTGCCTGAAACTAAAGCCAGAGTCAATGAACGCTGCCTGCAGGGCTGGCCGCCGGGGCGATGCCAGTGGGAGTCCGGGGGCAGTGCTGAGGGAAGGCTGCCGGCCCTGGCTGCTCATCTACGCCTGCAGGGCCAACGGCTCGGGGCCTGAGCTGCGGTGGCCTGGGCGAGCTCTGCGCATCTGGGCCTGGCCCTGGTGTCCCTGCGCCCCGACCTTCCCCCTCAGCAACGTGGGAGGGGGCTGTTGCCCTCACATCACGTGAGGACCAAGAGCCACAGGAAGTACAAGGTTCTGGGGAGAAACAGGCACCTTGGACATCCAAATGAAAGCCCAGCTCCTATCTCCCAGGTGGGGAAAGGACCTTGTACGTACGCCCACTTTCTCGTCGATGAGGTGTCTGGCCAGCTCGATCTGCTGAGGAAGGCCCCTGATGGTGAACATCCGCAGGCTGGGGTCCGTGCTGGGAGGCGGGTTCCGCTGAAGCTCCACGTGCGCTCCTGAATGCTGGTTTATGCTTTTGATGTTCTCGCCCCCTGCGGGCAGGACACAGAAGAGTAGGTGACTACAGTTCCCTCCTCCGGAGGAGGAATGGGTATTTTCTGCACACCAGTGCTCGTCCTAAGAGTAGACAAGGACTTTCCATTTATACTTTAAAACAGCTCTTGTAAAAACCAGAGCTGTCTCATTTGTGAAGCCAGACTTGTGAAGCAAAGCTGAGGCGCAATGACACCACGTGGCACCAGCTGGTCTCCATCTCAGTGTCCTATGCAGAGGCCTGGAGTGGCCCAGAAACCACGTCTGGGCCTTGGCCCACAGATCTGCACACAGTGAGCTCAGCTCCGGAGAAGGCACTCCATCCTTCTCAGCATGAGAATGGTGACCTGATGGCCCCTCCATGGCACAATGCGGGCCTTCAGCCCCGGTGTGGGCCACCGCACTGCTGTCTCCCGCCCTCCACAGGTCAAACAGACGGCCACAGGCCCCAACAATACCCAGAGCCCACTCAAGCCTTTAATATCCCATCCTGTCTCTTCTCAAGTCTCTTCTTCCTCCGTGGGTGGGGGACAGGTCTAGACAGAGCGGCAGCCTGAGAATGGAGGTCACAGAGGCCTGGGTGGAGTGGGGCTAATGAAAATGTAGTTGGACTCTTTGAAAAACCTGTGAGAGTCCCAGTCTCTTAATGAAATTTGCGTAACAAAAGCTCCACCAGTGTAACAATGGTTTGATTCTTCTCTTCAAATTTCACAGAACTTACAGATCAGCTCTGCTCAATTGGGGTGGCGGAGCCAGAATTCAAGGAAAACTTGGAGCACAGAGTTCTGCAGAACTGGAAAAAGACGATGTGTATAAAATTTGACGCAGGGTACCAGGGAGCCCCAAAGGGTCAAAACGAAGACTAAAGGCCAGTCTCTGTGTCACCCCTCCCCACCCAGAGTCGAAACTAAGCTGCAGTGACATTTCTCGTTTCATTGTAACACGTCCACAATCCTTCAAACTCCCAACCTGCCCTCCACCGGCCCTGCTGGAAAGCCACGTCTGAACAAAAGCATCGAGGAGCAGGTAAGTAAGGGACACCAAGAGCAGGCACGGCTCATCTCATCCAGAAAGCATGATGGGATTCTACGAGGGTCAGGATGCAAAGGTGGGGCCTGGGTCCAGCCATTCTTCCTGAAGGAAGTGTGAGCGGCCCTTACACCGTAGTAAGGAAACCAGGAGACAGTCGGCATTCAAGAAAGCTTGGTTCAAACATTAGTCTGGGCAGGATGTTAGCTCGGTTTAGGGTAGTTTTAAATTTAAAAGCAAATTAAAAAAAAGAACAGCCCAGCAGACCACAGTGTTGTATGCATGGTTTTCCTAAAGGTCTGCTGCAGTTTAGGGGAGGGGTCCCTGTGCTGTCTACACCTTGAGCCTTGAGCAAACACGTGGTCTCAGGGGCAGCACCAGCCAAGGCAGGAGTCACAGACAGTCTTCAGCAGCTTCACTTTGCTTCCAGGTACGCGCAAGCCCCCCCAGCCCCACAACTACCCACCTTCACTCAGGTCATGGATTCTACCTCCTTGGCATCAGGAAAAGCCAGCAGCTTGGCTCCTAGGCAAGAGTGTTCTTAGGGAGCGCCGAGGAGCCAAGAGTAGGCGGACACCTTCCCACTGCACACCCAGCACTTGAAGGGACCCCCACCCCACCCTCTGCCCAGACCACTCGGTCCCCACGGGCCCAGACCGGCTCCCCTCCATCAGGCACTTGGACCAGCAGCCCCAGACTCCTCCCTGAGGCCTCAGGCCCATGCTAATAAGGCGAGGAGGCACCGCAAAACTGCACGGGGCCGGAAGGAGTTAATTTAAGTTCATCTTCCTTTAAGAGGAGGTCGCCAGCTTGGCACATGGTGGCCGTCTACAGGCTCATTCAGCAGCCTGCCCCATTCTTCCACCTGACGGGGGGCAGAAGCGACCCACCAGTGGCCCCCGGCTGGATGTGAAATCGTAAAGCAATTAATCAAACCTGCTAAAAGGCTGGGTTGACAAGAGCAGGGCTGGCCACACTATCTGTCACTATTGCTGTATTTATCATGGAAATCCAGCAGGGGCCCAGGGAGGTGCAGCGTCTGTCCAAGGGCTGCAGGGCCTGCCTGCGTGTGGCTCCCCTCAGCCCGCGCCTTTCCCCAGAAACAGGAAGACCTCATACCCAGCCCCTGGGGCAGGGAGTTACAGAAAGGCCCCTGCTCCTGCCTAAACGAAACTTAGCCTGGCTTCCCAAGGCTGCTACTGGAGCACCAGGACACAGCATCAGTTACTGCTACGTTCTGCTGTCTCCTCCCTCTGGGGATCGCTCAGGATGACTTTGTAGAGGACAAACTATGAGCGACTGTCCTGTGAGTACCGAGGTTTCACTGACTAGGAGGAACTATCACAGTGAAGACAGAAAGGCGCTGCCAGGTCTAGAGACGACACTTCCCATGAAAACCTCGTTCACAAAATGGTTCTCAAAAAGCACAGAAAAACCTAGATCTGATTCTTGAACTCCAGGCATCAGCTGGATTTAACCTCATGGCAGCAGGCCAGCTGATGGCCTGGGCAGCACGTCTGACTTATCACAGCATTTGGGCAGCCAACAATGTCCATTAAACACCTCCCAGCATGTACGCCCTGCCAGGAAATTAAAGCAAACCTACGTCGTTCCTACACCCCTGAGAGGTTAACCACCCAGGGACAACACGGAGACAAGAGAGAAACATTTTAGAAGAGCATAAAACACACACTGTCCAGGAGTGGGACCCAGTGCAGATTCTGGGAGGTGAATGAGGGGGACAGGAGGAATTCCAGCCCTGTGCCGGCTCGTGAGGACGTGCCACGCCAGCCTCAGCTTTCTGCCGGCGAAGACGTTCCCAAGTCAGGTTCCACGGGATGCTAGCACCCCTCCAACAGCTAAGAGATGTCTGGTGATCACAGAAACTGGGGAAACTCTAGGGAGAAAACTGTATTTATTTCTTCCATATGTTGCCAAACACATACAAAGGGAATAAATAGGCAAATACAAAACCCAATGCTGAACATGAGTTTCCCACCAGGTCAAGGGCTTTGCTTAGAGAGCAGAGAAGCTAAGCCCACTGCTCCGCGAGCCCCAGACCTGCTCTCAGCAGCCTTCCTTGGTCAAGGCCAGCCCAGGTGAGCCAGCAACAATGGCCTAGAAACCTGCCTGCTCTCGCTCGCTCTTCGCTGAAGGACAGGAAGGAGCCACGTTAGCCACTGATGAGGGCTTCTACACAACGTCCTCTAAAATGCCTAGAAACAACTAACAAGTCAATTTTTATTTCCCTCCACAGGGTGCCTGATACTCTTGGTAAATATGTTGAAAAGATAAAAACCACTTTCACATGTTGTGTCAATAGAGAGCAAATACCCAAATCCAGTAAGGAACAAAGTGACGCACTCGTCAGAAAGCAATCTTCGCTTGAGGAAATTATCTTAACGGTTCCTCTAAGCTCCCTGGAGGTGAGTTAATCACCAATCAGTCGATCGACAAACACTCAGCGGCCCCTCACCTGTTCAGGGTGCCTCAACAACCTAAGCTGCTTCCACAGGCAGCGGGTCTTCCCGACCATCTGTTTACACGCTGTAATGAAGTACTGGCTTTGCCCCATTCACGAGGGCCCATGCAGAGGACGGTTCCTGCAGAAGGCAGCCGATGCCTCGGACCTGGTCCCCTCAGTCAAGGGCAGCAAACAGAAGGAACTTTGTGCTTCAAAGGTATTGGACGTGGCCTGTCTGCTCTCAGGTCAAACACCTGGAAGGGGAACGCCGAACTCCAGCAACCGCCTCTTACCTTTGCCTATGACGAGGCCGCACTTATCTGCCGGCACTGTGTAGGTTACCTCCTGGATGCCACCAGGGTTTCCCACGCTCCAGTCACCGCGGCCACGGCCTCTTCCTCTGGCTACCGCCAGGCCTCCGAAGCCATCTCTTTCCTGGGAAGGAAGCAAAGCTCAGGTGACATTTCTGTCACTGTCACCAGCACTATTTTTCATCTCCGGGGAGGAGGTTAAGTGACAGGATGTAATCAACGCCACACATTAGAACCTGAGCACCTTTCCACATTTCAGACTCTGAAGGCTCTTTACAAGTCGAATTAACACAGATCACGGGCGCATTCAAGAAGACGTGCGCGGATGAATCGTGTGGTTACATAAACACACCCAACTAAAACAGGCAGTCAGCTATAAATTCCGAAGTCTAAAGCCCAGTGCCCTTATCCCTGGAGTTTTAATTACTGGGCCTTAATCTACAGGCATCAGGAGCTGGTTTTCTTCCCAATGCTGGGCCTACCAGAAACCAGATATTAGATGCTGAAGAGCTATGAGCTTTTGAAAGTGACACATGAGTAGCAAGGATGACTTCTGACCCTCTCCCGACAAGGTTGCTACAGAGAACCATTCAGACACCGCTCTGAGAGTCAGAACACCCTGCAGTTCAACCAGCAACAAGAATAAAAGGGTTTTAAAGAAAAATGGGCTGTCTTGCTCCCCAAAAGAGGGAGGAACAAGCCAGGCCCATCCGCCCACGGTCCGGGGCTGGAGAAGTCTCCCGACTTATTCTCACAGTTTCCCCACCAGAGAGCGAAACCCACAACCAACACCTAAGCGAGGAAGATTCCTTTCACTCGAGGGCGAAACACCCCATTCCAGCCTTTGTCCTTTGAGTCACTTTGGAGCAGCAACATTTAAAATCTTGGAAAGGCTGAAGGCGAACCTGGTCAAGCTGAGAGCTCCTTCACGGAAGGGAGAAGCTGAGCAGGCGATCGGCACAGCCTGCTCCTGTCGATGAAGGGTAAACTGAATGTTTACCCAGAATCGAAACCCGCAGAAAGCCGAGCTCACTGGAGTGCTTTCTGTTGCACTCTGCTTTCATGAGCGACAAATGACAAGTAAACAAGGTGATTTTAGGGATTTACGCTAGAACACAAACACGTGGCCAACTTTCTGGGTATGCCACAGATTCTCAAAGACAAGCTGTCCCCTCATCATCTCACGGCCTTTGCAGTCCTGGGATCATCAGTTCTTACTACTAAAAAGGATGTCAGAGATGAGTTAGTGACGCTTCTCTGAACTTGTCTCATCCTAAGAACTGCCTGGGGCTGTGGGTGAGATCCAAGCCACCCTCTTGGATACTCTGATTCAGGAAATCTGGGGCGGGGGGTGGGGTCTATAAACCTGTTGCCTCAGCAGGTGCCGCCAGATGACTTAGGCGGTCATGTGGGGTGCAGCACCTGGCACAAACCCCTTGGTTTGCTGCTGAAAAGCTACGCCAAGAGGAGTTCAAAGGCTCGCTGAAGGCCACATGAAAAGTGGCGGAGCTGGGTGGTGGTTTCTAATCTCTGGCTTCTTTCTTCAGCTCCTATTATTCTCAGACTTTTCCTACAAACCTGGGGGACATGATGTGCCAACCTGCCACCAGCTACAGTAGTTCTCCAGAGCAATTTGCAACGGGGGCAGGTGTATCCTAACAGCATCACACAAGCCTGCTCACATTCCAGAGGAAGACGTGCATGGAATCAAGTGCATGAAGACAGTGTCAGGATTTGGGCAGAACGTGGAGTGCCTTCTAGAGCTGAGATGAGACTTTACTTTTACACTAGGTACACTGGACTGTTTGAAACCGGGCAATCTGCACTGTTACATCCCACAAACAGTTTAAATAGTCAGGAACTTTGTGAAAAAAAATCTAGATTCTGAGACAATAAAGGCAGACAAATAATAAACTAGCAGGAAAACAAAAACAAAAATGAAGGCGGGAAAGAGACAGATGTAGAGAAGCCCATGGCTATAATCTTGGAGGGAGGTAACTGACAAGAGTACTGGTTTCCAAAACCGTGACTTGAGAGGGGGTGACTGCTCCAGGGTGTCGCCCCGAGAGCCCCAGGTAGCACCTGCTGCTTCTGCCGGTGAGATATTGAAGCTCCAGAGAGCCAGACCCACCTGGGCTGTAAGAATAAGCTCGTTGATGACATGTGCTGCGTGCTGGCATCGCTCTGGGGGTCCCATGACCTGTGCAGCTCTCTCTGGACTAATACCATCATCTGTGGAACAAGGTGAAAGATGGGATTAGGAAAAGCCCAACTTCAGAAGGAAACAAACGTCAATCTGATTTGCAATCAATGTTCCAACCAGTGCCAAAGAGGGTGGTAAGAACATCACCATATCAGGGAATCTTCTGCATAGGGAAACGTGCGCGGTTACATCTTTTGGCGTGATCCACGTCAATACTCATTTCTTATGCAATTACAGCCATTTAAAAAAGATATCACTATAGAAACTAAATTAAACTTAAAAAAAAAAAGTGCCAAGGAAAACAGAGTTGAGCTACAGCAGTATTTTCCCAGAAGTAGTCCATCATGATGTTTTCCCATCTTCAGAGAAATGAGTGAAATAAAGACATTGTAGATGATTTTGCTTGTAAAGGTAAATTTATAAAATTTAAAGAACGGTCCTTGATTTTACGATTTTTTTAATGGTTTTAAGTTATCTTTAATTTTATGAAAGCAAAATAACAGTTTTTTTTTTTAAGTCTTTACTTGGCAAAATTAAAAACTGGAAATGCTATGTTGATTCCCCCCAATTTTACTAGTCCAAGGAAAAAAAGAAAAAAGCCTGGACACCCCTGGGCTAGAGTGTTCTGGCACAAGAAGGGTGACCCGGCCAGCAAATCCACAGAAAGAAATGAGGGACCAGAGGACAAACCTAAACTGGAAATTTGGTAACAGAATGTTGCAAAAGAGAGAGAGGGTGAGGGAGAGCAAAGAACACAAGTGGGCTAATAACAAAGTCCTTGTTTTGTGAGGTGTTCTTTAATCCTTCATAATGCTGAGGACTTCTGAGAACCATCAAAACCTACCTGGTTTGAACTGAATTCTCACACCGGCATCATTCTGGATCTTTTTGATCATTTCCCCATTTCTTCCTATTACAATCCCAACTGCAAACCTAGGCACAGACACCTAAGCACAGAGAAACAAAACATCAGAGTTTTTCTGCAAACCTGGTGTGTGTGTGTGTGTGTGTGTGTGTGTGTGTGTGTGTGTGTGTGTGTGTGTGTGTGTGACCTGGTGTGTGTGTGTGTGTGTGTGTGTGTGTGTGTGTGTGTGTGTGTGTACATACAATGATTTTTATCACAGTGCCTTTCTGGAAATGATACAATAAAGTATTTTTTTTTCCTCTTAGGAAAAATACTGTGGTTGATGGCTGCATTCCTGTCCATTAAATGCATCCAACAGGTCTGAGACCTGATCAAAAATAGTCATAAAGATGAAGTAAAGTAAGAATAAACCTCATAGATAAAAGATTAAAAAAAAATTTTAAGATTAAAAATTTATCTTCCAAATTTTATGAAATAAACATTAATGTACCATACACATTGATTATACTATGGTCCTATAAAATGTTTTTCTTTTCCTTCACTCTTTTATTGTAGTAAAATATATATAACATAGTATCACTCATTTTAACCATTTGTAAATACACACTTCAGTGGCATTAAACACTCACAATGTTGTGTAACCACCACAGATGTCTACACCCCAAACCTTTTCATCATCCCCAATAAGAACTCCCGTGAAACCACAGTGCTTCCTTCCCCAGCCCCTGCTAACCTCTACTTTCCTTTCTGTCTCTATGAACTTGCCTATCCTAGGTGCCTCGTGTAAGTGGAATCATGACAACGTTCATCCTTCTGCACCTGGCTTATTTTACCAAGCATAACGTTGGCAGGGCCCACCCTCGCTGTAGCCGACATCAAGGATGTATTTCGATCCCATTCCACCTCATCAGTAAAACAGGCTTAGGAGTTTGATACTATCACAACATAGGTCACCACGAAAACCTGGCCTTGGGTCTTCATCTGGGCAGTGGGGTGCGCTTTGAAGCACAACCCCCAACCAGGGGGAACGGCCCCATTCCCTGAAATGCGTGCAGCGGGCGCTCCCACTCCTTTCTCACACCCACCCTGTGAAGCCAGTGCACTAGGAGGGTTCTGCAGCTGAGATAAGAGTTAAATACCTTGCTCAAGGTTAGCGAGCTAACAGAAGCGTGCCCACAGCCTTCAGCGTGCCTACTGACCTGTAGCTCAAGCATACCTCTATACTGCCTCCTCCCATTCGGGAGCTGAAATCACCGCGCACACCTCGAAAATCAGCTTGGTCTTTTTCTCGGATGATCTCTAATACCATTTCTCTTGCTTGCTGCATAAACACAGATAAAAGGCATTAAGGAAAACAAAATCCTGAAAAAAGACATGACACCAGGTGAAAGATCAAACCCTCTTAAATTGGGCTTAAAGCCTCAGGAGGTGCTCAGTGGGAGAACTCACTATATGATGTTACTATTGTTACATGGGACACGGGCAGGCTGCTACTGAGCAGTATATCGTGTATATCACAACTTAAATGACGTGTTCCTTACACTGTCCAAAATGTCCACACAGATAAGGGTTCACAGTCTTCTAAGCCACAGCTGGGTCAGCACATTGGTGCTGGGTCAGAACTTGATGACGGTCGCTCCACCGTATTTCTGACGTGCCATTTCTTTCTAGTGGGCAAGGGTGGGGTCTGAGAGCTCTGACAGTGGGCAGTTTCCATGGGAAGGAAGACATTAACAATGCATCCCATGGCAGAGAAGCTCCAGGGAGGGAAAGGGAAAAGGCCAGCCTGGGAGCCCGAAAATACCTCCTGGCACTGAGAGCTCGAACGTCTTACCAACTGGCAAGAGCCTCCCTCAACACCTGACTCTAAGGCGCATTCAGTGTCCTCACCCCCAAGGACGCACCTGAGTCAGTCCATCCCGCCCACGCCAGCACTGGCCCCCCAGGAGCCATGCTAAGGAGCAACCGCGCACAACTCAAGGTCATGTGAGAACTGAAACAGTCCCAGTTCTGGAAAAATCAAACCAAGCGAGAACAAGAAAAGCCAAAACAGCAACGTCTCATGACATCTGGAGAAACTGGAACATGGACTGACTATAATATGATGTTATGGGATTACCGTTATTTTCTTAGGCCTGGTTTTATAGAAGCAAGTTTTATTCTTAGGAGATACATACTGCAGGATTTGGAGGTAAAAACTCACAGTATCTGACACTTACTTACAAATGGTAAAGCAAAAAACTAAAACATAAACACACAAACAAAACAGTAAGTAGGTTGAAGGTATTCAGATGTTCGCTACACTATCTTTTCAACTTTTCTCTATATTTGAAGTTTTACAAAATAAAAAGTTGGGAAGAGGGAAAAAAAAAAGAAACTCAAAGAACAATATACCCTAAATACAGCAGACAGCTTCTTCATAATAAAAAACATGGAATACACAGTTTTAAAATAAAAAAAATACTGAAAACCTTTCTTTATAATAATTTTCCTGCAAATTCATGAAACATCAATGAAATAAGCTCTTTACCCAGGTATTTTTTCTACAAAAGACAAAGCCAAACGTTCCACTGGAGAAAGCAGGAGTGGAGGGCTTCTGGGAGGCAGGCTTTCTGTGTCCAGCCAGCTCTCCCCTCTGTCCAAAGAGCTCTACAACACACAGCAGAGGAGTCCCAGGCTGGACTGCGTGAGCCGAGTGAGGAAGATTAGGTGCAGTCTGTTTTTTTTTTTTTTATTAAAGCCCACCTGTTTACATCTAAAGAGGTTAGAAACTCTAGGGGACCTGACAGGGCAGTAGATAGTGAAGGGCTGCATCGCTGACGGGAACCTAAGCAAAGCAGCCACTGTAATCACCGGCCCTCAAACCTGTTTTAAAATCATTACATATAGAAACCTTGACCAAAAAAGAACTACCAGTGGTATCATTTGAGTTCAGCTGAACGACAGCATTAAGAAATACAGGAGGGGCTTCCCTGGTGGCGCAGTGATTGAGAGTCCGCCTGCCGATGCAGGGGACACGGGTTCGTGCCCCGGTCCGGGAGGATCCCACATGCCGCGGAGTGGCTGGGCCCGTGAGCCATGGCCGCTGAGACCGCGAGTCCGGAGCCTGTGCTCCGCAACGGGAGAGGCCACAGCAGTGAGAGGCCCGCGTACCGCAAAAAAAAAAGAACTACGGGAATTCTTTTGCCAGAGACTGGTAACCTCTGCTGGATCAAAGCCCCAAAGCCCCTGCAGAGGGACAGCTGTCGCTGACGGGCCGGCTCACCAAGGTGTGTCGCTCTGGAGCTACTCTAAATGCAGCGAAGGTCAGGCAGGCTGCAGCAGGCAGAAAAAAGAGCGTTCGTGTCTCACGGGGACAGACACACTCCCACACCCACAGCGCACACACATTCCTGCTGATAGCCCAGGTGCTGGAAGATGGAGCACCTGGGTGATTTAGACCTAAGCCCCTGCTTTCAGCACCTGTGGTTGTCCTCTGAGGCTCACAGGACGCTTGCCACGAGGGCACACACGTGCCTTGTGTGGCACTGGCACCTTCGGTCACCTCCCACCTCAGCCAGTGATCTTGTAAAAATGGGTTGAGAGAACAAACAAATAAAAGCCAGAGGGAGCCTGCATCTGAGCTGACCACAGCTCCACCTCGAAAACTGCATCTGATCAGAGCTGTGCCAGCCAATAAAACCTTCTGCGTTTACGGACAAGTTCTGCACGTGGGCTGCCCTGATGGCAGCCACCATCCACATGTGCTCTGAGCACTCTGAGCGCTGAAACGTGGCCAGTATAAATAAGGAACTCACTTTTTACTTAATCTGAACAAATTCCAACAGCCACGTGGCCAGCAGCTCTGGTACTGGGCAGCACAGCCCCATTCTTTGCATCACCAAACTTGGTTTGGGAAGACAGCTCAAGGAACACCCACCCAGTTTTATAATTTCTTGAACGACATAAAAGCTCTACAAGTACTACCAAGTGATACCGCCACACCCAGGACCTGCCTGACCCATGGTTTCTCTCCTACCTGTACTTTAAATGGGTCTCCGGTGATGCGCAGAGGCTTGTCCGCTCCCGTGGGCAACGGGCCGTCCTGGATCATGACCATCTTCACGCCTGCCCGCTCCTGTGAGGGCACACACACCGGTACAGCCCTCACCGTCAGCAAGAGGCACGCAAGATGGCACAGCTGCACGGGTCGGCTCGTGTCCACAGCGAGACATGCCCCACTAGCAAGGGCACTGCTCTCTGATCCGGCCCGTGAGGCTGGCCTCCGAGAATGCTGAGGTACACGCCGTGCTTGAGGGCGTCCAAGCCTGACCGAGAAAACCGTTTCCCAAAACTCTCCTCCCTTTCCGGTTCCTGGAACATCTAAATGTGAACGAGCTACTTTTACAAAATGCTAAGCACCGAGCTAGACAATCTACTTAACGTCACGTGGTCAGAGCTCACGCACAGCAATGGGAGGGAAGGGCCACCACTTCCCGACCTCACAGAGGAGATCTCTGAGTAAGCTACTGAAGGCTCCAGAGCCGATGAGCGAGGCACCAAAATTTGGATTCTGGGACTCTATAAAGTCTGAACTCTTAGGACTCCACGGCAGAATGCCTTCCACATCCAAGGACTGGGCTATACGAGAGCACACAGGCAGGCCACAACTCCGACCCGCAACTTTGAAAGCCCAGAGCTCGGAAAGAAGTTTGCTCCGAACTAAATCTGGCAGCAAAACTCACCTGAACTCACGCGAGCGTACTTCCAGCCCTCCTCTCATGGAGTGTGACTGTTAGGTTTAGCCATGAAAACCTGCACTTGTTACGGGATGCAGCCCCAAAACTTGCTGGGGGTATTAAACCTACAACACATTTGGCCCAAGTGTCTCACGTGAGGGATTCTGGAGCTCAGAGCAGCAAGTGTTGACGGAGCATTTACTCAGTGGCAGGCTCTGCACTAAGGGTCTCATGTAAATCACAATAACGGGTATTATTTTAGCTCATTATAACAGCGAGGCCGGCACCTCCCTGCTCTTACAGACGAGGACCCTGAGCCTTAGAAAAGTACATGAGCGTAACTCCGATCTCACCACTAACGAGCAAGAGTGCTCCTGGCTCAGGGCCCTGGCTCTGGACACAGGATTTTTATCTGAGAGTCCTAACAGGGCTTCATCGCCACAGTGGCTGCTGCCAGTTCACAGGGACCCCAGGCCTTGGCGTCACAGCTGGCATCGAGCCTGGCCACAGAAAATGTTCAGATCCGCAGAGGCACTCGGGCAGAGGTTTCGTGGGGAGCTCTGCAGCGTGGTG
Source organism: Globicephala melas (assembly GCF_963455315.2). Lineage (NCBI taxonomy): Eukaryota > Metazoa > Chordata > Mammalia > Artiodactyla > Delphinidae > Globicephala > Globicephala melas. The sequence goes on from NC_083319.1 coordinate 6,107,448, forward strand.
CACAGCCAGCCCGGCTGGGACACACCAAAGCCGCACAGAACCTCCCAACCCAGGAAGATGGAGGAGGATGAGGGCTGTCGAGCGCCGCTCGGCCAAGGGCTCACGCACCTGCAACTGCTTTATTGTCTCCCCTCCCTTGCCGATGACCAGCCCCACTTTAGACGCAGGGATGAGAATCTCCTGGATTGTGCTGTTGCCGTCTATGTCATTATGAAAGCCAGGTCCATTCCGACAGCGGTCCACAATCTGTCCCAGGAGCCGTTTGGCTTGTCTTTGGGAGGGAAAAGAACCACAAGAGAGCCAGCATTAAATGAATGCTCTAGGCGCCCAGGAAGGGGAAACAGCACCGGGGGAACACGCGAAGGAGTCAAGGCAGCCCTCCATCCAGCTCCAGCTCCTGCCCTCACAACCCAGGAGGTCTCTGCCATCCGCCACGCTACTGGGCTGGAATTTAAAAGCAACGCACACCACAACAGCAACGTTCCAACACATCCCCTCCACGTCTGCCCTCTGCTCGCGCTTGTGTCTCGCGTGCACGCCACAGACACGCCTGTCTCCGATTCGAATTTCAGCTGCTCTGGTGGCAGCTGTCTACCTGACCCCCTGCATCTCTTGCTGCTCCCCGATCCAGCATAACCCCTCTCACAGAGCATACGCTCAACAGATATTTGTTAAACAAGAGCAGGAGAGAAAGCAATGAGAAAGACGGGAAGAGAGAAAGCAAGCGTTAGTAATCATCATTTGAATTCTCAAACTCCAAATTTCTTCTCCATAACCAACCAGACTGCTCGATGACTTCTAAGCTACGGCTACAAATCACCAGTTTGGTTTCAAGGGGTGGGGAAAAAAGGAGGCAGGTGCAGCTGTACAGTCATATACACCTGCTTTGTGCTTTCCATGTCAGACTGTCAAGAGCCTGCATTTCCCGTGGGATTTTATGCCGATTCACCTGGAGACTGGGGAGGGAATGGCAATGCTGGAACAGAACCACCCAGCCTGCCGAGGTCATCTGTTGGGCCAATTGCCTTTTCTGCACCAGAATTTCCCCTGGCTGTTATTTGCAGTATTTATTCTTTAAATCACCACGTACAATCTATTTTGTGGTTCTTCGCGCAGGCTCAGTGGCCATGGCTCACGGGCCCAGCCACTCCGCGGCATGTGGGATCCTCCCAGACCTGGGCACGAACCCGTGTCCCCTGCATCGGCAGGCGGACTCTCAACCGCTGCGCCACCAGGGAAGCCCTCGTGGTTCTTTTAATAGGGAAAAATTCAGCTACTAAACAGGCTGGCTATACTGCGCACTGAAGAAAAAACTGTTTCCTCCTAAAGTTACAATCCCATTGCCTCCACTGCTTGGGTAGAAGAGGAAGCAGGAATGTTTAGAAGAGCAGGAAGAAAGAAGCGAATGGCAGGAAATAGATGTTGCCTTCTGCAGTCTTGAGCCTTTGTGTATCTTCTCAGTTACAGCAGCTTTTTAATATTTTGCTTGTGCACTACATTAACCTGCGTTGGAAGAAAAGTGCCTTGACTCCAGCAAAAGCATCCTGCTTGCCCTATAATGCACACCTCCCAGTGATATTTATTCTGGTTCACTGCTTGCAATGTTACAGCAGAACAAGAAAATTTAAACTCATCTAGACTCCCTGAGAAATGGAAACAATAAAACAGCCCTACCTACAGAGCCAGACATAATCTCAGCACTCCTGTCCCCAAATGCAACGCTACTCGGTAGACTGAAAGAGGAAGGAGAGCAGACTCTAAGTTAGTGCCTCCCCTTTCCCCAGGGGCTTCTTGGATTTACGAGGCCTGCATCTGGTACAAGGCTCCAAGCATGCGTGTACCAGGAGAGCAATGCTAGTCTTAAGGCTGCAGTAAGGGCCCAAAAGTCCAAACAGCCTCTGGCCAGTCCATATGGCCCTCTGAGTGGAGCAATGGCCACAAAGAGTAGATTCATCTGGTTCACCAATATCAGAAGGGCAACGGGATCAGCCCCAGGCAAGAGACCTGATGCCAGGATTCTCAGTGCTTCACAGAGTGAGAGGCTTACTGATCCAGACCTGCTCAGGTGAAGGAGACATTAACACGGAAGAAGCGAGTTAATGAGAGCATTCAGGCAGGGTGAAAGTACACTCTCGAGGACCTGGTTTATGAAGCAGATGTTATGACAGCTGTGAGAAATTCTGTGGGGTTTGAAAAAAAGGTGATACCTTATGTGTTTAAGGTAACAGAACAACTCCCCTGGCGTGGCAACCTCCCAGATCCTTCTCTAAGGAAGCACCTGCTTTCGTGGCCAGATTGCCGCACAGATCGACAGTGTTCAGTAACAAATCTGCCCTTCCATTTCTCCCCATCTGGGGAAGGAGGAAGAAGAGTGAAAGGAAAAAGTAAATAAAATAAACTTACTCAATACTTTCTGGGGTTCCGGTAAGTACACAGGGCCTCTCTGGAATCCCAGAACTCTCTATAAGAAGAATCAAGAAGATGAGGTGTGTTGGTGGGCATCAGGCAACTGTGCACCTTCGCCTCTGTGTACGGACTGTCTCTCCGGGCTGGTTCCTAAACCAGCCCCACAGAAGGCCCGGCTCCCAGAGAAAGACAGCTTGCTTCCACTTGTGGAGAGAATATCAAGCTGGTAGCTCCACCCTAGATTCTCCAAATGAAAACAAGTCCTGCAGGGGAAGCTGGGAGGACGCAGCAGAGGTCTCTGAGTTGGTCCTGATTACCAGCCTCAGCTTCACATCTGACCCGCTTGCGTGCTAGTAAGTGCCAGTCACTCAACCCGCTGCTCCTCAGTCTGTCCATTTGCAGTGTAGTTTAATGGTTATCTGTCTGCAGTTCTGAGGCACACTCGTAAGGAGTTTAATGGCATGCACATCACAGAGTTATGACCAGTAATTGCATGAACACTTCAAGAGAACAGTGACACCCATGTGGAACTGGTTCCAGGCCATTTGACAAGAGAGGAAAAAAATCTTACTTTCCAACACCACACACGACGCTTTATTTTGTTCCTAAAAACAACTGCCTCTGAAAACTCATATTCAAAAAAAATTAAAGAGAAATAGCTAACAGCAGTAACTGCTTTCAAGACACTGTACTAAGTATCTTTCAAAATGACAAACACTTCTGTGGTCGAATGTCCTCCAAATCCCATCCTCTGCTGTGGAAAGAGGTCAAACTCAGATGATGAAACTTAGAAACGAAAGTAAAAACTCTTCTTCCTCAGTCTGTCTCTCTCCATATCACATGGTCAAAATGCACCAGGCTGGGAAAGGTCCTGAGCCGTGTTTAACATGTGCTAATTTAGCCAGAACCTTCAGATGGCCTCTTTCCACAAAGGGCAGGGACGGTCTAATCCAGGGGAGCCGGCGAGCAGTCCCCAGGCATGAGCCCAGAGCCCCAGGTCTCGTCCAGGCCCCACTATGTCTGGCATAACATTCTGGTGCAGAAAACAGAGGTCCTAGACCAGCAGGTGTTTGGGAGGGGCCACACCGGGCCCAGAGCTGCAGAGGGTCTCCCCAGAGGCCAGACGGGCGGCATCATCTCTGGGCCCACTTTGGCTCTGGTTTTTCTGGTTCTCAACTGGGAGGTCAGCTCCAAAAGTGCAAGGAAAACAGCAATCACATATACTTACCCAAGCCCCTAAACTTCTAAGCAACAAGCAAAGGTACTAAATATGAAAAACTCTGTAAAAAAAAAGACTGATTTCTACCAAACTGAGATCTATGAAAAAAAAAGTAGTCCTTACCCGAGGCAATCTGAATTTTGCAACCAGATTCTGCTTGAATCCGTGAAATCTGCTCACCTCCCCGGCCGATAACTGAAACAAATTAAACAGGGTGAGAACATGCCCCCTTTATTCCATATTTAACTACACATGTGTGACAATTAATTCAGCAAACATTCACACTTGGCTCACAGCACAACAAATCAGGTTGGCCTCAGCGAGCCCACAGGAATTGCATGTGAAACACAGCCAACGACATGGGGTTCTCTAGCTGAAGTGGGGGAGGGAGGGACCCAGGGCCCAACCTTCCGGTCTCCCTGCAGTGCTCCGGGGCTCTAGGGAACATGATGTGCGGAGCATTCTACCATGGGTGACACTCCCACTGAGAGATTAAAATGAAAATAAGGAACAGAAATGAGGGAAAAAGTAGATAATGTGGATACTTACTAAATCCAACCATTTTATCAGGCACTTTGAATTCTTCTGTTATTACTGCCCTAAAAACAAAGAACATTTTGGAAAAATACACAGAATAAAGAATTCTGCAGTCATTTTAGGTTCCCCAAATTTCCCATATTGGCAATGTTAGAAGATAAAGGCTTAAAAGAAATCATGCCAATCTGGCTCACAAGCCCACAACCATCCACAAAGACTGTCATCTAATGAACCCCTTGGTCCATCACTCCTTGAAGAGATCCAAGCCTCCCCTTTCCTTGTGTCAGAGGAGGAAACCTCTATTTTTTTCATTAAACCATCAACTAACTGCACTAACCACTGCCTTTTCTTCCTACAGCTACCCTCAGTATTGCTGAACACCTGAAGATCCTCTGGGGAGTGGGGAGTGTTTTAGACTTCTATTCAAGTCTCCCTAGATGAAGAGGGACAACTACTCTTCAATATTCCTTGTTTCCCAATCTTTTTATTGCTTTCTGGCCTCCCTCTAATTTATCTGCCTTTTAGGGTGAGACGTCCCAAATGGAACCGGTATCCAACCGAGGCCTAATCAGTGCTGACCAGTACAGAATAATTACCTTGCTTACTTGGCAACGTGCTTCTGTTAAATGCTACCCCATCCATTACAGGTTTTTTTTTTTAAAAAAAACCAACTATTGCACTGGCTCTTTCAAACAACTCTTCAAATTTGCTGTATGGTGTATTGTGGACAACATCCAATTTGCCCAACACCCCAGAAAGCAATTAAATCTAAACATTTACCTTAGGAGGAAGCTAAATGCAAGTAGTTTTTTTTTAAAAAAAAAGGTAAGCATTTTAAACATCTCTCACACTGCTGGATTTTTACCCATCATGGAAAGCAATGAATAAGTGCATGTTTTCAGGGAAAGTGCAGCACTTAGAAGAAATGCAGTATCATAAATAGCACTGCCACTGTATCATTCTGATGTGAGCAAACAGTCTTCTTGTGTTTACACCCTCAGATTACATATGCACAGGGATTATCTCTACCTCTTTATCCAAATTCACACCGAAATCAGGCAATTCCCAGCTTCCTAATCAGTAAGAGTGTGGCTGTTAATGCCAAGGCTCGGCTGGCCTAACAGTACGTCGTACAATAGACGGGGGGTCCCTGTTGGGATGTTTCCTGATGGTAGTGAAGGGTAACAGTGCTTCTGTATGTGTAGCCGCCAGGCTGCTGCTCACACGCAGCACAAGCTGTCTACTCTCAGGAAACAGTACTGTGGAATTTACTAGAAGGGGTTCAACACCAGCACAACTCAAAACTCAGGCAGCTCCTCAGCCCGCAGGAACAATTTTAGCAGACTCTCTTTGAGGAAAAAACGTATTAGGATAAACTGCTTTGGGCTTCCTGGAAGACAAAGCTCTATTCTAAATGCAAGGCTGAAACTGGCCTAATGCACAAAGTACAAACATTTTGGAAAGTAAAATCCTGATTAACTACGGCTTTATAGGAAAGTTACATTTGATACTGACACAACCTCATTTCAATGACTATATTTCAATTCATTAAAAAACAAAGCAAACAAAGAAACAATAACTAAAAAACCCCAGAATAGAATAGATCTTTTGGTTATCTGATGCCTGGTGATTTCTAGAAACTCCTAAACATTTGCATAGAACACAAGAGGATACAACTGTATCATTGCTGGTGAACGTTAAGGATAACATGTTACAGTAACAAATACACAGCATAAAATTTCACCCCTTAGGGAAGAGAAGCCTTCCTGGCGGTTTCCTGTATATTTTATCCTTTTTTGAATGACAACATTGTGACCACAAATATTCCATCTTACAGACTGGTCTTTTTAAAGCCCAGAGGTCTTTGTCTCTCTCTAAATCCTCAGTGTTTAAGGGAACTCTGTGAGGGGAAACTAAGGAAGGGAGTCAACCGGGCAGCCATCCAAGGTTCTGCTGCCAGGCCTCTCACTACAGTGGGGGGACCTGGGCTCCCACCTCCCAGACCGTGATGACTGGAGCAACACAAGCTCCATCTTGTGAAAGCCCAGCAAGTCACACTTCTTCAGCACAGCTTTGCTCAAGCGAAGAGGTCAGGGTCCATAAAACAAATGCTGGGAAAACCATCCAGCCAGGAGGACAATTCTCACATTCTCTACTTTTAAATTCAACGTATGTGGGCAGAAAGAGCAGCGCCAACATCCCAGAAGTCTTCTAAGTTTACACAGGATAACGGCTGCGTTTTAATACCTTGTATTAGTTTATCCTTTCAGCTTACACTGTCTTGGAAAGGACTACAAAAAAAGTTGAGTCTTAAGGAAATCTAGCCCATGTTTTTTCACACTCTCAACCTCTGACTTTCTAACACTCTAGTACAGATGGTGGATCAATAAACAATTAGAAATGATCAATAAATAATAAAACATAACCCACTGCTTACCTTTGATGTACCAAGGCCCCTAACTGGTTACCTACTGTGGCAAAGAGAAAGAGAAAAGAAAAATCAAAGCATTAGCACGGATAAACTAACTTCATCCTTACATGAGTTCTTACCGTTTCGGGGGGGGGAAGAAAAAGAAAGGCAGAAAGAAAGCAAACAGTAATTTAGGCTCAGTGGCTGAAATGAATGTGTTATATGATATGAAACAGGAGGGGACGTTGTGATCAACACAGTCTCTAACCCAGTGTCCAGCTGAACGCAGGATAAGAAATTGATCTGTGTGTCCACATGCTGAGAGGCCTGGGAGAAAATCCTGCTCGCCTAAATCCCTCTCTCTTCCTACCTCCCTCCTGCTTGGGATCCAAACTCAATGTAAAGATGGCGAGGGTCCCTTCTTTCTCTTTTGAAAACAAATGAGAAGATTTAACCTCCTAGCTCAGAAGCATTGTTAAAGACTGCTCCGTGGCAGCTGCAGTCACTGAGAAAGTGCACATATGTTCCCGCCGGCCATGCCATGGGGCACCCCCTCCGCTCTCCCTACCCTCTCAAGAGCATGAGCTTCTCAAGGAGAGGATCTGGCCTCCTCCCTCCCCGGGCCTTTTCGCTGAGCCACCACTGCCGTCTGTATACAGCGGACACTAAGAGTCAGCAACCGCCTTTCAAGCCCATTTCACAGAGACAACGGTGCCCAACAGGCTCTAATGATGAAAACCAACTCTGCAATCATATCCCCACAACACCATTTTATCTACGCTTTTTGTTCGTTTCTCCTCTTTCAGCTATTGATGAGTGTCTCCACCAGCCAACAGCAAAAAATGATTCTGTGGTGTTTCCCTTTTGGAAAATGCAGCCCAGGAAACACGGTCAGCAGACAACAAAAAAGTATAAATCCTAACTGTCTTATAAGGAATTGAATGAATCTTACAATATGCTAACAAGAGCTTTCAAAAATATGTCTCTGGGGAAAGTTATAAGAAGGACAGATATGCGATAAGTGGGGAAGGATCAATTACATCAACCTCAGAACAAAGACTGAAATGGTTTGACATCCGAAATCTAGGTCTCCAATATATCTTCTTTCTGCTTGAACTTAACCCTGTCATTCTCTGACCGGGGAGGAGCTGGTCATAAAACGACAAAGGAAAAGAAACCAGATCATGATGTTTTAAAAGAAGAATAAAAAGCACGGAGAAGCATGCTAGCAAAAAGTACACGAAGCTATTGAGTCAATACCACATTTCTCCCGGATCAACAGCAACACAATGGTCTACAGCCAAAATATTGACATTACGTACTATTAACCTGCTTATCTCAGGGATAACAGAATTGTTTTTTACTGAATCTTAAAATTTTCTTTTTGCATTTCCAGTTTGAATATGACAAACGCCCTCACCTGGGATAGGCAGTGTTCATGGTTCCCATTCCACGTGAAAGGTGGACATTGTGAGAGGGGACGCCCACACTTAGGGCAGTGGGTATGAAAACAACACACTGAAGGAGAAGGTCCACGACAGAGGGCTGCTGAGTGTGGCTGGCCCCGTGTTTCTATTTAAGGGTCAAGCTCAGCTTCCCTGCTTACTGTCAGAATTCTTCTCTTACGGGTAAAGAATCCAGGGAAGACAGAGGAACTAAAATGTCCTGAAATGATGCAAACACAGAAGGGAGGTGCCCAGTCCCCAAACGCGGCAACGTGGCGGGACCTTGGCTCCTGGTCTCCTGTGCTGTTTGGTAAGAGGTGTCAAAGGGCTGATGATTTTCTGGTATTTCAGCCAGAAAAGCCGCAGAAACACAGTCAAGGGCTACACTACCATAAAGAACTTCATGAGATTCACAAGAACATTCAGAGGGCTCGTGGTCAAAAGCCATTTGAAATTCTGTGCTCATCAAAAAAAGGAAATTCCTTTCTGTTGGCAAAGTACGTGTGACGGGTGTCACGCACACCGTATCATTTCTGACAGCCAACTGCTTTGCTGCCAAGTGGAGGTGCCTACAGAGATCGAAAATAAAAGTGCACACACCACTATCCCACAAATAGACGGACTGCTGAGAGCCCCACACAGCACCGAAGAATGAAATCAAATTCAAATCCAGATCCAACTCTTTGAGCTGGTGGACTCTTAAGCGGGCGAATCGTCTCCCTCCTCCATGCAAGTGCTGTAGCCTGAGGCTGCAACGCCATTTAAAGTTTCATTCCCTTCGGAAACATTCCCATTTGATGCCTAAAAATGAAAACCAGCAGGTAGATGAGGGGCACTGGGCACTCATACAGCAAACCGCTAACGTCCGACTCCACGAATAGGGGCTTCTCTGCGTCTTCAGGAAGAAAAGGGTCAGGCGAGGGAGGCAATGGCAACGCCTATCAAGCTCAATTTATGGTAACTAGCGTCATTTACTGTAAAAAAGGAAAAGTGCTGAATAAAATCAGTCCTATTTCCTGTTAATGGCACCTGCTGGTCGACCACGGTTCAGCCTGCCTCCAAAGTTCCCCTCGGCGCAGCACGCGCAGGTGTGGTTCTCATGTATCCTGCGCGCCATGTAATGGAAGGCCGCCCGGGCGATGGGAAGATGAGCTTCCTAGAGAAAATATTCACGCTACAATATGAGAAATCCTTTCTGAGGAGTAACCCTCTGCCAGTTTCAAGCATGATCTTTGAAAAAAATAAGGCACTGGACACATTTTTTCCCCATTAGTGAGGAGGAAAAGTCTCCATTTTCTTCCCCCCAAAGAAATGCTATCAAAATATCACTGGCGAACACACCCAGCTTTATAATACACAACAATCTTAACGGTTACCCCCTCCCACTCCCCTTCAAAAAAGCTCAAGGGACCAAAGCGTCCGTCATCCCAGTGCAGACAAGACCTGGGATGCACAGAGCAGCAGACCTGCGGCAGGTGAGCAGGCAGGTCCGGAGAGGAAGTACCGGCAGTTCTTATGTGACCCATGACCAGCAGAACAAAGCAATAAACCAAACCTTCCTCTTCAGCCTCTGAACACAACCCTCCTGCGCCCGTGCTTGGATTCCAGTCTCCTCGACTCTTGACCGATGCCTTTCCAAGCCCCGGTTAAGGTCAGTGAGACTTGCAGTCAGCTGCAGGGACGTCTGCAGTTTCCAAGGCATTTTTAAAAAGCTTTTCTGCCAAGGACAATACGAAGGCTTCCTGTGTTCTAAGGCAGCAGCCCCCATCCCAGAGCCACAACAAACTGACACACTTAGCTCAGCTCTAAGTCCCTAGACACACAATCTCTAACTCATTTGGCAAATTATTATTTTTTAAAGGTGAGAGTAAATCCAAGTTTATCTCAATAATGTCACTTCCACTTGCAGTTGACATGCTCTGCGAGTGGAAGAAGACCACCACTAGCTTCAAAGGGCGCTCCTCTAGGTGCCTCACCTGCCAGAACCCACTTAGTCCTACAAGAGCCCTGCGAGGCAGATGCTGTCACTACCCGTCCCATTTGACCGATGGAGGCGCGATCACACCCAAGCCCTCAGAAAAGGGCACAGGTGAGCGAGTGCCCGTGCCCACGTGACCTCTGAACCGTCATGCCTTTCAGGCGCTGGGCACTGTGCCGGGTCCTGGGCGTGAAATGGTGAACGAGGTCATCTTTGCCTTCAAGGTGAGAGTCTCATGGGGAAAGCAGCAACCTACCCTGGTCTCCAGGAGTGCAGAGGTGTTAGGAACCCCACCTGCACCCCTCCCCAGTTCCAGTGCCCACCCAAGGGTCTCAGGAGAAAAATTAAGAGGAAAAATAAAGGGTATGATACTTGTTTACAGTACTGTGCCTTATTTTCATTTCATCCAGCGGCTATGAAATCAATTTAGGGGGTCATGACCAACTTTATTAAAAATGAAATAGAAAACTGAAGGGACCATGGATACTAAAGATACGTATTTCATAAAGTTTTAATTTCAATTACACACGTGATTTTAGTATGTGTGTAGTCACTAGTTCTGATGGAGGGAGATATGAGTATTTCTTACATTGTAAGTAGTACTTTAAAAGTGTGAAAATCACTTCTTACGATCCTGATGATAATTTCATGAGGTAAATATGATCTCCATTTTACAGGTGAGGAAACAGACTTAGAGAAGTAAAGCAAGCTGCCCAAAGCCACACAGCTAATACCACGCAGAGCTGGGATTCAAACCCCAAACTCAGACTCTGGAGTCTCCATTCTCAAGCATTCCCTATTACAGCATATGAGACAGGGATCCAGTTTCAAGTCTTCCTTCTGCCACTTATCAGGTACCCGCCCTTGGTCAAACCACTTCTCCAGACACCTCTACAATAAGGAGTTCAGGCTCCAGGGCTCCTTCCGGCCTCTTCTTATTCTGTACGGGCCCTCCCACCACTCCATCTCTAAACCCTGGCGATCACTGATCTATTTGCCGTTCCAGAAATGTCATGTAAGTGGGATCATACAGTATGTAACCTTTTGGGGTTGGCTTTTTTCACTCGGCGTAATTTCCTAGGGATCCATCCAGGTGGCTGCAGGTATCAACAGTCTGTTCCTTTATACTGCTGAGTGGTATTCCATGGAGACCATGGAGGTACCAGGTTGTTAACCAGTCACCTGTTGAAGGACATCTGGGCTTCAGTTTGGGGCTATTATGAATAAAGCTGCTATGAAGATGTGTGGGCAAGTTTTTGTGTCAACACAAGTTTTCTTTTCTTGGGGATAAATGCCCAGGAGTGTAACCGTGGCCTGAATGGTAAGTGCATATTTAGTTTTGCAAAAAGCTCATCAAGGGGCTTCCCTGGTGGCGCAGTGATTAAGAATCCGCCTGCCAATGCAGTGGACACAGGTTCGAGCCCTGGTCCAAGAAGATCCCACATGCCGCGGAGCAACTAAACCCGTGCGCCACAACTACTGAGCCTGTGCTCCAAATCCCGCATGCCACAACTACTGAAGCCCACGCACCTAGAGCCCGTGCTCCACAACAAGAGAAGCCACCGCAATGAGAAGCCCGCGCACCGCAATGAAGAGTAGCCCCCGCTCGCCGCAACCAGAGAAAGCCCCCACACAGCCATGAACCCCAATGCAGCCAAAAATAAAAATAAAAAATAAATAAAATTTTAAAAAAAAGCTAATCAGGTGGTTTTCAAATACAGCCAGGGTCAAGAACCACTCTGGGTCATATATTCCCTAAAAGAATTTTGAAAAACTATGAAACCCTTCTGATTTGACAGTTATTCCCTAGGCTAATGGGCGCAAATAGTATCTCAGGTATTGCACGTGGCTTCAGGTATGTCCCTGCTGCGACACCGATACTGCAGATTTAGCTCACTTGTTTTCATGGAAGGTGTCTACGATTTCATCTACTTGGCTAAGCCAACTGTCAAACCAACCAGTCAGATCATACTCTGCCAGGAAAAAAACTCACTTCCCTTTTCCAACTCACACATGTGTTAATATGCACTCACGTGACGGCAACTCATTTCTGAATTACAATCCTAAAACGGACGGGTCAGGTGGAGGGGAGGAGGGGACAGCGTGAGCCTCTGCCATGAGCTGTTACCTGGATAAAATAAAAATCTTCTTACCAAGACTCTCATGCTTTTATCGTCTTGGGATTCCCCACTCAGGATCCCGGACTCACCCCTCTTGAGGCAGTTGAGGATTTCACTGCTCTTGGTGACAAACCGCCATAAACTAAAGAAGGGTGACGTGAAAAGGGGCGTGGAAAGGAGAAGGCCCACGTGGCATCCCCAGCAGAGACACAATTCTCAGAGAGATCCATTTTAGGGGAGAGGGTGCACAGAAGCGTAAGAGCTGGAGAAGGATCCCGTGAACCTGTCCACACCCACCTAACCCTGGGAGGACATCATGCACCCCGGCTTGAAGTCTACTGCTTGACAACACCCCTGATTTACTTTCCCTACTTTGTAAAAGGCAGATCATCCCCCACCCCCTCCAACCCTCAGGGACCGGGTTTTAGTCTTGGCTCTTCACCCCTGCAGCATCATTATTACCCTCCATACAGGGAGAGTATGAGCATCTCTGAGATGCACTTTTCTCTCTTCCCAAAGCAGAGGCTCTGGCCCTTGCAGGATCCTGCCTGAGGTGGTGCAGGCTCCGTGCCTGCAGCTGCACGGACGCCCCTGCCACGCAGCTGCAGGCACACTGGCCCTCGCCACTCCCGAGCTCGGGCACCTCTCATCCCCCTTCTCTCTCTGAAAGTCTGGAATTTAAAACATTCTTTCCTCCTCACTCTTTTTTCCTCCTTCTCCTTGCCCTATGCCACAAGTGCTGAAATAAAACTTGCAAAGGACCATAGAGATATTCTATTCCAATCTTCCTGTAAATCATTCATTTGGTAGTACCCCTAAAAATTCTCCTTCCTTCATTCCACAAGAAGACCAGAAAGTGTGGTAAAGCTAAGATGGTATTACGTAAGTATCAAAGTCTCTGGTAGAAAAGACAGGCATATTTTCAAAGTCACTAGCATAACACTCCCTGCCCCCCAACCCCAACCCTTTGCAATGGCAGGAATGGTGCTTTATTCACCCCAAGTTCTGATTTTGGTGCCACTCTTTACAGATTAGACAGGAAGAGAGTGTGGTCTGTTTGAACTAAAAGAGCTCAAGGGGACGTGATTACCTAAAACTCTCCCAGAGTAAAAAAAAAAAAAAAACTGGAGAAGATGCTTTCATTGCCCCTCGAAATATGGCGGGGACAATGGGAAGAGTGCCTTTTCCATCTGTCAACCAGCCCTACGTAAAGAGTAGAAACCACTTGTTTTCTCCAGCAGTCAAGACAGAGAGTGGAACCTGAGACAAGGAGATTTGTTTAAGGAAATCAGGGGAGTGGGGACCCTCTGTACACCTTCCTAACTGACGATTAAGCAAGTGTTAGAGTTAATCATTTGACAAGGCTGATTTGAGATCAGAGGCTGGCAAACTACGCCTGAGGGCCAGCTTTCCACGTCTGTAAACAACCAGTTATTGGCACACAGCCATGCTCATTTGTATGCGTACTGTCTAAGGCTGCTTTCCAGTGCCACTGGCAGAGCTGAGTGGGTGGGACAGAGACCATACGGCCTGAAAGCCTAAAATATTTACTACGTGGCCCTTTAAGAAAAAGCCTGCCAACTTCTGATTTAGATGAAAGTTAAACTTGCATTTCTACAGCAGTGAGCTAATACTACTCTCTTAAATCTGGAGCTTCCTTTTCACACAATTTCCTAAATGCTATCATAGGATACACAGAGGGAGAACTCAGGTATCAAGCATTTATTCACTCACTGCATGAGGTAGGTAGGGAAATAAACTGTCTTTATGATCATGGCACGTGGAATCTGGTAGGAGAGGGGCGTGACGTCCCGTCACCTGCAGAATAAAGATGAAATGCGCCCCAAGGAGGGGACAAGTGAACTGCTGTCGAAGTTCAGAGCAGAGTGCCATTTATTATTTCCCGATGAGGTGGGCGTGTGAGAACGGGAGGAAGAGGGGGAACAGGGAGGGAGGGAGGAGTAAAGGGGAAGAAGGAAACGAAAGAAGGGAGGGGGCACCCTGAGAGGGCAGGCGAGCGGGGCACTGAAGAAAGTCAAAAGGTGAGGATGAGAACAGGTTGCCAGGAGGGAGTCACATCACATCCGAGACTGAGCGTGAGCAGGAGTCAGTCAGGTAAAGGGCTGGGATGGGGGAAGTGTCTCTGGAAGAGCAAAGAGAAGGAAGCTGACTAGGCCGCTGCAGAGCGCAGAACGGGGGAGCGAGACTGGAAGGGCAGGAGGCGGTGGCCAGGTTAGGAAGGGCTGGGCCCCCCGGTTACCGGAAGCTGCCACAAGTCATAGAGCAGAGGGATGGAACTGGTTCGATGGGCTCCAGCAGAAGCATGAAGAAAGTACTGGATGGAACCACTGTCACACCAAGACCAGCAGGGAGCTTCTCGAATCCGCAGGGTGCACCTCAAAAACCGTGAGAAAGCGTGGGTGCCAAGACGGAAGACGCTGACAGCGAAAATGACCTGACCCAGGGTGGGAGGGCAGCAGGATGACTGCTCTTCCCAGATCAGGGACCGAGGCAGGCTCTGGACGCTGGGTGCAAAGCTCCTGCTGGGTTCCAGGTGAGCTCATGAACTGGCAGCTTGACGGACAACTCACCACTGCCTTGGAACACAACTAACCCAAATCGCTTTCTACATCAGAACACAACGAACTCAAATCGCTTTCCTCCTGTTTTACTGCCTAGCACTTTAAAAAATCCTCCCATTCATACACGTGTTTGCACATCTCCATGTCCTGAGTAAGCCCTATGTTAAGGTTCTTTATGGTTGACTTAAGAGTTGAAGTACCTTTAAACAGACCCAAATAACACCTCCAAAAACTTCTAGGGGACTGAACTTTAACCTCCCAGAGGTCAAAGAACCTGGCTTCACGGGAAAGTCTGCAAGTTCATATTGCTAAAGAGGTGATCTGATGAATGTCCCTCAAAAAATCCCAAGCCAAAACAAACAAAAAACTGCAAAGCCCTCGGAAATCTTTATTGCTAAGAAAAAAGTGCCGGCATTCCTGCTTGTTGTTCGTCTCTGCTTTTCTAAACTTTCATCTCACAAACAGCAAGCCTGTGACCCTTAGAAAGCTGTTGGGTAAACACGAACATCACTTTCCTTGACAGGGTCTGTTTATCCACATATTTATTCAAGAGAACAGAACTGGCCCAGTGACCTCACCCCTGTCAGGAGACAACTGACAAGAGGCTGGGGCAGGCCCCAGATGCCCAGCTCTCCTTAAGGTCCACAGCAAATCTCAAACTCTACACAAAGAGACCAACTTGGAGAAAAACAAACAATTTGTGTAATTCTGTTATTTAAACAGAAGAGAGGATTAACTTTATCAAACCGTTATGTAGAACGTAAAAGGCCTGAGAGAAATTTCTCATACTTCAAAAACAGTCTGTCGTCATGGTAAAACACAGGCCTGGGGATGACAGGAGACGCGGTTCAAGGCGGAAAGGGTCTCTCTCGGTTCTTTCCTACTAAAGGAGACTTAATATTTGGGGGGAGGAAAGAGAAAAAGTGTATTTATTCTCTAATCACAAGAACTTAGTCCCCCAAAATGCAAAAAATCATGGTTCTCAAAAAAAAAAAAGGTGACGATACACATATAATAATGAACTGGAGTTTCAAGTGAGACTCTGGACTGACTGGTGACTTAACGAGCAACATTCTTTCAAATGGGTGTGCAAAGGATTAATGGGAGAAAAAAAGCCTGCAAGATGCCAGAGGTTTCATTTGCAAATTTTCAGGCATTCATTATGCAAAGGACACAGTGATACTCTTCTCTGTGGGCACAAGTTTTACACTTCAACTCCACGCGGTGGGTGAAAACAAGGCTGAGAGTTGTGGAATGTATTGATCTCAATTTCTGGAAATGGTGGGCCAGAGAGACACACTGTCCGTTAATGAGACATATGCTCAGAGCCAGACAACTTACTGTTATTTTTATATTGATGTCCCATAAGAGGAACTGAAACATGATTGCCCCGAAAAGGTAAAAAAGGTTGCTTTGCATGACAGCTTTTTGCTAAAGCAAAAATGTAGATAATGCAATCACTCATGTTTGGTCTAAGAAATCACTAATGCCAATCAAATATAAGATGATCGCAAGATACCGTTTCAGAGTAGCAGTGTAAATGTTCACCTTAGTTCCAGTGGCCCTGTGGTAGATTTTCTGTGAGTGACCATAAACATTAATAATATTTTTAAATAGACAAGAACTTTTACACCCAAATTGCAGGTTGTTCCATTAAAATCTGCACAGTGTGAGTCTATATAATTATTCCAAAAAGGTTCCCACTTAAAAAAACGATGGCGATCTCTCTTTTAGAATCTCCAAAGAGACCAGAGCAATTAGTCATGCCAAACTACTTTTTTTCTATGAACATAAAACATGCACTTTTTTTTGGGAAAGGAGATTACGAAATATATACTGTTGTATACCTTGACTGTTTTTCACTTAATAAGGTATCACAGAAATATGAACACACATACGTGGCTGGGTACGTATGCAGATTGAGGACAGGAAGAGAAGACACTGGCCCACCCACTACGTGCATATTCACGTGCCATCTAGTGTATTTCAGAATCCCTTTTACAGAGCTACTTTGTGGGAGATGAAATATGATAAAGGAAGTCCAAGTTCTCTGCAGAAACACATCTGATACTCTTTGCCAAAGTGCTAGTAACGACGCACTTCTAAGTGGTCTCAAATTCTTTTGGGGATGAGTAGGGTATATCAACAAACCAATGAAATAAACGAAGAATGAATAAAAGAAAAATGGATGCTGCTAGAAAGAGCCTGTTATAAATGGGAATGGTGGAAAAAACCCAGCAGATAAACGGAAAAAAGGTCATCACTCCCCTTTCCTTTCTTTAAGGTCAGTATGTAGCCACAGCCTCCACAGGGCCATGCACCAAATCTCAGCTTTTCTTTGGAGGAAAGTGGGAACTTCAATTCCCACGTGTGCACTGAGGAATAACTGAGGGCTAAATCAAGCAAAACTCTCGAATCAGTCCAATTATTTCCAAGCTGATGCTCGAAGACTGTCTTTTACCTTACAGCCCAGCCGAAAAGACTTCCCGTATTATCAAGGCAAGTAAGAACTCAAATACCGTAGAACTGCTGAGGAAAATCATCTTAAATACTTCCCCACAAGCATTCTTCTTCAGAGAGTGACGCTGGAGAAAGCTGTTAAGGAAATGGCTGACATAGACTCCAACTTAACTGGCAGGTTCACTACCACCTGAAAGGCAAAGATATTTACAGCAACTTACCTCCATCATCCAAGGGCCGTTTTTGTACTCCATAGCCATACACTGAGGGGTCCACTAGAGGTGTGGAATTATTCAAGTGAGGAATTGAATCAATTTTAGCAGCAATCTACAGAGAGAATCAGATTTAAATACTCAGTAACAAATCATGGCTCCATCGAGGGAGAAAGACAAGAGTCTTCTTTAAAGGGCTGTTACCCCATTTCTCCCCCCGATGGAGATTAACGTAAAGCAATGTTGTGACAGGACATGGACTCTGCACTATTAACTGAGTTCCCTTTTGGTCTTAGTAATAATGTGTCTTTAGAAATGATACTTCCAAAAATGTGTCTTCTACAAGCAAATTTTCAAGTCATCACTTAAAATATATACCACATTTTAAGGAAAAAAGCAGGCCAAGAATATGAAGAACTTTGTTCAAGGTTTCAGCACAGGATTCCCTTAAGGAACAAATTCCGCAGCAATATTTAAAAGGCCATGTTTGCTCAAATGTTGACAGCTCTTTAGGTATATATTCGTCCTATTGACTTTAACCCCTATGAAGTGATGATGTGATCTACAGAAACAGAACAGGCTGCTCTTCACTGGAAGTTCAAACAGCAGGGGGATGACCATCTGTCCAGACTAGTTTGGAAGGATTCCTGTGCTGGAGAAACCGAGATAACCTCTGAGAGCTATTCTAACTCCTAACATTCATCATCAAAGAACAGAACATAGCTATTCAATTTTTCCCCTAGAAACAAATGCTATGTAGAGCTTCCTACACTTATCTGCTTTGTTTCCATTAGGAATTAAACTTGATTTTCACAATAAATTAACTCTTTGATTTAATCGAAGGAATATTTACAACTGGTCTTGATGTTAGTCCCTCAGTTAAGCCTAACAAGCAAGGGTGGATTAAGGGCAGCCAGCAGAGATGTCCCAGACCTATGTCTTCAGTGGTAGTTTTCCTGAGGTTGTCCAAATGTGCCCAGAATTCTGAGACTTTCTGGGACCAACATAAATTAAACAAATAAACAACCAAAGACAATCATGATACTCAAAACCTAAGGCAGAATTTAAATGTCAGGTATCCTGGGTCAGGTCTCGTCCTTTTCATTTCCTAGTTCTGCGGTGTTGGGTAAGTCCCCTTCCTCTCTGCCTAAGATCCTCTGGGTATAATACCATCTGCTTCATAGTTTTTGAAGAGATAACAACATTCTCTGAACACAAAGGAGCTCTGTACACGAGAAAGATACCAGCCCTTCACAAATACCAGGGCTGTAAAAGAAGGCCACTCACCCAACAAGTGCTGAGTGTCTATGTCCTGGGCTCTGCAGTGAACAAGAATAAGCAGGTCCTTACTCTCCCAGAGTCGGCAGTCAGTGGGGAGTCACAGGTACACAAGCTAATCAGTAAACTGATCATTTCAGCTGGTGATAAGCATGATACTAATAAGAGAAGACAAGGACATACAGAGTCCTCAGGAGAGCTACTTTAAACAGGGTGATCAGGGAAGGCTGCTGTGAGGTGAGATGTGATCTGACACCTAAATGATGAGGAAGAGCATTCTAGGCAGAGGGAACAGCTTGTACAAAGGCCCTGAGGCAGGAGAAAGCTTGATAGGTAAGCTGACGTCACTAGAACAGAAGGAACTAGATGTGTTCCAAGGGGTGGGCAAGGGCAGTTCACATAGGGCTTCAGAGGTCATGGGAAGGGGCTTGGATTTATTCACTTATTTATTTATTTATGTTTACGTATGTATTTAGCTGCACCTCGCAGTTTGCAGGATCTTAGTTCCCTGACCAGGGATGGAGCCTGTGCCCCCCTGCAGTGGAAGCATGGAGTCCTAACCACTGGACCACCAGGGAATTCTGGGGCTTGGATTTTATACGAAGGGTGATGGAAAGCAACTACAAGGCTTAGTAAGGGGAGTAACCTGCTGAGTTATGATTTAAAAAAATGCCCCTGGACAAGGAAAATATCAATAGATTCTAAGGGGACAAGAGTAGCAGGACCATTTAGGAGGTATTCTAGGCCAGGAGTCAGCAAACCCCAGCTGGTGAACTACCTGCTTTGGTAAATAAAGTTTTATTAGAACACAGCCACACCCATTCACAGAGATCATATGGTGTGCAGAGTGTGTGTGTGTGTGTGTGTGTGTGTGTGTGTATATATATATATGTGTATATATATATAAAATTTACTACCTGAACTTTTTTTTTTTGGCCGCACCACGCGGCTTGTGGGATCTCAGTTCCCCAAAAAGGGACTGAACCTGGGCCCTTGGCAGTGAAAGCGCGGAGTCCTAACCACTGGACCACCAGGGAATTCCCACTATGGACTTTTGAAGAAAATGTTTGCCCTGTCTAGGCTACAGATGGTGGTAGCCTGGACAGGTGCTTGTTGAAAAACACTATTTTAAGTTAAATAATTAAAATACTAAGACTGCTGATAGAAACCCCATCTCTTATATTCAAATTTCAAGGCAAGTGGGCATTTGCTCTAAAACAGAATACTGTATAAATCTCGCCTAACAGCATTCTACCACCAGCTTTCAACCTTGCTCTCTGTATGTGATTTGGATAAGCTTGTGGAGGTTGGTTACTTACTTAAGATGCAAAACTTATCTTTAAGGACTCAGCTCGGGAAGCAGGCAGATTAAAAGGTGAGAACACTGCAGTGGCTTATGCCCCACCGAGACCCTTTCGTCTGCCCAATAAACTGAGCAGTAAATGGCCAATGTGAGGGTTTTCAAGATTACTGGCCCAGTTGTCTGTTTGAAGACAGACCAAAACATTGGCAAGAGACAGTAACGACGACCCCAAAACACAAGAGAAAAGGTTATGACTATCAGTGGAGTCCCCCAGTAGTGTGCATGTCAGATCACCCTCAAAGACAGGACCCTAAATGTAAGCTCTACATATCTGGCACTCTCTCTACCCTCTTCTGATGAGACCTCTTAGCTTCCAGACCTCTTCCCTCCCTTCCAAATTAGCTCAGATGTCATTCCTGAGTCCTTGGCGTTCCTTATAATTTATATGGTATGTTTCATATACTGATGGAACGTAATTTTTCCCCCAAAGCTGATATGCCAGAAGTGTCACAATAGTTTTCTATTCCTAATTTTGATTAAATCAACATGCGACCTTCTAAAATGTGACTGAGGATTTCAGATTTGTTTTTAAATCATGTTTGCCTCAGGTTATCTATAATTTGGGAAATTTTCACTAAGAGAAAAGCATTACAGGATAATGGTTAAGAGGTGTAGCTCTGAAGTCAATAACTGCATTTGAACTGCGGCTAAACAAATGTTAGATGTGAGTTTAACGTTATAATATACAATTATACCATAACTTACATTGATATCACATTATATATTACAATATGCTATAAAGAAACAATGTATTCCTTTATTCATACAAATGCAGCCTTGTTCTAAGACATGATTTTAAATGCCTACTAAAATAATGAGTTAAAATTCAATGAGTAAAAAAAAAAAAAAAAAAAAAAAATTCAATGAGTGCTTACTATGTGTAGGCACTCTGCTAAGAACATTTTAAAGATGCTATCTCATTTATTCCTCATGATGATTCTTTAGGAGGTTAGTAGTATTATTTTCACTTTAGGACAAGGAAAAGTGAAGCTCAGAGAGGCTGAGTGACCTGCCCAAAGTCACACATCTTATAAATGGCAGAAACAGCATTGAAGCCCAGGCCTGCCTGACTCCAGAGTCCATGCTACTGACCACAGCACTAGGCTAACTCTCTTTCCTCCACCTAATACTTTCTTAAACATAGTCACTTCCCGAGGACTTAAAACCTAATGATTTCCAGTACACAGAAGTCAAGTAATTCCTCACGTCCATAACTGACCATTCTGAACAGTAGCTGCTTAAGGGAAGTGAGGTACATTTTCAGTTAATAATGGTGTAGGCCAGAAAATAGTCACAGAAGCCACGATATTCCAGGAAAACCAAGGCCACTCCACTGCTTATCTGAAAGCAAGACCTTGAGGGGACGCTGCTACCGATTTTCTGCTACTTGATTCACTTTCCCCCCTTTCTGGGGGGAGGCAGCAAGAATGGGTTACCTCACTACCTATGCTATTTCCAGCACAGCTAATAGATGAAATATAAATCAACGTCATAGACATTTAACCTCCACTGCCAGTAGTCAGTGGAAATGTGGAGGAGCGGAGCACTGGACCAGGAATCAGTCAGGAGTCCTGGTTTTCCAGCTGGCTCTTCCGGTGTACGACCTTGGGCAAGACCTTCAGTGGTCTCGCTCCCTGTAAAATGCAAGGATGAACTAAACCAGTGTTTTCTAAAGAGTACAAAGCAATTCGGGGAGGTGCATGGATGAATGTTCAAAAATATTTTAAATAAATCTAAATTTAAAATGATTTTAAAATACAAAGTAAATAGAATACTGAGGGTTCACTGATATGACAAAAGTCATAATAAAGGTGGTACACGATTCACTAACGTCAGGAAACATGGCAATTACTTATTCCCAGGGCACATCTTTAAGTTTTGTAATCAGAGTAGCTCACCCTATAAACCCAAACAGAAAGCTGTGAATATTTCCACAACTTCACATTTAATAAAACTTTACACTAAATGGAAACAGGCAAAGCTATCTGAATGGCGGCAAGTCATCCACACGCTGATTGGGTCCATGTCATTCAACATAGTCACTGTCGATTCTAAAGCAGAGGTGAGAGCTCACACCACCACTTAGGGAGGAGGAACCCAACCTGCCTCCCTGGAACCTCTGCTCTAAAGTCACCCAGGGTGGCCCCGCCCTGGCGAATTGACAGACTGGACTGAAAGTCTCTACTCCCCACAGCAGGAAGACGCAGTATGTGGCCAGAGCGGTCGAGTCCAGTGGCTGAGGGTGAGCAACTCTCAGAGGGCAGGTCTGGAGCCACGGTGCACAGAGGCAAGTCCTCACTCTGCACCCACTACCTAGGTTACTATGAAGACGGCAGTGTATCAAATTCATTGTGCACTTACTAAGTGCCTGATGGTGCCCTCATTTCATCTTCGCGGTGACCTCAGACAGGAGCTCAATTCTGTGGGATCTGGAGCCAGTCTGCCTGGAATTGTACCCATGGGGATACCAAGATAACAATGTAAAGCACCCAGAACAACGCTGGGCACATGGCAAGGAACGAGAAATGTTTGCTAAGTTTAACCTTCTATTGAAAAATAATAAAAAATAATAAAATAATAATACAAAAAAAGTACATGGGTGAGTTGATAGCCTGAATTTTCATGTACTAAAATGCCTGTGCAACTAGCATCCGGATCAAGAAACAGAACATAATCAGCAGCCCCGAAGCTGCCTCACGATCCCTTCAGTCACTACCCACCTCCACCTCCCAAGGGTAACCTCCTAACTTCTAATGTTAGCTATTCCAAAAAAAAAAAAAAGTATCTATCTATATAGATATAGATAGATAGATATAGCCACGATTAATGATCTCCCTTTTACAGATGAGGAAACTGAGGTTTAAAGATGGTAGATAACTTATCCAAAGTCACTAAGATAGTGATTGGCAGAACTTGAACTCATATAGACTGAATCCAAAGCCTTAATAACCACTGCACTATACTACCTCTTGGGTATTCTGCAACCATCAAATGAGAGAACTTATACGAAAGTCCTTGCCTGGCACCCAGCACAACACAAGCTCAATGAATGGTAGCTATTGTTGTCATTAGAGATGGGGCCCTGGCTGATTCTGCCCTGTTAACTGGCATTAACCAAAACAAGGAATTCTATATGTCAATCGAATAAGGTATCAGCTCTTCTTAGTAGCTTTTGCTGACAACTTCATGCCACCCACATTTGGGGAGAATTAAATACTCCCTTATCTGTCTGCAAAGCACTTTACAAACTACCTTTAAGTAGCGTGACCTCGCTGAGAAAGTTGCTGGTTATACTGTCTCCCCATTACAGGGAGCTCTTTGAGGTGCGGACCTGTCTCAATCATCTTGGTACAGCCAGCCAGGACAAAGGTTCCTTGACTGGGAGCTCCAGGGATTAGCTTTAGAGAATTCATGAAGCTCCTGAAATTACATAAAACTATTTAAGTATTTCTGAGGAGCGGTTCAAAGTTTTCAAGAGTCTTAAAAAGGTCTATGCTCCCAAACAAGTTCAAGAACTTCCCTAATGCACAGCAATGTGTTTGGCACATAGAAAGCACTCATTAAACGTTTGCTAAAATTAAAGAGAATATGGAGAAGCCTGTCGGAAAAATGCTAAGATGACCAGCTGAGGCTCCAAGCTGAAATACTGTTCCAGCTAGGATCCCCCCTCCAAAGACCCTCAAGATGACATGACCATTAGTTTTCTCCCCTATGTCCCATCTAATTCCACCAGCATCCCTTTGATGCTTTGAAGATTCTGCTGCAGAATTCTCATTGAGATGGAAAACTACCCAACTACCTCTGAAAAGGAACCGAGTCCCTCTTAGAATGCAGAAGACATGGGTCCAAGAACTACTACATATATTAACTGTTTGTGTGCCTCCGAGAATACTGCTTTATCTCCCTTTGGCTTATTATTTCCAAATATAAAATGAAAATTATAACCCTTGTCCTGACTATTTCACTCGGTTGTTGTGAGGATCTAATTCCACGGTAAGATAAAACCAGCAACAAACTTGTCTTATTTATCTTTACACTGGCCCGGCATCCAGCAAGAGGCCTTGGACTCAGCAGATCCTCAAACAATAGCAGGCAATCCCCATCACAATTTCCATGAACACTACTCAGTCTTGCAAGTGATCTGCTATCACCTGATACTAGGATAAAAATGTAGTTCATGCCTCCAAAAGTACTGGCTATTCTTTCTCAAGTGTCTTTAAACAAAACTCTAAATGCAAAACATTTTCAAGAGGGATGATTAACAGAGTTAAAGAATTGCACAGCAAAGCTAGGGAGAGGAGAGCTTGAACAGACACGCAACACAACACATTAGAAAGTAAAAACCAAAATAATATGGCCAAAACTTTTTTCAGATCTAGCTGGATGGAAGCTCTGAATGTTGGTGAGCTTGAAGGGACCACTGAGATTATCTAAGCTTAATATTTCCTGAAGTTTGATCCACAGACGGTGATTTGGTTTTATGAAAAGAGGGTATGAAGTGACAGAACTTGGGTAAATTTACAATGCATATCTCAAACCCTAGTAGGACTTAATGCACAGAAGCATACTAAGGGCTCTGAGAAGTCCTGCAGTAAAGAAGCCAATTCACCTTTATTTAACCCTGTATCCCCCAAACTTCTCTGTCCATGAGCCCTTTTCCATGGAAGATCTATGAACAGCTTGTAGATCAAATGCTGGGAAAGGCCAACCTAGCCCAAGGTCATGCAGCTACTTGCAGGAGACTCAGATCCCTTAACTCTCCACCAGAGCTCTTTCCATTAGAAATTTAAATTATTGTATGGGCTCACAATTTGGAAAAGGATGAGGAAAAAAAGCTGCTGACTAGGCATCCCGATGGGCAGTGCAGAACAAAAGCAAAGTGGTGAGAACAAAGGCAACTCGAAGAGTCAATGCCCCGTGCAAAGGGGCAGTTGCTACCCAGCTCCTGCCAAATAAAGTCACCGCAGAACGTGGGAGCAGTATGGCCAAGTATTAGATAAAAATCTCACTTTTTACGTGAAATTGTTCTAGTTTCTAAGTGTTGGCAGCGTGTGGTCAAACAAAGCATGCCTGCAGGCCCGCTCTGAGCCTTCTCCAGCCACCAGTCTGAAAACTCTGGTCTATGCAAATTTTTATTTGGGACTTAAGAAACCTTACTTTGATGATACACATGGGTTATCAGATTTTAAAAGAAAGATAAAGAAGTCCCAGCTGAATATCAGAAAAGCGTTAGAGGCATACAGTGGAATGTACTGTTCATTTACCATCTACTTTTCAATACCAAATATGAAGTTCAGTGCTTCATTAAAGTGCGGTGACCCAGGGCTTCCCTGGTGGCGCAGTGGTTGAGAGTCTGCCTGCCGATGCAGGGGACACGGGTTCGTGCCCCAGTCTGGGAAGATCCCACATGCCGCGTAGCGGCTGGGCCGGTGAGCCATGGCCGCTGAGCCTGCACGTCCGGAGCCTGTGCTCCGCGGCGGGAGAGGCCACAGCAGTGAGAGGCCCGCGTACCGCAGGAAAGAAAAAAAAAAAAGTGCGGTGACCCGAATGGGCTCAGTCACATCATGAAAACCTTTAAACAAGAACTCGCTCTCTGTAGGGTACTCTACTGGGTCCCATCAAAGCAAAGACACAGAGCAACCCACAGATGTCCTGCAGACACTGGTTTTCTTCAAGTGTCTGAGAAAGTTCAAAGGAATGTACACCCAGGAGTTAGTCCCTTGTGAAATGATGATCTGAGCTACTCAACCACTGGGTACGTCTAAGACAGTCTCAGTGGAGTAAACTTAAAGCCACTGAGCATTCAGCACATGTGGCTCTGCCATGAGGCACAAACATCACCTATGAGGTGAGCAAAGGCAGCATCTCTCGAAGAGTGCCCAACAGTCAATGAACACAGGCCTTTTCTTTAAATGGTGGAGACACATTCTTTTAAAGGAAATGTAGTGTTTCTATACAGCACACGTGCCAAACCATCTACTGCTCAGGCTCGAAGTGTGAAACAGCAGCACTGGGAAGCATTTTCTGCAGGACTGTGGAACTTCCGAGGCCCCACACCAACCAAACAGTTCCAAAATACAGTGCTAGTAAAGAGTAGGCTCTGGGCCTTAAAATCTGTCAAAGGTTACTTTCCACTGACTCTTCAGTGGCTTGGTCACAATCATTTGAGAGCAGAATCACCATGATGCCCAACTCCATGAGGTACCAATTAACACTGTATTTATGTGAATAGAACACTCTAGAATTATGCAGTGCAGAGGCAATGACTGGGTCTAGGTCAAAATAGGAGCTTAAAGTCCTAAGAAGCCCTAGCAGTTTGATAAGAGAACGCCTATCTGGGTGATGACTGGCAGGCAGCTGGTCCAGCTCGTGGAAGGAAGGCTGCTGGGAATGTGAAGTACACTGTGGTGTGACGTCGTCCTGTTAACATGCGAATGGGTGCACCTGGTGATGGATGCTACTGAACTATCAGCAGTGGGCTTTCCAGGAACTCTTATATTTTTAGAAAAGCTAAACAAAACAGATTTGTATCTACTCATCCATAATCTCCATGAGGTCCCCTTGAAAGCCTGACAGACAGTAGTCAGCTTAGAGGTGCAGTGTGGCCACAGAACAGGATAATCTGGCTTTAAGTCCAATCCCATTCTTATTAGGATCCTGCGCTCTCTAAACAACGAGTTGAAGAACTGAAGAAACACTTTATTTTTGCTAACCAGCCAATGACTTCAGAGAACTGGACATGATTTTTTTTTTTTTAACACCCAGCAGTTTTAGATCTTCACCAGTGGGACTGAATCAGATCACATTTCTACATTTGTGTACTTCCCTACAAAGTGGCTATGTTATCCCTTTGGCCAAACACTATTAGCTCACTGGACTTCACACTGCTGCAGAAATTTTAAATTTTACATGACATCTTCAGAGACTCCCTTCAGATCTAGGAATACCATGCTTAGAGAGATCTAACAGCAACAATTGGTTCCCTTTGTTGGAAAGAGTCCAAAGGATACAAAAGGAGGCTTCAACATGCCAGGAGAGAAGCTTAGTGGATTAGGTACTGGACTCTACATATCAGACTTAATAGAAACTGCAGGTTCAAATCCCATCAGGGTCAACTCAGACTCTGCTGTGATATTCTGGGTAAACTGGGCACCAGACAGCTTACTGCTCCCTGACAAACTTACGAGGGCCTTACAGACTGCCCCTGGTGTTTATGAGGACACCTAAGAGGAGAGAAAGCTTTCCAATCATTTAAATAAAGAAATGCACTGTCTTTTATCTCCAGTTACTGGGGGGAAAATCACATTTCTGCAACATGCTGTGTACACAATGGCAAGGCAGAACCACCATCATCAGATGCCCAAATGATATGAGACCCTCTGAGGTAAGCTTTACTATTGATATAAGTACACAATATTTTAGATTTCTAACATTCAATTCTTGCCCAATGCAAATCTATAAATAAACCTAAAATTACCCACAAACCTGTGTTTTCTTTAGTTTTTAAAGGCCATCAAATCCTTGGAGATAGTATCGCCCTCCAGCTGTTAATATTCGGAAGTAATACACTTACAGCACTGTCTCCATTGGGCTTACAACTGCTCCAGTCAATGGTGCATTTCAGAGCTGGGAACATTTCCAGTGAAGTTTCCTCTGCTAGTAGTAAACACCACTGCTTCAACAATCCACATTAGGTCAGCATTTAACAGAGGGTCTCCCTCCCTCTTGAGCAGGTTGTCCAAGAATATGAGTTCAACCACTGGCTCAAGAGAAGCAGAAAGTCTTCTCAATGGTTCAAAATTCATTTTATGTTCAACTACAGGCCTTCTGCAAACTGAGGATCTGAGCTCTTTAGGGTAGTGACTATAATTCTTCCTGGATACAGAGGCCGACAAGGTGATTGTCACACATCAGCACAGAGTGAAAGCCATTACATATTAGTAGCCAGTGAGAAACAAGGTTCAGGACCCTGTACTGTAGAGGAGAGCAGTGTAACACGCCGGCAAGCAGAGTGCTGGAAGGGGAGCTGGATGGCACTGTTCATCCATTACAGCCACTGGTTGGCTCTGAAGTCTAAGTAAGATGGATACTCGCTATATATTGGTTGGTGCCTAGGCAGTAAGTAACAAGTCATCGGATAAAATTTTAGGCAGAACCACAGGTTTGGAAACTTCTGGGATCCAATGTAATGTCTATAGGAGCATCAGTATTACAGTGAAAAGTCAGTATCTGGGAAACAGGTAGGGTTCCCTCCCCTGGAATACTGGAAAGAGGTGTAAAGACCATATCTTCAAGCGACCGAGTGGAGGCTTTCTTCTAATACAATGAGTCCTGTAGCTTTCTGTTAGGAATCAAGCAGTAATTAGTTATAGCCCAACTTTTAAAGTATCCGTTAGTATGCCTACAATTAAATAGGAAGAGACGATGAGTATAAGACACTCAGCAGAAGAAATTTAAGTGTTAGAGCTAACACTTAAGTTCAGTAAGCTTCACACACAATACAAGGACATGTTCTGTTCTAAACATCATACCAGAAACCAAAGAGTATTTCTGGCAGGTCCCACATGCATTCTCCAGGGAAGCTTGCAACCTCTTAAAAATCAGTTTATTTAACTCTGACAAAATGCACGACATTGTCAGATGGTCAAGTTTCACTGCTGGAATGACTTCATATCACATGCTCCCTGAAAGAGGAAAAACTATTGCCCATAAGGAATTTCTACGTCTTATGGACCACCCACACCTATCTAACATCTTTCTTTCTCTCCTCTCCCAGAGCACCCTCGAAAGTAAAATACCCTCGAATTCCTTCCACTCCACCCTCGAAATATAATGTCTGAAGAGGATGTTTTCCAAGTTTTAAAAAGCTACTGGGTCTGAGACAGCCCCCTTCTGTCTAGACCGGGTCCTCGCCGTGAGCTCCCCTAGCCCCCAACCCCCGTAAACCTCAGAACCCCACACTGGCTGCCCTGCGGGTCCAGCCCCGGCGTGGGGACGCGATAGGGCCAGGCGTCCTGGACAAATCCTTTCCCAGCGGCTGCAGGCACCTGGGAGACCGGCCCGACAGGCTGGGCCTGGGCCTCCCAGTGGCGCCTCATCCCTCGGCTCCTCTCGGCTGCAGGAGCCACAAGGAAAGGCCGAGCCCAGCTGGGGCGTCAGCCCAGGTTACCTCCCGCCCCCAGGCCGGACCCCCTTCTCCCCATCAGGCCCGACCCGGCCCCGCCTCAGGCTCCCGTGCTCCTACCAGCCTGCCGCGCCCGTACCTGCCGGACCCGGTGCAGAGCGTCCACGAAGCCCTCGGCCTTCATCCCCACCGGAGCGCTCTGCCCCTGCACCAGCTCCGCCATTACCACCCCCGCCGCCGCCGCCGCCGCCGCCGCCGCTCGGCTCCCCCGTCGGGCCTCCCGCTCCGCTTGGGGACCCGTAGCCGGAAAGGGAAAGTCGCCCCACTTCCGGCGGAAGGGGAGCCGGGACGCTCGCCGACGCGAGAGGAGCCGCGTCTGCGGGGCGGGGTCAGGGCACGTGACCGCGGTCCGGCCGGAAGTGGGAGGCGGGCCCTGCGAGCGAGGCTGCCATCTGGTTTCGAGGGATAGGTTGCGATCCCGCCATTCCCAGACGCGGTTTGGTCCAGGGCCGTCGATGATGTCGTGACAGACCCTTGAGGCGTGTGTGTGTGTGTGTGTGTGTGTGTGTGTGTGTGTGTGTGTGTGTGTGTGTGTGTGTGTGTGTGTGTGTGTGTGTGTGTGTGTGTGTGTGTGTGTGTGTGTGTGTGTGTGTGTGTGTGTCCGTCCCGAGGTGTCCGGCTGTCGACCGTTTGGAAACCCAGAGAGGAGTGACCTGGCTTTCCCTGGACGGCACCCTGGCTGCCCCTCTCAGAAATGACCATCGATTAGGAATACTGGGACTGAGCGCTTTGAAATGGCACCGTGAGGACCCAGAGGGAGGCTGGAGGGCAAGGAACAGCACCATAAAATAGTGCCCCACGTTTACAGAGTCCTGGGCCCGAGTTCTTGCGTCGTAATCACTTTCCTCGAGGATGGATGGGCTAATGCCACACCTGGGGTTGCCTAGCGACACAGCTTAGGAAGGGCGCTTCTACTGGAAAGCCAGCGCGGTGTCCTCTTACACATTCCTTCACGAACTCTGGGACTCTGGGGATACAGGAAATACCACGGGACCATCATTGCTTCCCTGCCTGCTGAGTCAAAACAGTATTGCAAGAGGGCTTCTTGGAATGCTTAAGTAACTTTTAAAAATGATGGTAACTAGATATAGATATTTCAAAGCAAGGGAAGGAATCTTAACGCTGGAACACACTTGAGCTTTTGAGGTGGATTTTACAAATGAGCAAACAGCTACTACCCCCCACCCCCACCAAGAAACAAGACTTAGGGGCTTGACACACATTTTGCCAGTGGCAGTTCCAAATAGAGGTGCCCCTCTTTGGATTAACAAGACTGCCCTCATGATTAATATTTCCAAGCTCTATGGTGCCAAGGAATCGAATTTAATGGAGAGTCATGTTGTCAACTATTTTATGCCCATCTTGAAGTTATGAAGGAAGATGAGCACTAAGAAAGGGGAAATAAAGGAGTAAAATCCAATGTGACTTCTCTTGAGCTCTCATGTCAGCATGATAGGAGAACTTTAGATTTTGGAAAGTAGTATGAGTAATAAGTGGCCAATAATCAAAGAGAAGTTCTTCATTAGATTCACTACTAGACTGTGAGTTCCTTTAGAGCAGAGACTGAGTCTTATTTTCCCCTGTATCCCTAGGTGCTTAGGAAACTTATTTTGAATTGAATAAAGCCAAATCGGATTAATTCCTAGATTATGGTAAAATAAAAGAATCTGGCAAAATTGCAATATTGGAGAGTATCGCTTTTGGACAAAATGTTTCGAGCCATGTAGGAAAGCACATAGTTGGTGGTGTTGCTGTTGTTGAAGTGCTATTGTGAGGCAGGACCGACACATGCCAACATATCTATCTGTGGTCCGGCTTGGGTGTGTTGAGTGTTTTAATTTGCTATCCTTGTAAAAATCAAGGATATGGCATCAACCTTCCCAAACAGGGATGGTTCTGCTGACCCAGTATCAGTGATACTTGAGTTTTGAATACTTTCAAAAATCTTAGGTGAGTATGTTCGTTCATCCAAATTCCGGCTGGCTCTCCCTATGAGTGAAAACAGGGTTATTGGCCCAAATATAAGGCACAGTTCAAGGTTTGGTCCAAAGATCACAGAATGCCTAAGTAAGAGGATGAGGTCCTGGTTCTTCCCCCTTTTAGTTGTTGAGTAACTCTGGGCAACTCACTTGTTTCTGGGGGCATCAAAGAGGAGGATGACCCAGACCCAGTCAGGTCCAGTGCTCTATGTTCTACTAACACCGTAGACTTCATCATCTTAGCATTTATCGTGACTGTTTTTACATCACTGTGTAATTGTTTATTGTCTGTCTTTTCCACTAGAATGAAACCTCTGTTGAGGCAGGGACCGCACCTGCCTTGTTCATTGCTGTTCCCAGTACCTAACAAAATGCCTGGCATTTTGCTGGCTCTCAATATTTCTGAAATGAATGAATGAGAATGATTTTGCCCAAACTCGATAGGAAAAGATTCTCAGAGGTTAAAAAAGAATCCACGTACTCTGGTTGTGACTCGCTTTGCATATGAGACTGTCACCTAAATAAGCCATCCCACCCTGGGATTTAGAGGTACATTACTGATGACATTGAAATGCTTCCTTAGATATTACCAACTAGAAGCCACTCTAAAATGAAATTTTATCTGTAAGAGTCTAGGTTATGCTTGAGTAACAAACGTCAAAATATCAGTGGCTGATGACAAGAAAGGTTATTTTTCACACGAACGTGAACGTTCACGCTACGTGGTGAACATCGCTGGTAGGTTGTGCCTCTGCTACACGTTGCCTTCACTCTTCAACCAAAGCTGATAGAGCAGCCTGTCTCAAGCATTAAACGTCACTGAGGCAAAGGGAAGAGAACGTGTGGTAAAGCACGGACTGTGTTTTAAAGCTCCTGCCTCACCTCAGAAATGCTATGCATTACATTTGCTCACACTTCATTGACCAAAACAAGCCAGTGGTCAAGAATTGGCCAAATGGCAGAGAAATATAATCCACCTCCAGGGAGAAAAGGCGAACATTTCTGAACAGTGATATGATTTTCTAAAGAAATAAGAGGAACAAAATATGGGGAATGTTGTATAGTAGACCCTCACCCTGAAGGATATAGTACGGGTATTTCCAGTACGCGTTATCCTAAGGATCCTTGACATCTGGTCATTTGTAATCTGGGGAAGGCTTGCATTCCTATCGCGGGATCTGCACTGTCTTTCTTTCTCTCTGAGGTAGAACGAATTCATAGCAGTAACTCTTTGTGAGTGGGGTGTTCTCCATTTAGAGGTTTTCATAGACCCCCTTTTCTATGGTCAAACATCCACTGGAATTTCAAATGCAGACTAAAGAGCATGTCAGCATCAAATCTAAAAATAAAGGAGAGTTACTAAGGATCTCCAGCACTGATGAGGAATAAGGACATTCCTTAGAGCAACGTTAAGGCACAGGTACCCTGTGTCTTACCATCAGAGTAAGAGTACCAGTCTTGCCCTCATACCACCCTGCTCTTCATAGAGTAGTGCTACATCCTCAAGTAAGTTCCTATGAGGGTACACGCAGTAGATATTCTGGGGCCATACTTGTCCAAAACAATATTTATTCTGCTGTCTCAATTAACAATTTAGATAGTTGTAGAAGTTGGTATTGCAACTAATTCTCCTTTAGGACACTGAAGTCATCATTCATTGTCTTCTAACATCCAGTATTTTTTTTACAACAGTTTTATTGATACCTTTTGATATATAATAAAGAACAAAACATTGTGGTATACAATAAACTGCACACGCTTAGCGTGTATACTTTGACACTGCTTTACATATACACCCAAGAAACCATCATTACTATCAAAGTCATGGACATGCACACAGCCCCGAAGTTTCCTCATGCCTCCTTCTAATTTTTCCATCCCACCCCTCCCCGTTCTCCAGCCTCCCCGCCTTTGGCCTCCTCATCCACAAATAACCACCAATCTATTTTCTGTCACTATAGATGAGTTTGTGTTTTCTGGAATTCTATATAAATAAAAGCACACGGTACGCACTCTTTTGTCAGAGTTCTTTCACGTCACGTAATTATTTTGATATTCACGCATGGGATGCTGTGTGTCAGTAGCTCACTCCTTTTCCTTGCTGAATAGTGTTCAGTTGAATGGGTATACCACAATTTGTTTATCCATTTACTTGTTGGTGGATAGTTGGACAGTTTCCAATTTGGGGCTGTTATAAATACAGTTGAATATCAGTCTTTATTATGGACATATACTATTATTTCTCTTGGGTAAATACCTAGGCATGGCTGGATCATATGGTAAGTGTACATTTATGGTGAGTTAGTGTTTAATGGGTACTGTTTCAGTTTGGAACGATGAAAACGTTCTGGAAATGGATGGTGGTGATGGTTGCACAACATTGTGAACGTTCTTTTTTTTTTTTTGCGGTACGCGGGCCTCTCACTCTTGTGGCCTCTCCCGTTGCGGAACACAGGCTCCGGACGTGCAGGCTCAGCGGCCATGGCTCACGGGCCCAGCCGCTCCGCGGCATGTGGGACCTTCCCGGACCGGGGCACGAACCCGTGTCCCCTGCATCGGCAGGCGGACTCTCAACCACTGCGCTACCAGGGAAGCCCAAGGGGGCTACTCTTCATTGCGGTGCACGGGTTTCTCATTGCAGTGGCTTCTCTTGTTGCGGAACACGGGCTCTAGGCACGCAGGCTTCAGTAGTTGTGGCACACGGGCTTACTTGCTCCACGGCATGTGGGATCTTCCCGGACCAGGGATCAAACCCGTGTCCCCTGCATTGGCAGGCGGATTCCTAACCACTGCGCCACCAGGGAAGTCCCTCTATTTCTGTTTTGTATATAAATTCATTTGTATCATTTTTTTTTAGATTCCACGTATAAGTGATATCATGATATTTGTCTTTCTCTTTCTGACTTACTTCACTTAGTATGATCATCTCTAGGTCCATCCACATTGCTGCAAATGGCATTATTTCATTCTTTTTTATGGCTGAGTAATATTCCTTTGTATAAATATACATCTTCTTTATTCATTCATCTGTCAGTGGACATTTAGGTTGTTTCCATGTCTTCGCTGTATATAGTGCTGCAATGCATGTACCTTTTCGAATGGGCAAAAAATTCAGACACATTCCAAAGGAAGATGAATAAATGGTCAATAAGCACAAGAAAATGTGCTCAACATTATTAGTCATTAAGCAGATGCAAGCTAGAACCGCTACACACCCACCAGAATGGCTAAAACTAAAACTGAAAAGATATCAAATGTTGACAAAGTATGAAACAACCAGAACGCTAACACATGGTTCTTAGGAGCGTAAAATGGTACAGCCACTTAGAAAAAAAGAGTGGAAGTTTCTTAATAAATTAAAAATATACCCACTCTTTCACCCAGCAATTCCACTCCTACATATTTACCGAAAAGAAATGAAAATATGTGTCCATAAAAAAAGTTGTATGGTAATTATCATAGCAGCTTCATAATAGCCTAAAACTGGAAACAGCCCAAGTGGAAAGATCAGAACAGTAGTTGCCTCTGAAAGTTGAGGAAGGAGATTGAGTGGAAAGGAGCATGAGGGAACATTCTCTATATATTGATAGGAATTTGGGTTACACAGTATATACAAAATTCAGCATATGTCAAGATTTGCATATTTTATTGTATGTAAACTTTATAATGAAAGAAAAAACATGCAGACAAATATTGTACTCTAGTCAATGATACACATTTAGGAGGAAATGTACTGATGTCTGCAATTTACTTTGAAATGCAACAAAAATAAGATGGATTAATTGCTTGACGGAGGGACAGATAGATGGATAGACATGAGATAAAGCAAATGTAGTGAAATGTTCATAGTAGAAACTAGGGCGTGGGTAAATGGGTGTTCACTATTGAATTCTTTCAATTTTGCTCGGTTTGAAAATTTCATAGGAATATGTTGGAAAAAAGATTACATAAGCCATCTTGCCGGGAGGAAGTTGAGTCATGGATCTCAGCCATAGAATTCTGAGAGCTCAGAGATCTCAGAGCCATAGATATTGAGAGGGAATGAAGGGATGGAGGAAAATATAACTGTTACCGGAAGAAAAGTGGATACAATGGAAATAAACAACTCTTGTCCACTAAAAATGGTGACACAAAACCAGTTTGAGCGTGTGGGAGAAGAAACAGATTGGTTGAAAGAGGATGCATTCAAATGGGTCATGCTCAGACAGCATTAAAAAATATATGTGCCCTCAGGGAACTATATTTAACATCTTGTGATAAACCATAATGGAAAAGAATATGAAAAAGAATATATATATATATATATATATATAGGAGTCACTTTGCTGTACAGAAGAAATTAACACAACATTGTAAATCAACTATACTTCAGTAAATTATATGTGCCCCGCTGGTCACATCCATCCTCCCTCATCCTTAGCTAAGACTTGGATGGACTTATCTTCCTTCCTGGCTAGACCAACACAAAATCATTTGATTGCCTATGAAACTGTTTCTTTTCCTTCTGCATAGAGAGTAAATAATGACTGCTAGGGATTGTTACATTAAACTTTCTCCCTTCCAACCATCCATCCATCCATCCATCCACCCATCCATCCATCCACCCATTCACCCACCATCCATCCATCCATCTATCACCATCTATCCATACATCCATCCATACATCCATCCATCCACCATCCATCAGTCTATCCACCATTCATCCACGCATGTATCCATCCATCCATCTACCCTTCCAACAAAGGCTCTTCCTGTGGATGGATTATTGAGGTATGGTCTCTGAAAGGCCCTTGTCTTCAATAATCATCTTCACCAAGATGGCATGATATCAGGAAAAAGATAGCTAGGATGGGGGCTGGAAATGAAATCCAGGAAGGAGTTGCAAGGAACACAAGATGATAACCAAACCATAAAGAAAGCCTGCAGTTGATATCTGTGACAGGAAAGAGACATGAGTCAGCAGACAGAAATGGGCTGGAGGGGTGGTGGTAGCAGTGACGAACACTGCAAAGAATAAACTAGGCGCGGAGGCTGAGTTGCTTGCTGTAAAGGAAAAGAACAGTTTCTATCAGAACATATGCTCTATTTGTTACACAGAGATTTCTAGAGATTCTCAAGCCTTTTGGTCCCACAAATTAGGGATAGAGTTAAAAGTGTGTGTGTGTGTTTGTGTGTGCACGCGCGTGTGTGTGTGCGTGTTGAATCTGGTTGAGCCTGGAAGTATCTGGAAAAGAGAGAGGCAGGTAGGTAGGCTTCTCTCTCCCAGTCACATAGGTGTCCTGCTTCTATTCTATGTCCATTTTAGGAACACCAGTTTTCTGCTCTGTGGCTTGGTTTTTTGTTTTTGTTAACTTTTTTTGTTGTTGTTTGTTTTTTATTTATTTATTTATTTTAAAATTAATTTTTATTGAAGTATAGTTGCTTCCCAATGTTGTGTTAGTTTCTAATGTAAGCAAAATGAATCAGCTATACATATATCTCCTCTTTTTTGGATTTTCTTCCCACTTAGGTCACCACAGTGCATCAAGGAGAATTCCCTGTTCTGTACAGTAGGTTCTCATTCGTTGTCTATTTTATCTGTGGCTTGGTGCTTGACTCAGCTCTGGACCTGGAAGCCAGGGGGAAAAACAATGACTACTTCACTAGACCAGGCTGCCATGAAGCAGGAAAAATGTGATACTTCCAAAGAAAATTCTACCCCATGTGGAAGCAGGAAGTAACCTGGCTGCATTTTCAACAAAATGTCACTCTTGGTTAAGGGCCTTTCATCCCTAAGACAAAATCAGTGGCTGGGATTGCCTCAAGGGTCAAAAAGTCTTAAAGGCCAGGTGGTGGGTTATCCTTTCTCACCCCAATGCCTGGGACAAGGTCTGATTCCAGGGTCAAATCACAGGCTGCTTTTGCAATATTCGGGTGTGTTTTCCATGCTTCGCAGTGACACATGTCTTTCTGGTTTTTCTTGTTGATGATCACAGCTTCCAAAAACTTGGGGCTCAAGAAAAGAGGCCCTGACAACAGGCCTGGGCCTCGTAGCCGCAGACCCTGAGCTGTCTTTTCATAATCTTGTAAAGAAAGCCTCCCACCCACTGGCTGGGTTGGATGGATACTCTGGTCCAACTGAGTGGAGAGAAAGATGTTTTCATGTTTTAGAACCTGAGGCTTGCAGGTGATTCAGACAGAGAACAACTGTGGTTTGTTTGCAAAGATAAAACAGATAAGCCACAGGGAGAGCAAAGGTGAGCCCAGCAAATTCAAGTGTCCCAGTGGAATGACTAGTCTGTGAGCTGCAGTCTTTGGTCCTGAAGTTTCCAGACCTAGGATGCCCATCCTTCTTCCTTTCTCACTGACATTAGTAAATCGAAAGAGGTGTTATTGAGTAAAAAAAAGCAAATAGTAGAAAGATATGATCGGTCTGATCCCTTTAGGTAAAAAGCAAATCAAATGTACTGCACACACATAAATTCATGTGCTGACAAATGCACAGGAAAAAAAAAAAAACGCTCAAGGCAGAGGCAGCAAATTATAATAGAGATTACCTTTGGAGAACGATGGGGAAGGATGGGGTGGGGAGGGAAGGGATGAGAAGATGGCGGAGCCTATAGGACAGGCACTCAGAAGAGACTTTAGTCTTACCTAGAACATGTGGCACATATATATGCCATGGAATATTACTCAGCCATGAAAAGGAACGAAACTGAGTTATTCGTAATGAGGTGGATGGACCTAGAGTCTGTCATACAGAGTGAAGAAAGTCAGAAAGAGAGAAACAAATACCGTATGCTAACGCATATATATGGAATCTAAAAAGAACAGTACTGATGAACCTAGTGGCAGGGCAGGAATAAAGATGCAGACGTACAGAACAGACTTGAGGACCCAGTGGGGGAAGGGGAAGCTGGGACGAAGTGAGAGAGTGGCATGGACATATATACACTACCAAATATAAAATAGATAGCTAGTGGGAAGCAGCCACATAGCACAGGGAGATCAGCTCAGTGCTTTGTGATGACCTAGAGGGGTGGGATAGGGAGGGTGGGAGGGAGGCTCAGGAGGGAGGGGATATGGGGATATATGTATATATATAGCTGATTCACTTTGTTGTACAGCAGAAACTAACACAAAAATGTAAAGCAATTATACTCCAATAAAGATGAAAAAAAAAAAGAGACTTTAGTCTTACCTATAATGGTAGTTTTTTTTAAAACAAGTAGTATATATTTGTGCATTGCTCATATAATTAACAGTCAATTAAAGATATTTCCTTTATTTTTTTAATTGAAGTATAGTTGATTTACAAAGTTATGTTAGTTTCAGGTGTACAGTAAAGTGATTCCGTTTTATGTATATATAACTGAATATTATATATATATTCTTTTTCAGATACTTTTCTATTATAGGTGATTACAAGACATTGAATATAGTTCCCAATTAAAAATCAATTTTGAAAAATGATCTTATTCTTTAGTGCATAGTGAGAATATCTAACCAGGTGAAAAATATATTGTAGGTCAGATAAAGGAAGGATAGAAATGAACATTTGCCTGTTGTTTGCCCCTCATCATAACAAGTGACAATGGTGACGGTGGTGAGGATAATGTTGAGTTTATTGAACTAGGGGCAACTTTATCTAATTTAAGTTTTATGACCTATGAGTTGGGTACTGTTAATTATTCCCGTGTTACAGATGAGGAACCTGAGACTCAGAGAGCTGAAGGGATCTGCCCAAGGTTAGTACACTGCAGAGCTAGATGTCAAGGCCATGTCTGCTGGACTTCACAGCCTCAAATTTTAACGACAATGTTACACCATCTGGTAAAAATTTCCCCCTGCTACTCAGACTCCCTTATCTTCTAAGAATGTTAGGAGAACGATGAGAGTGGGGCAGGGAGGAAGAAGAAGGAGGAGAAAGAGACAGGGCAGAGAAAAGAGGTGCTGGGAGCCCTGTGGGGTGAAGCCTCAAGAATCCCGAGGGTCCTGAGCTGGTTGGAAACTTCCACCAGGTGCCACACCTGGGCTGAGGCAGGGTTGCCCAGTGGCTAGGAGCACAGGTTCTGGAGTCAGACCCGGCTCCAATCCCAGCTCTGCCACTTAGTAACTAAGTCACCTTGAACAAGTCCCTTAAGTCTCTGACTGAGCTGAGCCATCCCGCCTGGAAAATGGCCACGTTCCAAGGCTGCTCTAGGAGCGCACATGGGATGCTCGCAGAGCACTCCGGCAGACGATGGCAAGAAGATGCTCGGAAGTGCCCGTTGTTAGGATTGGCATCACCGATGAGGCTGTGGGTTGGGTCCTAATCAAGCACCGAGCCCCCGAACTGTGAGCATCTCCACTCTGTAGCAGAGACCAGGGAGGACGGGGCCTGTAACACAGCAGCAGGAAGGTACTCCCATCCCTACCAGGCCTGCCTCTGTTGCCTGAGGGTTCTGAGAATGGGAGCTTGAGGGCGGGGACTCTGTCTCTCTAGTTTGCACTGTAGCCGTGTGCCTGGAACAGTGTCCAGTGCACAGTAAGTACTCAGGGATTATTTTTAGCGGAGCAAGAAGGGTGGGCACTCAATTATGTCTCCCGTGTGAATAAATAAATGTATGAGTATATAAATGAAGACTTCTCTGTGACAGCCCAGTCCACACAGCCTCCCCCTTCTCTCGGGAGGTCTCAGCATTTAACACCCACAAAAAGGCACGTCTCTAAGTCTCTCTGGTTTATCTTTGCAGCCTTGGTTTTATCTCTAAGGAGTAAGGGGTTCCCAGTAGCGCCTGTGTCTACAGGAGCTGAGCTATCACACGAAATTTATAGTTCACATTTTTATATCCCTCCCATGCTTTCTACAAAAAGGACTGAACAATCAAAAAAAATTTTTTTTTGTACAAATGAACCTATTTGCAAAACAGGAATAGAGTCACAGATGTAGAAAACAAACTTACGGTTACCAAGGCAGAAAGGGAGGGGGAGGGATAAATTGGGAGATTGAGATTGACATATACACACTACTATATACAAAATAGATAATCAACAAGGACCTACTGTATAGCACAGGGAACTCTACTCAATACTCTGTAATGGCTACAATACACGGGAAAAGAATCTAAAAAAGAGTTGATATATGTATATATATAACTGAATCACTTTGCTGTACAGCAGAAAGTAACACAACATTGTAAATCAGCTATAC
The DNA here is from genome assembly GCF_963455315.2 of Globicephala melas. NCBI lineage: Eukaryota > Metazoa > Chordata > Mammalia > Artiodactyla > Delphinidae > Globicephala > Globicephala melas. The sequence continues at coordinate 6,147,793 of NC_083319.1, forward strand.
TCCGATAAAAATTAATTTAAAAATTTTTGAAGATGAATTCCTGATTTACACACGTAGCAAGTTATTAAAGGAAAGGTAGAAATGGCTGTTGCTAAATCCTGATTCTGTGACAATGATATATGGATGGATTAAAATTGCCAGAATTAATTCATGACTCTTGCATCTGTATTTGTAAGACACATAGTCTGTGATTTCCTTTTTTTGTGCTGTGTTACCATTTGACAATGAAGTTACTGCAAATTTCATAAGATAAGTTTGGATCTTCCATTCTTTTCTCTGCTGTGGAAGAGTCTGAATCTTGGGATTACTTATTCCATGGATGTCTGAAATAATCCAGACATAAAACTATCAGGGCCTGGATACTTTCTTTGGGGAGGGAATTCTTGGAGAAAATTGTCTACCTCTTCCATAGTTAATGTATTATTTGGTTTTCCACTTCTTTTAAAGTCAATTTTAGTAATTTTATAATGTCTTGGAAACTGTAAATCATTCATTCCATCCAGATTTTCAATTTTACTAGCCAGATCTGTACATGGAATCCCCAATCTTTTTTTTTTTTGCGGTACGTGGGCCCCTCACCGCTGTGGCCCCTCCCGCCGCCGAGCACAGGCTCCGGACGCGCAGGCTCAACGGCCATGGCTCACGGGCCCAGCCGCTCCGCGGCACGCGGGATCCTCCCGGACCGGGGCACGAACCCGTGTCCCCTGCATCGGCAGGCGGACTCCCATCCACCGCGCCACCAGGGAAGCCCCCCAATCATTTTTGAAATCTCCTCCATCATTGTATTCCCTTTCCCATTCCTAATGTTTATATTATTGTTTTTCTCTTTTCTTCCTTTTTAGTTTTTTTTTTTTAACGAAGCTGAGTTTTCTTTCTAATGTACAAAAAACTTAAATTGTAGTGAAATATACATAACATTTACCATTGTAACCATTCTCAAGTGCACAGTTCACTGGTCTTAAGTACATTCATACTGTTGTACAACCATCATCCCCATCCATCTCTAGAGTTTTTTCATCTTGCGAAACTGAAACTCTGACCCTTTAAACTTCATTCCCCATTCTTCTTTCCCCTCAGCCTCTGGCAGCCACCATGCTACTTTCTGTCTATATTAATATTCAACTTCTGTAGATACCTCATATAAGTGGAATCATACAATATTTGTCTTTTTCTGTCTGGCTTATTTCACTTAGCGTAATGTCCTCACGATTCATCCATTTTGTAGCACGTGTCAGAATTTCCTTCCTTTTTAAGGCTGAATAATATCCCACTGTATGTATATCCCACATTTTGTTTACCCATTCATCTGTCAGTGGGCACTTGGGTTGTTTCTACCTTTTGGCCGCTGTGAATAATGCTGCTATGAACATGGGTGTGCAAATATAGAAGCTGACTTTTTTTTTTTTTTTTTTTTTTGCGGTACGCGGGCCTCTCGCTGTTGTGGCCTCTCCCGTTGCAGAGCACAGGCTCCGGACGCGCAGGCTTAGCGGCCATGGCTCACGGGCCCAGCTGCTCCGCGGCATGTGGGATCTTCCCGGACCGGGGCATGAACCCTTGTCCCCTACATCGGCAGGCGGACTCTCAACCACTGCGCCGCCGGGGAAGTCCTAGAAGCTGACTTTTGAAGCCTTTGTCATGGCGGGTGGTGCGCGGAAAACCAAGAACTCCCCCTGCCGGTTCCTTGCTGGAGAAATCAGAATTAGGGGAACCCCTGGTGGCAAAGACCTCATCATTTCTTCCACAGATGAAGAATTGAGGCTCAGAGGGGACAAGCAATGTTACTGAAGCCGCACAGCCAGGAAGTGGAGGCCTCAAGGTTTGGACCCAGAACTGCCGCAGGAGATGCTGCTTCCCAGCCAGCTGGCCTCTCTTGTCCATCCTTCCAGGCCATGCTGGTGTCTGCTCAGTGATGGGCCTGGCCCAAATGTATCCTGGGGAGAGCTGCTTCTCAGCACTGGGCAAGCTGGCTGAGGGAGTCTGAAAGCCATTTTGTTCATTACAAATGAAAAGCAGATGAGACTTTAAATGTTATGCTTTGGCCGCCAGTGCTGTGTGGAGCAGGGCCCCTGTGAACAGTCACACCAAATAAAACATATTATTTAGGAGTGATTGGAAGGCAGACAAGCTGAAAACACTGTGCACGGAAGGACTGCCGCTGTCTGCTCACGAGCATCACTTTCCCCAGGCTTGCACGTGGACTCACATTTAGGGCAATTTCCCTTGTGGTACCACAACTCCGTGACTAGACTTGGGCTTGTGGACAAGTGATTTCCCAGCCACATGGCTTCCAGCCCCAATACAGAGCATGGGGCTTGGCTTCCTGGGTCTGCTCTGATGCTGCCTGTGGAGATGTCATCTCAGCACTCAAGACTCATCCTCCCAGTTTCTGCTGGGATGAGAATGGTGGGCAGAGCCTTGACCCCAGACATCGGTTGAGCACTTACTCTGTGCACGGTAACCAGCAGCCTGGCCCTAGGAGCAGCAAAGCAGGAAACTGAGGCTCAGAGAGGTTAAGGTGCACATCCAAAATCACAAAACTCCCCCGAGGATCTCCTAAATGGTAGGAAGGCAGGGCTGGCCAGCAGGTGTGGTCCTGTGTGGTATTGGCACCCCTCACACAGACATTTAGAGAGAGGAGGTAGGGTGACACTGCCCAGCTATGGCATCTGACTCAGGGGGTTCTCAGGGCCTCTGAAGACAAATCCTGGGAAGCCTCCTTAGACCCCTGCATAGGAACTCTGAGCCTGGGGTCTGAGGCATGGCCATAGTTTGGGGAATCCTGCAGTGAATGTTGACACATCTTTTTCACATTGTGAGTGGAGGCAGGGCTGAGTCTACAGCTATAGGGAGGAAGGCTACTGAGGCCAGGAGCCACCAGACTGAGCTATCCCTGACAGAATGACAGGGAGCCCAGCTCTTAGAGACTGGAGGCCTGGGAAGGGGACACTGACCCGAATGCTGGACGCAGGTACACAAGGCATCTGATGTGTATTTATGAGCAACTGCTGTGTGCCAGGCCCTTGCAGCTCACACTCCAGCAGGACAGAGCTGTGGAACAATGATGGTAACTCATTAACCAGAACTTCATAAGCACCAAGCGCTGTGCTGAGCACTTTGGAGAGATTCACCCTTCAGTCCTCATGAGAGCTAGATGGGGAGGGTGTTCATAAGAGCAGGCTAACTATCTTAACAAATAACCCCACAATAAGAGCTCATTTCCTGCTCATTTCATAGTCCAATGTGGGGCAAGGGTGTTGGGTGGGGACTCTGTTCCACGTGGTCATTCATGGGCCCAGAGTAGAGAGGGGGAAGAATGGTGCAGGACGTTTTAGGAGCCAGGCCTAGGAGTTGTGACATCACTTCCTCCTACTTTCCATTGGCCAGAACTCTGTCACATGGCACCTGCAGGGGGAGCCTGGGAAATGTAGTCTGGCTGGGAGTGCCTGGGAGGAAAAGGGAAACAGCTTGGTGGACAGCAGCCAGTATTTGCCACTGGTAGGAGCCATTAGTGTTCCAATTTTGCATTGAGGAGACCAGCGCTCGGAATGTCCTATGGCTCAGCTGGGAGGGGATGGAGCTGACATTCAGCTGTGGGCAGCCTGACTTCAGAGAGCATGCCCTAATCACCAGGTACACTGCCTTTCTGGAAGTGAGTGCTGAGTTAAACAAATGGGTATTGTGGGGGGCTGTGTGTGTTGAGAGTGAGGGCTCTGTCCCAAACCTCCTGGGTTCAATTCCCCGATTCCATCTCTTACCAGCCGTGTGATTTGGGGCAGGTCATGTAACCTCTCTGTGTCTCAGGTCCTGGGGAAGGGCCCTGGCCTTTTCTAGGCCCTTTTCTTCTCTCTCCCAGGGACAGAACAAGAGAGGAAAGCAGGACAACACAGGAGAAAACCAAGCAGCTCACACTAGGAGCCTGGGTGGACCAAGGAGGAAGAAGGGGATTGAGAAGTAGGGGCTGGCCCTCCACCTCATCCACATCCATCCTCATTTGGTGACTCTGGTCCCAAGGTGGCCACTTCTCTGCAGCCTCTGTGCTGACACACCAGCTGCGTGATGGGATGTGTCCCAGAGTGGATGTATTGTCACTCAGCCCCCTCAGCTAAACAGTGTTCTGTACACCAGGTGCTCTGTGAGGGCCATTAACCAAGGGGGCAATGGGGGAAGAGCTGGGGAACCAGGAGCTAGCTGACCTGTTTCTTCTTTTGACAGACTCTGGTGGGGGCCCATGAGGGACAGGCTGTGTTGTGAGCCCCAGAACCCACTGGTGAGTAAACCAGGCCTGCCTGACTCTGGAGCACACGCTGAAGGGGAAGAGAAAGTAAGGGAGTGGGAGAAAAAAGATGTCTCACCCCCAGTGCTTTCTTTGTAACCAGGGTGTGCATTTAACAAAGCTCATCCCAAAATGCAAATCAAAACTACAATGAGGTACCACCTCACACAGTCAGAATGGCCACCATGAAAAAATCCACAAATAAAAAATGCTGGAGGGGGTGTGGAGAAAAAGGAACCCTTCTACCCTGTTAGCAGGAATGTAAGTTGGTGCAGCCACTGTGGAAAACAGTATGGAGGTTCCTCAGAAAACTAAAAATAGAATTACTGTATGATCCAGCAATCCCCACTTCTGGGCACGTATCTGACAAAACTATAACTCAAAGAGATACATGCACCCCAATGTTTATAGTAGCACTATTTACGAGAGCCAAGACATGGAAACAACCTAAATGTCCATCGACTGTTGCATGGATAAAGAAGATGTGGTACATATATACAATGAAATACTACTCAGCCATAAAAAAGGAAATAATGCCATTTGCAGCAACATGGATGCAACTAGAGATTACCATACTAGGTGAAGTAAGTCAGAAAGAGAAATACAAATACCATATGATATCACTTATATGTGGAATCTAAAATATGACACAAATGAACTATCTACAAAACAGAAACAGAATCATGGACATAGAGAACAGACTGGTGGTTGCCAACGGGGAGAGGGTTGGAGGAGGGAGAGAGTGAGAGGTTGGGGTCAGCAGATGTAAGCTTTTATATATAGAATGGATAAACAACAAGGTCCTACTGTATAGCACAGAGAACTATATTCAATATCCTGTGATAAACCATAATGGAAAAGAATATTTTTAAAAAAGAGGGACTTCCCTGGTGTTCCAGTGGTAAAAAATCTGCTCTACAATGCAGGGGATGTGGGTTTGATCTTGGTCAGGGAACTAAGATCCCACATACCGCGGGGCAACTGAGCCTATGTGCCACAACTACTGAGCTCGTGTGCCTCAACTAGAGCCCACGTGACGCAAAGTACAGAGCCCGTGCGCTCCGGAGCCTGTGCACCACAACTACAGAGAGAAAACCCACACGCCGCAACTAGAGAGAAGCCCGCGTGCCACAGTGAAGAGCCCATGCCTCAACGAAAGATCCAGCATGACTCAACGAAGACCCCGCATACCCTAACGAAGACCTGACACGGCCAAAAATAAAATAAATAATAAATTTAAAAAAAATCTTTAAAAAAAAGAATATGTATATGTATACCTGAATCACTTTGCTGTACAGCGGAAATTAACACAACATTGTAAATCAACTATACTTCAATTAAAAAAATTGAAAGAAAACAATGTTCATCCCATCTCACCCCCTTTCTGCTTAAAATGCTCTCGTGCCCCCCCCCACCCCGCTCTCCAGATAATGTCTCCAATTTTGCAGGATCTGGCCCTGCTGTATTCCAGCCCCACCCCTTTCAAACTCCCAGCACCCACCTTGCTGAATCACACGCACTTCTCAGAACATGTTGTTTCATGCTCTCCAGGCGTATTAGTTTACTGGGGCTGCTGTCACAAAGCACCGCAAACTGGGCGGCTTCAACAGCAGCATTTACTGTCTCTCAGATGGGGAGTCTAGAAGTCTGAGATCAAGGTGTCCACAGGGTCGGCTCCTTCTGAGGGCTGTGAGGCAGAACCCAGCTTCTGGTGGTTTGCTGGCTCTCGTTGGACTCTTGGGCTTGTAGAAGCGTCACTCTAAGCTCTGCCTTCATTTTCTCGCGTCCTTCTCTCCCTGCGTGTGCGTCTGTGTCATGTTGGATTAGGGTCCCCTCCTACTCCTATGTGACCTTATCTTAACTAATTACATCTGTGAGGATCCTATTTCCAAAATGGTCATATTCTGAGGTACTGGGGGTTAGGACTTTGGCATAGGAATTTGGGGGTTACAATTCAACTCATAACACTAGGCTTTGCCCATGCTGTTCCCTCTGTGTGGCACTCCCTTCCCTTACTTGTCTGGCAGGCAAGCTTCCTTTTGCTTCCAAAGGTCAGCTCAAGCACCGCTCCTTGGCAAAGTCTTCCTAGTGTGACCTAGCCTCCACTGTACCCCACTGTCCTTGCACAGCCACCGGCCAGCACACCAAATGCTTTGTACCAATCTGTCTGCCTTCCTGACTCTACCAGATTGTCGTTTCCTCAAGGGTAAGGATTGTGCCTGCTGACCTTCATGTGTCCAGAACCCTGGCAGGATGGGCACGTAGGAGGCGGCCCTGGCTCAATGTCCCTTGAATTAATGCATAAATTAAGAAGGAAAGAAAGATGAGAGAAAAGATGAGAGAAATGGGGAAAAGCGGGCCAAATCAATGTCACTTGTCCCCGCTGGCCCTCCCTCTACCAGGGGAGACGTGAGTGGTTCCCATGCTTCTGATAGAACCTCAAGCATCAGTGTTGTGTTTGGGGTCTGGGTTTTCTCTGGTGGATGGCTGGGGTCGGGGTGGGTGGCGAGAAGAGAATGGTGGGAGTCCCCGAGGGCTCAAGGTGGTGGACCTGGGGGTGTGCATGGGGGAGGGGGGGGAAGCTGGAAACCCACAAGGCCAGGCCCAGTTTCCCACAGAGGCAAACCACAGTCCTTAAACACTCCCCAAACAAATTTATGATGTAAATCTGGTTTCGAAATAATAACAATAATGATAAATAAAAAGAGTGAGCGGATGCGAGAGGGAGGGAACGGGGGCTCAGCCAGGCCCCTCCCCTGGGACACCGAGGGGGGAAAAGCACATGGAAAAATTGAAATTAGTTGTGACAGCTGAAATTCTCTGCTCTGCAGACGACATTTGACAGGGTACTTAAAAAAATAAGAAGAAAAGGGAAAGTGGATTGGGCTGCCCGGGGAAGGGGGGAGATGGGGGGATTTCAAGTGACACAAGACGCATATTTCAAGCTTCTTAGATTGCAAAAGCTCTTCTTACCTACGGGGCCTGCTGCCTTTATTTTTATCCAAATGGCTCAATTACCTCAAAGCCCCACAGAGAAAATTACTGATGTTTGCCTCTATTTTTCTCCTCTTGTCTCGACAACTGTAGATATTTTGTTTTCCTTCTTTCTCTCGTGCTCTCTCTCTCTCTGTTTCTTTTTTTTTTTTTTTTTTTGTGGTCGGGAGTGAAGAGAGTAGGGGGGTGTTCAGATGGGCTAAGGGGCTGGAGGCTTTTGAAATTGCTCCTCCAAGCCTGCGTCGCACGCGCGCACACACACACACACACACACACACCCCACAGTCTTAGGCCACACCACAACTGGTCTTTGTGTGCGTGTCCATTTTGACATTTGTCCTTTCCATCTTCCGATCGTGTCCGATCGCGCTGTTCCGTTATCCTCCCTGTGCCTCCTTTCCCTCCTCGGCCTCCTGCCCTGCACCAGTGGCGGCAGTTCCCTCTGGCCTCCCAGCTGCCCAGTGGGCACCCCGCCTTGCGGCTCTCTTTTCATCTCAGCTGTTTCCAAACCCTGCAATAGACACAGGGAGGCGCCAAGGTGCCCATTTTCCAACCTTCTTATTGGGTCTCCATTTGTCATTTTCAGAATTGGTGCTCCAGGGAGCCGGGCCTAGACGCTGCAGCGCTCGCTCACACCTGCCTGCTCTGAGACTTGGAAGCTGCCTCTGGTTCCAGAAAGCTCTGTTTGGGGCTCTGGGGGTCCAAGGAATGATGTCTGAGCATCAGGCTCCAGGACCCTGGTGGGTGGGCTCTATGGGGGATTTGACCTCTCATTTGACCTCTCACTTGACTGGGGCCTGTGCCTCCCTCTCCAGCCCACTTTCCTGGCCTTCTTCTCCTCACCATGGCCCCAGCCTCCCCTTCCACCTGTCTCCCTTCCCCCTTCTGGTCCCTCCCACCAAGCCAGGACCCTCTCTTTCCTTGAACCTCTTCTGGTTCTTTGACCTTGGGAGAAGCCCTTCATTGGCCTGGCTTTGGGCTAAAAACTAAATCTCCCCCCACTCCCACCCCTCAAGGGCCTCCTTCCCTCCAGCTTCATCATGGAGTCTCTCTCCATCCCCTCCCAGCACCTTCCCACCCTGGGCCTTTGCAGCTGTGTCTCCTTCCTCCTGGCTTGTCTCTCTTCACCCACCTCACTCTCACTCAGCCTCAGGTATCCCTGAAATGTCCCCTCCTCAAGCAGCCTTCCCAGCTCACTCCTGTCCGCCATCAGGGTGGGCCCTCAAAGCTCTCTGTAGCCTCTGCACCTGGGGGTACCACACAAAATCCTGAATGGCTGCATGGACCAGGTACAGCCAATCACAATGGACGCTGACTGCAGCCCTGCAGCGGGGGCCTGGAGACCCCCAGGTGGGCAAGCTTTAACTCTTTAGTTAGTGGGCCTGGCGAGGCATGTGCGGTGGGTCCCAGGGGACGGAAATGGACACAGACACATCCCCATAGTTCACCCACCATTTCTGCCAGTGAACATCAGCTTGCCTGTCCTTGTCCAACACGGCTCTCCATCCACTAGTCATTCTTGGTTTCATGTCCATCACCTCCACGAGCTGTAAGCCCCGTGCGGACAGACCGTGCTCCCTGTTGTACCTACAGGGCAGTGCACAGCGCAGGTGCTGGGTAAATAGCTGTTGACGGGGACTTCCCTGGCGATCCAGTGGTTAAGACTCCGCCCTTCTGACGCAGGGGTGCGGGTTCCATCCCTGGTCGGGGAACTAGGATCCCACATGCCGCACGGGATGGTCAATATTTTTTTAAAAATTAAAAAAACAGAAAAGCTGTTGATGGACTGAAAGGCCGTTGGGACAAGGCTCTTTCTGGGGACCATTGATTTCTGTGCCCACCAGTCCCCTCTTACGCCTGCATGTAGCTTAGCTGCGTGTGGGCAGCCAAAACGTAAGTAAATCAAGTGGAACAGGACGTGGGTAGGACCTATGGCACCATAGCTGCTCTTCAAAGGTTCAGGGTCAAAGCGCCTGGATGCAAATTCCAGCCCCAGAGCTCTCTCTCTCTGGGTGGCCTTGGGCAATTGATGGAGCCTCTGTGCCCTCACCTGTAAGTGCGCAGGGAAGATGCTATTGTGTGTAAGTTACTTAGCTTTTTGTGCCGGCTTATAGCATTTTGATGACTGAATTAGCTTTATTTCTTATTTTCTTATCCTCTTGTCTTCCGTAATCAAGAGGGATCCCTGGTTGATCCCTGCTTGCCTCTCCAATCCACTGTCTACTTCTCCATTCACTTGACATGTATTTACTGCACGTCCATTATTTCCGGGTGTGAAGATGCTGCAGTGAGCAAGTCAAGCAAAAAGCTGCCCACAGAAGACACCGTCCGTGGAGCGCCCACTGCACGTGGGTCCTGGGCTGATGGCTTCACACAGTGTCTCAGTGACTCCTCTCCACACCTCCTGGTGGTAGAACCTATGACTGTCCCCATTTTATAGCTGGAGAAACTGAGGCTCAGAGCTTGAGCAATTTGCCCGAGGTCAAGGGTTAGTGTCAGAATTGAGATTTGAATTCAAACCCTTCTGAAGCCAGACCCTGAACGTTCCTCCACTAATCATGCATCTGAATTGGGCCACGCTTTTGCATCATCCTCCTGCATGGCCTCCATACTCCTGAACTCGGCCCAAGGGGACAGCAAGACCTGACCCCTGCCTTCATTTTCTCCCTCAAGTCTCTCCTGTCCCCCCAAGCCCCTTCACCCTGGCTGGGTACTTCCCCCCAGCCACACGGATCTGTCAGGTCCCCAGACAGGTCTATGGCTCTCTGACCTCCTAGCCTTTGCACGTGCTGTTCACTCTACCCAGAACACCCTTCCCCTCCTCTTGGTCTGGTTAACATTCCTTCTCCTCCAGGTCCCAGCCAGACCTAACCTCCTCAGGGATGCTCCCCTCCTTTCCCTGAGGCTGTTATACTAACTGGCTAATCCCTCTACTAGCCTGTGTGTTCCCAAGGCCAGGACCTTGGTTTGCCCTTTTCAAAGTTATATCCTGAGCACATAACACAGGGTCTGCCTGGCACACAACAGGAGCTCAATAATATTTGCCGAATTAACGAATCAATGAAAAATTGCCGAAGTCACTCTCCTGGCCTCTTCTCACCCACGTACTGCAAAAGTGAGCTGTAACATAAACATAGGGGATAGTTTTTTATGAGAAATGAAGATGGGCAGTTGTTAACAGGCTTATTGACTGTATATAAACTTGACATATCTGGGGAACAGGAAAATAAGCATTCCACTAGCATTTAAAGAATTATTTTCCCCTTAAAAAGAAAGATGTGAACAACCTGGGAAAGATCAATGAGCTCCCTGTGCGGAGAGACTATGCCATAAAAGCGCCCATGACGACATACTTTGTAGAGAGGGCAGTGCTGAGAAGCAGAGCGGCTCCTCCAGAGGGAAGCACGCTCCCCAGTCGTGGTACCCCATGTGGGTTACTGCGCAGCTTAATCCAGCATCAGTGTTGCAAAGCAATGTGTCGCAGGGGCAGACTTACTGGAACTCCGAGCCAAACCACGCGGCAGCTTTCTCGACTGGGGCCGGATGAGAGTTCCAGGGGGGACCCAAGACATCAGGGGTGTCAGGAGGTGCCCTGCAGAGCAGAGGGAGAAGAACTGGGGGGTCTTTGGGGCTGGGGGTGATGAGCAGAGGTGTGGGGGGAGCACGGGCCTCTCTGGGACCCCCTAGCCCAAGCATCTCCAGGAAAGGCCACAAAATCCATAGATGCCGGTGTGAGCGACTCTACAGCGGGAGATGAGGATGGAACTGGGGCTCCTCTTGTAGTTGCTGTGAGAGAAGGTGGACCCCCAGAGGCAGAGCAGGAGGCCAAGAGGAAGGACCCCTAATGCTGCCCCCAGCACAGGCATCCTGGGCAGCCTCCAGGGCCCACATCCCAGGATTGGAAGTGACCACCCACAGTCAAGGGCAGGGAGGCAATTAAGTTACTTTCATTTGCAAGATTTTTTTTTTGTGGTGCCTCCGAAATCACACGCACCAAGGACGGTTAAAGTTTGCAAAGCAAAACTAAAGGAGGCATCAGAAGCAATGATGAAGACGGTGGTAATTATACCAGGAACCTGGGAAGAGTGAGTTATTTTGACCAACGGTTCACTTTGAGCTTCCAAAGACATGGCCAAAAGGGAAACTGGCAGAAGCGAAAGACCAGGTGATAATAATAACCAGCATCTCACAATGTAGCAAGGCAGGCAAAAGAAGTAGGGAATATGATAGCAGCTCCGGCGTGCTGGGCACTTCCTTGAAGCCTAGGGCCTCATCGAGACCTCTCCGTGGCCTCCTGGGGAGGCTGCCATCACCATTTTCACCGTGCAGATGAGAGAGCTGAAGCTCAGAGGACTGAGCAGCATATCGGAGGTCCAGGAGCTGCAGAGGCAGGCTTCAGACTGGGGCTGCTCAGACACAAGCCCACACGTGCTGCCTGCACCCATGGCTCTCCTGCCTCTGGGGAGGCGGGAGGTGGAGGCTACAGCGTGGCCCAGCGGACAGGGCTATCTTCACATGCAGGTGCAGAGGGGTAAGAACTTGCCATCCTCAAGACCCCTGGCCTGACAGCTGCCAGCCAGTGCCTGGGCCCCTTAATGGAGTCCTGATACAGTGCACAGCGGTGACAGTTGAGCCCAGAGATAGCAGGGTGCGTCGCACCTGTCTGACAGAATGGACAGGTCACCCGCAACCCTGTAATCCTCTGATTTCTGCAAGGCTGTGGCGCTTAACCCCTGCCTCTCCAGACTGGGCAGCGGCCACACCAGCAGGGCCAGCGAGCTGGGGGTCCTGAGGATCCAGAGCAGGGGACACTGGCTCCTCCCTCTTCCCATCCCAGGGAGGACCTTTCACTTCTGCCACCCAGCCAGCGCCTGCTTGGGCTGTTGGAGCAGCGGAGGGAGAGCTCTCTACCTCTGCTCTCAACCCCTGCCTCCCAACTCCTTCTCCACCTGGAAGCCAGTAGGGGTCTTTGAAAAAGAGAAATTTCATGAGAACACCTTGCTGTTCTCATCCCTTCCGTGGCTCCTTATTGCCCTCAAGATAAAGCCAAGCTCCTTACTGTGTCCCGCAGGGTCCTTCTGGCCCGGTTCTTGTCACTTCGCCAGCCTTTCCCCTGGGCTCCTTTCCGGTCCTCCAGTTCAGCCCTGCCTCAGGACCTTTGCATATACCGTTCCTTCCAACTGTGGTCCCGCCCCACCTCACCTCTGCCCACACAGTGTGCAGGCTCAGCTCTTAACCATCAGGTCTCAGCTTAACCTGCCTGATTTCTGAGATTGGGTCAGGGTGCTCTGTAATGGTCCCCAGCAGCCCCCGTCCTTCAGACTGTGATTCTCTGAGGGCTGGGGAGGGCCTGTGCTCATGACTCCAAGATCCAAACAGGCACCACCTCAGTGAATCCTCGTAGCATCCGTGAGGGCTGACATTGCAGCTATCCTGCTTTCCCCACCAGGAAAGTGATGCTCTGAGAGGCTGGGGCTACGCGTCACATGGCCTGTCCGGAGCAGAGTGAGGATTTGAACCCGGGTCTGTCCCAGGCTCTGGAGCACTACACCAGGCAGGCTTTGGGAGCTGGGAGAGACCTTAGCCGCCACGGTCCAAAACCCTCCAGGGACGTAAGCGGAAACTGAGTCCTAGAGCTGGGCAGTGACCCCTCCCCCTCCCAGGGCCCCGTCGCAAGTTGGTGGGGTGCCGGGAGAGAATCTTGTCCCCCGACCCAGGCCTGTATTCTTCTCTGCCCCCCACCCAGTGAGCCCTGTCTCTTCTCTCCTAGCGAGAGCCTCCCGGTGCAGAGGCAGGAGAGGGAGGCGATGCCTGGGCTAGGACACCTCCCTAGGAGCTGGGCTGGGAGCAAAGGGGCTGCTCACAGAGGTCCCCTCCTCACCCCTCCCCCAGCCCTGCCAGCAGCTGCTTAGCACAATTAGCCAACAAGTGGCTGTTTTGTGGAGTTACTGCTGATGTGTTCTAAGTGGCTTTCTGAGTGGGAAATGCTCAGTAGGAGAGACAGGCAGACTAAGGGGAGAAAATGCATTAGGTTTTATCGGTCTGTTTGGCATACATCTGACAGCGCTCTTTGAAACAAGTTCTCTTTAGCCCTGGGAGAATGATAAAGAGACGAGAGCAAGAGAGTGCAGACAGGCAGGCACGCTCGCTCGCTTGCACACGCACCCGTCCTCCGAGTGGAGGCATAATGGCCAGAGACATTGGAACGAACTGTCCAACAGATGGGGCCTGCCCTGCTCTGAAGGAGAGGCTCAGGCAGCAAAGACAGTCTTCAGGTGAAACAGAATAACTGAATTAGCCAACCATTGTGCGGTGAGAGGGTAGTGCGTCCGCCTCCTCCTAATGGCCGCCCAGTTGCCAGAGAATGAAACCTCTTCTGATCGCGCAGACGATCCAAGGACAGAAGTCACCGAGAGATGGCAGAGGGAGGGGGGAGAAGGGAGCCCCCTACCTGGGTTGAGGCTTGGACAAAGGGTCCACCTCCTGGCCACCCTCATGCCCAGGGCTTCTGCTCTAGGCTTGGTAAGAAGTAGTGAGCAAGGAAGTAGCTGCTTGTGAGGGGATGCTGGAGTCGGGGGCAGGGGTCCTGGGAGCAGGAAGGAGTGTGGCAGACAGGCAGCTGACACAAGGGTACGTAGACAGTGGGATATGGTCTGGAGTTAAAGCAGTTTTCCTTAACCTCAATTCAATGCAGCCACCTTTATTTATTATTATTATTATTTTTTGCGGTACGCGGGCCTCTCACTGTTGTGGCCTCTCCCATTGCGGAGCACAGGCTCTGGACATGCAGGTCCAGCAGCCATGGCTCACAGGCCCAGCCGCTCTGCGGCATGTGGGATCCTCCCGGACCGGGGCACAAACCCGTGTCCCCTGCATCGGCAGGTGGACTCTCAACCACTGCGCCACCAGGGAAGCCCAGCCATCTTTATTTATTTATTTATTTATTTGCGGTACGCGGGCCTCTCACTGTTGTGGCCTCTCCCGTTGTGGAGCACAGGCTCCGGACGCGCAGGCTCAGCGGCCATGGCTCACGGGCCCAGCCGCTCCGCAGCACGTGGGATCTTCCCAGACCGGGGCACGAACCCGTGTCCCCTGCATCGGCAGGCGGACCCTCAACCACTGTGCCACCAGGGAAGCCCCAGCCATCTTTATTAATCCTCTTTTCTCCCAGGTCTTGTTTCTTAAAAGGAGAGGATTTGATTCAACCCATTGTCCATCCATCCATCCACTCAATTATTCATCCATCCAGATGGACAGTCATTCATTTAACAAGCACTTTTGTTCAATAAAGGTTAAAAATATTTTATTTTGCTGTACGTACAGCTTTGAGTACTGAGGTTGACATACACTTTCCTACTATCATTCCTTTTTCATAGTGAGCTCTCTCCCTGGAAACCCCCATCTTTCCACCTTTGTTGATTGACATTTTATCTACTTTCAAAGTCCATTTTGCATGCTAGCTCCTGGGTGGCTCTTTTTCAGATCCATTCACCTCTATTTGAGTTATAGATCATTTAATAAGTATTTTTTGAGCCCGGATTATGGGCCAGGCATTCTACTAGGGGCTGGGAATACACAGTGAACGAGAAGCTCACAGGCTAGCAGACGGACAGATGATAATGAAAAATCCCAGAGATAATCCTTAATTATAGTCGTGACGTGTACTCCGTGGAGAAGCTGCACGGACCTGTAGGGCACCTTGGTGGAGGGTCGGGAAGACTGCCTGGAGGAAGAGACCTTGGGGGGGGGCGGTGCTGGGAAGTGGGGCAGGAGGAGGGGGATGGGGGACACTGAGAGCCTCAGATGGGCAGAGAGGGAAGGAAAGGAGACATCTGGGCAGCAGAAGGGTAGTGAGAAGGCTCTGAGGACGGACAGAGGCCTGAGGAGTGGGAGGGGACACACGGAGGGCCAGTGAGCCCATGTGAGCCTGGGCACAGGGGTGAGACCAGGATGGGTCTCTGTTCCCCACGTTTCAATTGTAAACACTGGCAGTGACAGAGGGGCGGATGAAGGGAGATGCCAAGGACAGTCCTTGCCCAGGAGGAACTGGCCTTGGAGGGGAACACAGTCTGGGCTGGGAATCTAGTTGATGGAGGAGAAGGACGCTCTTTTTATCAAAAGCAAGAATTTCATTCAACTCACCAAAACCTTCTTGCGGCCCCTGTTCCTCGCCCCGCCCCCCAGGCCTCTGTTCTGGGCCTTCATCTGCTCTGTGCATCCCTGCGGGCCTTGGTCAGAGGCTGGAGGACAGGAAGGGCATAGAACGAACAAGGAGAATAAGAGACCGACGTGTGTAACAGGCAGGCTCGGACCCGCCCTGCTTAAAGTTCCCTAAGTTGGATAAACCACCTTCAAGGGGCACCTGGGGAAAGATGGCGCCCCCTGTAACGCACTCCCCTCAGGGTCGCTTTCAACAAAGACGATGCCTTTTTCTCCCTTCAGTAAAAGATGTACTTTCTTTTTTCTTTCTCATTACAATAGTAACAGGTATTTGCTGAAAGAAAAGGTCAAAAGTCACAGAACTCAACAGACCAGAACCTTGGGGCCCCCTTTTCTCCCACCCCCAGGTCCAGTCCATCAGCTAATCCTATTGGCTCCACTTTCAGAATCAATCCTGACTCCAACCCTGGCTATACCACTGCCGCTCTATCGCCTGGCCCAAGCCCCCATCATGCATCTTCTAGACCTGGCAGTAGCTTCCTGATGGTCTCCAGACTGAGCTCCTGCCTCAGGCTCTTCTCTCAGCAGCCAGTGGGGACCATGCCATTGCAGCGGGGGAACAGCGAGGGACCGTGACACATCTCTGCCTAAGAGCCTCTGGTGCCTTTTGTTTCAGAGCAAAAGTCAAAGTCCTGGGACTTCCCTGGTGGCGCAGTGGTTAAGAATCTGCCTGTCAAGGCAGGGGACACGGGTTCGAGCCCTGGTCTGGGAAGATCCCACATGCCACGGAGCAACTAAGCCCGTGCGCCACAACTACCGAGCCTGTGCTCTAGAGCCCGCGAGTCACATCTACTGAAGCCTGCGCACCTGGAGCCCGTGCTCCACAACAAGAGAAGTCACCGCAGTGAGAAGCCCGCGCACCGCAACGAAGAGTAGACCCCGCTCGCCCCAGCTAGAGAAAGCCCGCGTGAAGCAACGAAGACCCAACGCAGCCAAAAAAAAAAAAAAAAAAAAAAAAGTCAAAGTCCTCTTCTCTACCCACAAGACACTATATGATCTGCCCTCCCTCTCTCTCCTCTTCTCTCCCTGCCTTCCTCCCTAGTCTTTCTCCCCTTCTGTCCTCTACCCACCCCCTTCCCCACTAGCAGCTTCCTTGCTGCCCTTTAAACCCATGACCTCACTCTCGCCTCAGGGCCTTTGCACCTGCTACTTTGAACATCCCTCCCCCACCCCCCATCTGGAGGGCTAGCTCAGGTTGCTCCCCAAATGTCACCACTTCGGAAAGGCTTCCCTCACTGCCTTGTTTCAAATAACCCCTTCCCGGGCTTGAGGGGAGAGGGAAATGGGGAGTTACTGTTTAATGGGCACAGAGTTTCAGTTTAACAAGGTGAAAAGTGTTCTGGAGATGATGGTGGTGATGGTTGCATGACAACGTGAGTGTATTTAATGCCACTGAACTGTACACTTGAAGATGCTAAATTTTACATTATATGTATTTACCACAATTAAAAATAAAAATTCAATCAGGTATGCAAATACAGCAGATGGTACTCCCATGGGTGGAACTCCCAGGAGGTGTAGATACCTGAAATGCAGCCTCGAACCTATGAGCAGATATTTTCATTCTTTGAGACTCTAATGTGGAAACAAGTGGATGGTTTAAATGCTATTTTCAATTACCAAGTAATGTCATGGCTCTAGGGGAGAGGGCAATGCCAGCATTCACTGCCATGGAGCTCATTATAATAAAGCAAGTCCCAATGAAAGAAAAAAAAATAGTCCCTTACCATCACTCTCCACCTCTTTGCTCTGCTTCATGTATCCCACTAGCCCTCATCGTCAGGTGACATTTTATGCTATTTGTTTCCAAGTCTGTGATCTGCTCCCCTGCGCCTTGAGTGTGGCCCCCATAGGCATAAAAACTTGGCTTGCCAACCAGGGCATCCTCAACGCCTGGTGGAGTGGAAGTTCACAGAATGACTGTGGCTGGACCAAACGCTGACCTTCCACCGCCTTCCTTTCCCTCCTTCTCCATTCTGGTCATCAGAGCAGGAAAGGGGGTGGCTTCTCCAGCCTCGTTCGTTCGTTCTTTCATTCATTTATTCAGTGCATGTTTATTAACTCCTGCTCTGCCCCAGTTGTCCTCCCCTTTAGGATCAGGACAAGATCTTATTCCTTTCTGTCCCTTCTGGTTCCCCCCAGGGTTAGCCCAACAGCTGGCGCACAGCCCATCAGTGCCCACTGTGTGCAGTGCCTTGTGCCACAACTGAACTCCCTCCCGTTGGTCTCTGTCACCCTGGTTTCTGAGATGAGCCTGGCTGTGACGAGTTCCTTGCTATCATCCCGTGTGAGTGAGATAAGGAAGCCAGGCGGTGGGTAGAGGGAGATGGACACTTACAGAGCTTGCGGGTCAGGGAACACAGGTTTTGTTTTTCTTAGGATAGTTTGTCCAAATGAATCAGGTGTGATTTTATTTTCCTTCTCCTTGGCCTGACTCTGGTGATGCAGGAGAGATTTAGAACAACAATGACAAAAATGTTGGGTTTCATCTGAGGGAGAGACAAGAGACGTCAGGGAGATGGAGGCCCTCAAGGGCCCTGCCCAGCATTCTCCTGGTAAAAACTCACAGGCTATGGACCCCAGAGTTGGGTGCTGATTGCCCCTCGTAGACACATTAAAATAGTCTGAAGACTAGGGGACAGGCTGGGTCTGGGGCTCCTTCCTCTTAACCTCTCAAGCAGCTGAATGAATAATTTTAGTAAAACCAGTGAGACCCAGCAATTCCACTCCTGAGTAATAATAGATGAGTGTCTATGAAACTAATGTACCAGAATGTTCAAAGGAGCTTTACACCTGTGCCTCTAGTAATTTTGATTATGTACTGAACATTGTAATGATGCGTTGTAGAGACTCTGGATTCTGTTATCTTCTTAGGAAGACTATTGGTTCTTATTGGAACAGGCAGTGTCATTGCTAGCGATCACCTTGGGCTCAGGCATGCTTGGTTTTGTACCTTGTTAGAGCAGATCTGTAGAGAGCCCAAGGTGTTTCTCAAATCCCTCTAACTTGGCAGGTGTGAAACTCTTAATTTTGCTTCCCCTGTGGATCTTGTCAGGGTTTGTTTTTTTTGTTACTAGGACATGTAGACCTTACTGTAGGACACAGTCCTCATTCCTAAGGGGAGACTCTTCAGGTGTCAGAGCTGGAGGCCCACGATGTTAATGAGGTCTCTCCTCTCTGGCTGGACCAGAATGCCAACATCCCCCCCGCATTGCTTGATTTCAGTATCTCCGTCCCACTCCCCACCCTATAGCAGCTGCTCTCTGGGCAGACCCAAGGGGTCTTGTCCTGAGCACATACAGCCCAGATCTGGACCAAGGACTTGCTGAGAAACCCATCACTGTGCAGCAACCTCTTCTCCAGCCCCATAGGTTCCAGCTGCTTTAGCAGCTCCAAACTCTGACCTCTGCCTCCCCAGCTCAGTGGGATGACTGTATTCAGCTTGGACCCCAGCTCTCTGGTCTGTGGTTGGGGCACTGGCCCCAGGCAGAGGGCCAGGTGAGTGCGGAGCTCACCTCACAGGTTCCCCTTCTCCCAGGGATTGTAGTCTTGACCTTCCTGAAAATAACTGCCTCATATATTTGATCCAGTTTTATGGCTGTTTATAGTGGGAGGGTTAGTTGGTACCTTTTACTCCGCCACGGCCAGTAGCAGATGGTTGCAAGCAGCATTATTCATTTGCTTCTTAAGTAACATGTTTATTTTGGGATAATTTTAGCTCTGTAGAAAACTTTCCCAGATAGTACAGAGAGTTCCTCCATAGGCTTCACCCAGTTTCCCACCCTGCAGTTAACATCTCACATGGAACCACGGCACATTCGTCAAAACTCAGAAATTAACATTGGTCCAATATTATTAAACCAGACTTAGACCTGATTTTACTAGTTTTTCCATTAATCTCCTTTTACTGTTCTAGAATCCAAACCAGAATCCCAAGTGCTAGCAGCTCGATTTGACTAGCCAGAAACCAGGAACTGAAATATCCATTAACAGAGGATGGGTGAATAAATCATGGTACCTTCATGGAATGAAATACTATGTAACAGTGAAAAGAAACAACTTGCTATATAGGCAACAACATGGATAGATAGATAACAGTGAAGTTACATCACTGTTACTATGTAACAGTGAAAAGAAACAACTTGCTATATAGGCGACAACATGGATAGATATCATAGACACAAGGTTGAGTGAAAGGAGCCTTACACCAAGAGACACTGATTCCTTTAATGTAAAGTTCAAATTGATGATGATAGAGGTCAGGATAGTCATTACCATTTGGGAGACAGATGCTAGGATGAGCCCCACAATTTCTGGTGTCTACATCCTGTATAATCCTCTTCTCTTAACTGTGGGTGGAACCAGTGATTTGCTTTTAGCCGATAGACTGTGACGAAGGGGAAGGAGTTTTGTGGATGTAATTAAGGTCCCAAATCAGTTGGATTTTGAGTTCACCCAAAGGGTGGGCCGGACTTCATCAGGCAAAAGCCTTAAAAAGAGAGATTCTCCTTTTTAAGCAAGCTTCTGTGTTGTGAACTGCCTGTATGAGGGCCACATGGCAAAAGCAGCCACAGCTGACAGCCAGCAGGAAAACAGAGACCTCGGTCCTACTGCTGCAAGGACCTGGATGCTGCCAACAACCGTGAGGTCTCGGAAGACAGTTCTGGGCCCCAGAAAGGGACACGGCCTGGCCGACGCCTAGACGGCAGCCGTGGGAGGTCCTGAGCAGAGGATCACAGAGCTGTGCCCAGACCCCTGACCCATGGAGACTGTGAGATCATAATTGGATGCTGTTTCAAGCTGCTAAGTGTGCGATCATTTGTTGCGCTGTGATAGGTACCTAACACACCCTCGGAAGGAGAGTGACTGGGAGAGGGTATAAGGGGGCTTCCAGGATGCTGGAAATGTTCATTTCTGGATCTGGGTGGTGGTTATGTAGGTGTATTAAGTAGTAAAAGTTCATCAAGTACACTTAAGATTTGTGGAATTTATCGTATGTAACTTATACCTAAATTAAAAAAAAATTTTTTTTCCATCGGCGAGCACAGTGGATGGCCAGCCCTGGTTTTCTATCCCTCCCTTCCTCTCCCACCCACCATCTTCTCTTATCTATCCAGGCACTCAGGACCACCAAGGCCTCCCTCCAAGTGTCAGACATCCTCTCTCCTCTTTCCCTATTCGTCATCACTTGCAGAAAATCTCACTTACTTGGGCAGCATTTAGAGAGCAGAGGCGGTAGCCCTTTTCAGGTGGCCATCTTTCCAAAAATTTAAATCAAAACATGTCACCCCTTTCCAAAATCCTCCAGAGGCCCGAGACTCTGAGCGATTAGGGTCCTGCCCAAACTACCACCCATCTAGGACCACCCCTGTCTCAGCCACCCCACCTCTCTCTGCTTTGTTTGGGTGGGATCTCTTTCGTTTTTCTTTTTTGTTTGTTTGGTCACACTGCACGGCTTATGGGATCTTAGTTCCCCGACCAGGGATCAAACCTGGGGCCCCAGCAGTGAAAGCACCGAGTCCTAACCACTGGGCAGCCAGGGAATTTCTTATTTCATTTTTCTTCAAGTGAGTTGCCATGTGCTGTTCTGAAGTTACATCAAATACTTTTGGACACAAAAGAGTATCCTCAACCCAGCCCCCTTCTTCCCTCCCTTCTTTCTTTCTTCATCTTTAGGCTCTTTCTTTAGGGTAAAGATCTTGATATGTACACAGTCCCCCTCCACACACACGCCTACTTATTTAACTTTATGAGACCAGCACCTCTCATTCCTTAACATGTATGTGAATCAGCTGAGAGCCTTGCTGAAATACAGATTCTGATCAGTACATCCTAGGGAAATGGGCCCCTGATTCTGCTTTTCTAGTAAGTTTCCAGGTGACCCCTTTGGTCCATGGACCCTGCTTGGTGTAGGAGACTGGAGAAACACCCCGTCTTCCTGCTGGCCCCACTGGTGAGGGTGGCAATTCTCACAATGACTGAGGAAAATTTGGACTCAAGGCCCTCCAGCTTTTGGTAAATTTCCTCCCTAAATAAAGGTCACTGTTCTGTCTGGGGAGTGAGAGGGTCTGAACGCAGGGTGACTCGTTGCCTCTGGCCTCTGCCCTTGGTGGGATGGTTTCAACGGAGACAGAAGACTGTCCTGAGGTCTGGTTTCTACACGTGGAGTCAAGGGCAGGGAGCTCCAACCTGGCGGCACGTTGGATCCACTGAGGTCCGAACTGAAGGCTGTGGGAGAGACAAGCTTGGCCTTCCAAGGTGCCAGTGACACCCCAAATACCAGGACTGCCACCCTTGCCCACAGGAAAAGGCAGAAGTGCTGAGCAGGGAGAGGAAAAACCAGAGACCTCCTTGAACTTGCTCTGTGACCTTGAGGAGCTCCCTCAGCCTCAGTTTCCCCATCTGAAACCTAGGTGGCTGGGTTCAGCAATGTCCAGCTCTTGCGGGCTCGTGCCTGAGACACTTTGGTGGACAAGCCTGGAGCTGTCCTGCGCCCACGTGTTCACGCAGACCTCAGCTCAGTGGCTGCCACGGTGGGGTTTCTGGGGGGAAGGAGTCCTTCTCTGCTGTCCTAACTGGCCCACTCGGGGCTGTTTTTCACAGCACCGCTGATCCTGGAGATGCATTACATCTCCGCCCCCCACCCCCCCGAGGTCAGGGGTTGGGCAGCCCAGCTGGTAAATCGCCCAGGGGCAGCGTTTTAAAGCCCTGCCCTGTGTTTTGCCTCCTTGGGGCCTAGCTTGGGAGCAGCGAGGCTGGGGGGAGGCCGCTGAAGTTTGATATGGCCCTGGGGGCTGGCAGGGGCAGAGGGCTCCAGCCAAGGGAGGGACAAATAGATCAATGCGACACTGCCATGACCTCATGACCTCAGAGATGGCTTCAAACCATGTTCTTAACATGCCCGAGTAAATCTGGGAGGGGATCTACCTCCCCTGGGGACAGTGGGGACTGTGTGGACAGGGGCAAGGGGGAGGTGAGGCAGGAGATGCCAGGGAAGTGACAGACAATGGCCCAAGTGGCTAGATGCCCAGCGTCCCTGGGCAGCCTGGGTTTGTCTGCTCTCCTCTGTCATCATAGAATGGGGTCACAGCATTTTACAGTTTGCATTGAACTCTCCACGCCCTGTCCTTGTTGCAGCAGACTCCGAGGGGGTGGGGTTCCTGGCCTCCTCTGACAGTGGGGAAACCGGGCTCAGACTTGGCTCAGCTCGCTGGTGGCAGAGCTTTTGAGGATCTGCAAAAGGGCCACTTTGGCTGGGGGACAAAAAACAAGGAGGTCCAGACAAGTGGGGGTGAGGCCCCAGAGGTGGCCAGAGACCAGCTTCACTCTTTAAGGAGCCGCAGGGGGATGTCAGCTCAGGATGGGGAGGGGCACGGCCTGATGCGATTACTGCTCTGCAATGCTCATGGGGCATGGGTGTGACGAAGGCTCACGCATGGGCATCTGGGGGCTGCTGATGGATGATGGGGTTTAAACTTCCCTCCCAGCACCACTCCTGGCCCCCACCATCTTCTCAGACAATCACCTCACAGTTCCCGGACAGACCTGAGTTCCATCTCTGCCCACGACTTGCTGCGTGGATGTGGGCAAGGGACTTCGCCTTCCTGAGCCTCCATTTCCCCAGACTTACCTCTACGAGTGTGAAAGGTTTAGCAGCGCCTGGGGTGGAGAAGTGAGTATGGCTGCTGTCTTTACCCCATTTTCCGTTTCATCGACCTCAGCATCCCTCCCCCCCGATGACTCCGTGCTCCTGGCCTTGGACTGCTCTAGCTGCCCTCCAAGGGGGCCTCCGGAGGTAGACATCTCACCTGCAGGTCCCTGGTGCCCAACACGGTGGGCTGAGGGCACAGATGCAATGCAGAAGACTAGGGCATCTGCCTCCTGGCGACACTAACTGTCCTTGCTGGGCCCTCCAGCCCTCCGGGTGAGGTTCATCCAGACGCCAGTGGGCCCAGGTTCCAGCCTAGGCTTTGCTACAACTGGCCCTGCACTGCATCTTCTCTTTGGGCCTCAGTCTCCCCATTTGTATGACTGGTGTTTCCCCAAAACAACAGGCACAGCTGGAGGCCCACAAGCTGTTAGGATTTTGCATGTAATAACATCAGACCCTGTTGTGATAAATACACTGTCCTTTCAATTCTCTTCCAACCCTTCTCATTATGTCAGGGAGACTTGGGTTGGTGTTGACTTGTCTTTAGTGGCTTTTTAAAAAAATTTTTATTTATTTATTTATTTATTTAGTGTGTGTGGTATGCGGGCCTCTCACTGTTGTGGCCTCTCCCGTTGCGGAGCACAGGCTCCGGACGCGCAGGCTCAGCTCACGGGCCCAGCTGCTCTGCGGCATGTGGGATCTTCCCGGACCGGGGCACGAACCCGTGTCCCCTGCATTGGCAGGCGGACTCTCAACCACTGCACCACTAGGGAAGCCCAAAACTTTTTATTTTATATTGGAGTGTAGTTGATTAACAATGTTGTGATAGTTTCAGGTGTACAGCAAAGTGATTCAGTTATGCAACAAAGTGATTCAGTTATACATGTATCTATTCTTTTTCAAATTCTTTTCCCATTTTAGTTGTTACATAATATTGAGCAGGGTTTCCTGTGCTATACAGTAGGTCCTTGTTGGTAATCCATTTTAAATAGAGCAGTGTGTACATGGAAATCTCAAACCCCCAACCATCCCTTCCCCCTACCCTCCACCCCTGGTAACCATAAGTTTGTTCTCTAAGTCTGTGAGTCTGTTTCTGTTCTGTAAATAAGTTCATTTGCATCATTTCCTTTTAGATTCCACATATAAGCGAGGTCATATTTCTCTTTCTCTGTCTGACTTACTTCACTCCATATGACAACCTCTAGGTCTATCCATGTTGCTGCAAATGGCATTATTTCATGCTTTTTAATGGCTGAGTGATATTCCATTGTATATATGTTTAGTCCCTTTTTAATCCTTGCTAAACTCACTTTTAAAAAATGTTTGGGGCTTCCCTGGTGGCGCAGTGGTTAAGAATCCGCCTGCCAATGGAGGGGACATGGGTTCAAGCCCTGGTGCAGGAAGATCCCACATGCCATGGAACAACTAAGCCCGTGTGCCACAACTACTGAGCCTATGCTCCAGAGCCCACGACCCACAACACCTGAAGCCCAGGCGCCTAGAGCCCGTGCTCTGCAACAAGAGAAGCCACCGCAATGAGAAGCCCACGCACCGCAACGAAGAGTAGCCCCCGCTCGCCGCAAGTAGAGAAAGCCCACACACAGCAACAAAGGCCCAACACAGCCAAAAATAAATAAATAAAATAAATAATAATTTTTTTAAAATTAAAAACATGTTTGAACATTAAAAATTGTTTTAAAAAATGTGGTAAAATACACATAACATAAAATTTACCATTTAACCATTAAGTGTACAGTTCTGTAGGGCTAATAATCTCCCTTTTTATCAGAGAGCACAGTCCCTTAAAGAAATAAGAGCAGGGCTTCCCTGGTGGCGCAGTGGTTGAGAATCTGCCTGCCAATGCAGGGGACACAGGTTCGAGCCCTGGTCTGGGAAGATCCCACATGCCGCTGGAGCAACTAGGCCCGTGAGCCACAACTACTGAGCCTGCGTGTCTGGAGCCTGTGCTCTGCAACAGGAGAGGCCGCGATAGTGAGAGGCCCGCGCACCACGATGAAGAGTGGCCCCTGCTCGCCACAACTAGAGAAAGCCCACGCACAGAAACGAAGACCCAACACAGTCAAAAATAAATAAATAAATAAATAAATAAATAAAGGAGTTCCTTTAAATAAAAATTAAATAAGAAATTGGGTCATTAAAAAAAAAAGAAAAAAGAAATAAGGGCAAGTAAGTAGATAATAGCAGTTAAGTTGGTCCCCTGCAGGAGGATGACCAGGTGTCCTCCCAATTCTTACACCTGCTGTGTCCACAGATGGAGCTGATGTGGGGCTTCTGCACACACCTGCAGAAGGCACTAAACATATAGACAATGGAATACTACTCAGCCATTAAAAAGAATGAAATAATGCCATTTACAGCAACACGGATGGACCTAGAGGTTGTCGTATGGAGTGAAGTACGTTGGCTGGTGGGCAGACCCAGCTCAGCCGGGAGGCCTGGCGTTCAGGGCCTGGGCTCTAGCCTGTGACAGTCCCGGGTTCGAATCCTGACTCTGCTTCTCACCAGCTGGGTGGCTTTAGGCAGAGAGTCTAACCTCTCGGCTGCTGTGTCCACACCTGTGAAACAGGGCTGCCTCTGCCACAGAGGGTCTTGTGGAGGTAATCTCCGAGGAGGCACGTCATGGACACCACGGCTGCCATGGTCAACATTAACCAGGGCTAAGCAGGGGTGACAGATGCAGCTGGAAGGCATCTCTTTCTGGTTCTCATCCTAATCTCCAGACTGCCGGATGGTGGCTTAGGGCACAGGTCTTTCTAGAGGCTCCTTTTCATTTGGAAGACTGCCCTCCTTGACGCTTGTTCCCACCCTGACGCTTCCCAGGACCAGAGAAAGGGAGTGGGGAGCGGGCCCAGGAGATCTGGTTACAGGCAGCTCAGCCTCACCTGTCTCCCTTCTCCCAAAGGGCAGGGCTGCACAAAGGGCCGTGTCACTGACCAGTGCGATGGAGTGACCAGATTGCAAGAGGGTGCCTGTGTAGTTCTCTTGTCCCCCTCCGAGGTGGGGGATAGCTTTGACAGGCTGCCCCCCCAGGGCATTCGTTTGTCCCCGGCCTCTTTCTGCATCTGCGGAAGGCCTTTCTGCAAGGCTGAGGCTGCCGCCTGGCCCACGTACCAGCCCCGGCCGTCCGCTTCCCAGCGATCTGCCCCGAGACACACATAAAGCTGCCTTTCAGAGCTTCGTTCAGGCCGCTGTAGGGGGCCAGGGAGGAGTCCTGGGGTCCTTGGAGCTGGCAGACAAAGCCGCCTTGTTGGGAGGGTTCAGAGAGAGCAGGGACCCCACCCCACCCCCCGCCAACCACTCCGGTGAGACCCTTCCCCTTAGGGTCTCTCCCGGGTGCATGGGGCCAGCTGCTCCCAGGGGCAGGGCATCAGCCTCACTGAGTCCTGGGCGCAGGAGGGCAGAGAGGGTGGGACTACGTGGCCTGGATCCCTGAGAGCAGGGCTCCTGGATTTGGGGGTGCTCTTCTCAACCACATAAGCCACCCGTTACCCTGGATGGTCTTAGAGCAAACCCAAGGCCCATGAGGCTGTGGTTGACCTGGCTGAGCCCGCCTCCTCAGGCCCTCATTCTCTCTCTCTCCTGAACCCACTCAGCCCTTTCGGATGCTTGAACCTCAGGTCTTGGAACGTGTGGTTCCCTCTGCCTGGAATGCCCTTCCCAGCACTTCTCACATGGCTGCCCCCTGCTTGCCATCCTCGGAGGCCTCCTTGGCTCCCCTGTCCAACCCCGCTCCCACCTCAAATCCCATTTACTCCCCCTCTCTTTTTTTTTTTTTTTTGTGGTACGTGGGCCTCTCACTGCTGTGGCCTCTCCCATTGCGGAGCACAGGCTCCGGACGCACAGGCTCAGCGGCCATGGCTCACGGGCCCAGCCGCTCCGCGGCATGTGGGATCCTCCCGGACCAGGGCACGAACCCGTGTCCCCTGCATCGGCAGGCGGACTCTCAACCACTGCGCCACCAGGGAAGCCTATTCCCCCTCTCAACGTCCCTCCAGGACACAGTGGAGGTGGGGGGAGCTTGTTTTCCTCACCTAAAACAGTGAAGAATCTAGAACAGCCAAGCACCTGGGACATGGGCAGTAAATAATTGTCGAATAAAAGAAGCAGCCCTGTTTCTGACTTACTTCACTTACCATGTGACATCACGTACATGTGGAATCTAAAATATGGCCCAAATGAACCTATCTACGAAACAGAACCAGACTCACAGACATGGAGAAAACACTTGTGTTGTCAAGGGGGAGGGCTGGACTGAGAGTTTGGGTTTAGTAGATGCAAACTATTACGTATAGAAGGGATAAATGGCAGGGTCCTGCTATAGAGCACAGGAAACTATATTTAATACCCTGGGATAAACCATAATGAAAAAGAATATAAAAAAGAATGTGTATAACTGAGTTACTTTGCTGTGCAGCAGAAACTAACGCAGCATAGTAAATCAACTATACTTCAATAAAAAAATTAAAAAGGAAACGAAGAAGCAGTCCTCTTCCCCGAGGGGGTGTCACCCAGCGAGTGGAAGCAGAGGCCAGGGCCTGGACCCTGCCCGTGTTTATCCCAAAGCTTTTCTAGGGCCTCACAATCGCCCACCCACAGCTGTAGAGTGTCGCCCTTGGGCCACTCCCACCGCAGGAAAGGGGAGAGGTCCCTGTGCCCCTACCTCTGTCTCATCACCCACCCTGTCCTCTGAGTGGTGCTGAAGGGCTGGGGCCTCTCCACAGCCATGGCCGGGACATCTGTCTTCATGATCGGGGCCTGGCAGGGGCAGGGCGAGGCCCAGGGGAAGACCAGCAAAGACAAATGGGAGGTGGGAACCGGGCCCGTGCCTGTGTAACACGGACGTAAATAAATGATCACACCAGGCATAAACAGCCGGCCTGGGGGGTTTGGAGTCCACAAAGTGATTTCTCAAACCTCAGGCAGGAGTCGGGTCAGCCGGGGTCCCAGATGGAACGGCATCCTGTGTCATAGCCGCTTCATTACCGTCTTAACTGAGTGGCCGGCTGGGTCCCTAGGAGCCCCAGTGGAGGTGACTAACGTCGTGATTAGTCACAACTGGTGCCTGTGCCCACCCTCAGGGTCAGGGTGTGGGGGAGGGGGAGTGTGTGTGGTGCTGGTGGAGTTGTGATCATTAATAATAATAGAACAACAGTTCTCGTTTCTTGGACAGTTACCGGGGGCCTGGCCTGGTTTAAGCTCTTTAAGTGCGTTATTTATTCCTCAGGCCAGCCTCAAAATGGACCCATTTCACAAATGAGGAAACTGAGACTCAGAGAGATGAAGTGATCGACTCCAAATCCAGGTCCACCTGAGCTCTAACTGGAGTTTGCAGCCACTGTGCTCTCCACTGTTACCGTGGCTCTGCAGGGAGCCCTCAGAGGCCCTGGCAGCTCTGGCCCTCTTCCCCAGGGAGGCTGGTGAACACGGCCAGTGCCGGCTGAGCTGCACAGTCCTGGTTAAACACACAGGTACTTGGTCCCACCTAGATCCTACGGAGGCGAGACGGGTAAAGAGGAATCACCACAGAACACATTCATCAGGCCTCCCCCTTGGTGGATGCAATCAGCCACCATCTCTCCAGGCCTATGGTTTTCAAGTTTCAGTGAATCACACAGGCAGCTTGTTAAACAGACAAGAAGCGCCCAACTCAGGAATCTGCCTGTTTACCAAGAAACATCGCACCACCAGTGGCAAAACACAGCTCTACCATTTCAGGAGTCACACAGGAAATGAGCCCAGAGCGCTGTCTCATCGGCCTCCCTGAGCTCGTCCAGAATGCAGACAAGTGGGCTGGAACCACATCTAAAATTCTGACTTGTTCTCACTGAGCTCTCTAGGCTGTCACCAGCTGGGACCCTGGAGATTCACGGGGAGGATGCTGGAGTGGCTCTCACAGCCTCACAAGCTGTAAAAAGAACATTTGAAAAGAAAGGGAACCTAGAGGTCGTGCAATCTAAGCCCTTTGTTTTACATTTGGGGAAACTAAGGTCCCTGAAGTTAAGGGACCTACCTAAGGCCACACAGCACGTTAGTGGTAGAGTCACTTCAACAATTTTCCATGATGTCAAGCTGCTTGGGGCAACAGGTGTCTGGGGTTCCATCCCTGGAGGGCTAGTACTTACTGCCAAGTTCTCTCAGGCGCACATGAAGCCGTTACAATAAAGGGCTTTGTGTTAGCTGGGCTGATGTGTTCCAGCCTGGCACGGGGCCTGGAATATAGAAATTGCTCAGTTAATATTTTAGAAATATGCACTGAACATCATCTACAGCAGTGGGCAAAACAGACGCAGCACTTGCTGTTACGGGGCTCACAGCCCGTCAGGCCTCCGTGGCCTGTGAGCCAGGGTAAGGAAGATTAGGCAGTGGCTCCTCTTTTCCAGGGGAGCAGGCTGATTCTCTTCCTTTTCCTCACCTCTCTATGCCAAGACCTCAGTTTCACTGATCCCAGGTCGGACAGGGAACTACATGTATGAAGTGGGTGGAGTGTGAGACATTAGGGAGAGGTAGGGACTGTGGCCAACAGTGATGGCCTTTGAATCCTAGTTTTTTTCAAGAAGCATCGAGCCAGACAATGGAAAGCACTGACATACCTAAAGGCCAAGTGTGGCCCATGGCCGTGGGTTTGCCATGGCCAGCATGCTGTGTAGTACTGGATCAGGAGTCTGAAGACCAGAATTTATTTCTGGTCCTTGGCTGACTGAGTGACATTGGGTGACTCACTGGCTTCAGTCTCCTCAACCACGCCCAGGAGGACTGGGTCATGGTCACCTCTGAGGCTTTGCGCCAGGAAGCTGCCAGGAAACCAGGACGGACACCAGCATGCAGCGAGGCTGCTGTGGCTTTAAAAGTGCCTGGACAGCCCCAGTGGCAGCAGCTAGCGGTGCCGGCCACCTGCGGAGCCCACCACAGCTGGGAAGATTAGTCTCTTCCACTAGACAACACCCATTACCATGTTCCAATAGCCATCACTTCCGCTAGGAGAGCTGCAGATGAGATATCGATTGCACTGACTCCAGGTGAGCCCTTTCCCCAGCCTGAGAGGCGTGCAGATCAGCTCTGCACACTGCCGGCGGCTGCCGGGGCCCTGCCGCCTCCTATCTGCAGCCCCCCCCCCCCCCCCCCGCCACATACCGTGTGCTCAGGATCCAGGGGAAGCTGACAGCAGCCCCGCCAGGTGCGCTGATCTGGGTTGGCCAAGGCCTGGGCTCTACAGGTTCTTTGCTTTCAAGAGGGAGATGGGGAGGGGGCAACCTCGAGAGTGAGGTCTGGCTGGGCGCCCGGGAGAGGGAGAAGCAGGAGGCCAGGCTGCAGGCGGGGGAGGACGGCCTGATGCCAGCATTTGGGTGGGCAGTGCAAACTTTGGGACAGGAGGTGACACGACCTCAACTCCACCTTTGCCCCTTGAGAATCCAGCCCCCTCTCCAGGCAGCCTGGCCTGCTGGCAGCTCCTAAGGTCTGTTCCTTCTCCCTCGGTTCAGGCGCTGGAGCACCGGAAATGGAAAGGGGATGCCCACGGGCCTGGGTCCTGGAGGTAGGCTCCCTGAGGGCAGAGGCTGTGTCTGCCCCTCCCTGCCGACCCCGCCACACCGCCCCCACCATGGCACGGGGCTGGGCGCATTGCCCACGTGAGAGGTGGAATGCCTTAGTAGAAATCAGCTGAGCGTCAGAGGCAGGTGCAGCCTCCTTCAATCATTCACTCATTTGTGGACTCCTGCAGGGCAGTAACCAATCAGAGCTCTCCTCTCACAAGCAAGATGCTCTCGCTGGCCCAGGCCATCCACGGGCACTGCGACGGCCGCAACCCAGATGGCTTGAAGCTTTCTTATTTGCCCAGCACACCCCCGTACATTTTTTAAAAGAAGAAAGGCATTCCCCTTTTCTGTTTTTAACCCTGTGATTTCCACCAGTCTCACCATGGCACCAAGGAGCCTTCTGGGCACTGGAAAGTTTCCGTAGCTTCACCTGGGTGGTGGTTACACAGGTGGATACACAGGGAAAAGTTATCAAGCTGTCCTCAGACGTATGCACTTTTCTGTGTGTGTACGCGTCTATGCGGGTGTATGCATGTGTGCGTGTACACGTGTATGTGCGTATGTGTACACGTTTATATGCACGTGTCTGTGTATGTATATTTTACCTCAACAAAAGCCAACTCTATCTTCCGCCTTTGAACAGGAATGTCTTGCTTCTTCCAGGGAAGCAGGAGGGGTCTGGAAGGTGGGTTTGGCTGGCCGGTGGCCTGGACCCCACCTCGGCTCCCCAGCCACCGAAGGTGAGGGGTCCTGGGGTCCTTGCTTGACCCACCCTGCTGAAGCACCTGACTTCTCAGGATTCCCCCAGACATGAGAAACCCCCCATTGCCCAGCCAGGAGCTAGAGGGAGGAGTGGGGGGATTTACAAACAGTAAAGAAAATAATAAAATGATAACCAAGAGGGGATGGGAGAATCCCATCATTCATTCAATACAGTTCCATTGAGAGCCTCTTACCTGCTAAGCCCTGTGCTGTGTGCCAGGTGATACGGTGGTGGGCACAGCAGACATGGTCACTGCTCCCAGGGTTGCCTGCAGCCTGCAAGGAAATGGAATCCATCCCAGGCAGGTCCAGGGCTGGGCATTTAAGGAAAGCTGGAGGGTGTGGTTTCTAACCTCAAAGGCCTAGAAGGTCACCCTTGTCAGGGCCCAGGCTCACCAGCTCAGAGGCAGCAGCTACCAATAAACAAAGTGCACCCAACTGCCATGTTGTGACTTTGTAACAAAAAATTGAACTGTCACACAGGCCAAACTCACATCGATAGCAGCCGCTCCCTCTAAGCGTGCTGCACGGGCTGTCACACTGTGGTGAGGAGCCAGGAGCCCTGAGACCAACAGTTGCTGAATAAAAAAGTGCTCCTGCAGGGTGGGCACTATTGTTATCCTGTTTTTATAGCCAAGGACACTGAGGGCCATTAGAAGTACTGAAGAAGTCAACCCAGGTCCCCAGTTAGGAAGTGGCAGAGGCAAGATTTGAACTCAGGTCTGCGCAGCCTCGCCTGTAAAATGGGGATTCCCCTCCCCGATTCCCTCACCACGATGGTTTTCCATGGCATAAAGGAGAAAAAGAAAGGGTCTTCTGAACTGTCCACACAGGGCACACATGAAGGACAGCTTTTATTTGCCTTGACGAGATTTTTGTGGTGCTTCCGTGCCTGTATGTGGAGTGGTGACGGAGACCAGGCTCTGTCTCTGATGTCCCGCTGGGTGCCTCAGTGGGGTCTCCAATATCCCAGGAGGAAGGGCCCCTTAAGGTCCCATCCTACAAACGGAGAAACTGAGGCTCAGGGGGAGTGAAGTTCTTGCCCAAGTTCTCACAATGGAGGGGGTGTAGCCAGGATTTAGCATGAGTCTAGCCTCAGTCTGGTCCCCGAGCTGGGGATCCATCCCCCGCACTGCCCTACCTGCTTGCCCACAGTTGCCTTTCGAGGATCCGCTGCTCCACTCTGGCCGAACATCTTCTCTGTACATGTCAGAGGCTTGCTGCAGCCCAGCGCTTTCCTGGCCCACGCTCTTTTCCATTCCTTTCTTTAACACTGGCCCTCTTCCCCCTACCCCTTATCTTTAAAAATTTATTTATTCTTAACAGGTTTATTGAGATGCAATTTATATCTCATACAAGATTCACCCATTTTAAGTATACAATTTAAGTTTGTTAAGAAGCCTATTAACAATGTGGAAAATTAACTGCACTATTATGGTACAAAGGGAGAAAAAGAAGCAAATGTGCAGGTACACAACGTAAACAAATTACGTTACCTGCGTGAAAACAGGTTGCACATGCAACATGGCTAGCAGGAAACTCATAAAAATATCAACCAAAATGTTTTGGTTAACATGTTGGATTCAGAAATGAAATTTTTTCCTAATGATTTTCCAAAGTTTCTGTAATTTTCGATATTATTCTACTAGGACAGTCTGGCTGAGCCCCGGTAAAAAATGGTGTGAGATTCCAACACCCCCATCTATACCCCAATATCTATTTGCATTTCCTGATTGAGTCGAGCTAAGAACATGCCCAGAAAAAGATCTCCAGCGTTGGGAGTGACCTGATTCAGACATACTCAGCCTTCTGTAATGGTCTGGGGGCAACTCCATAAAAGCCTTATAGCCAGGGGTGGGGAGATCTAGGGTCTCCCAAGGACAGAATCTACCCTGAGAAGGCAGAATCAGTCCAGACCAGCTAACCCCTGCGATAGGATCTGCTAGCTGGGGGACGAGGTGGTTCTAGCGGCAGCTGGGGGGTGTTGATTGAAACTACTGCCAATCCAGACGATTTGGTGACACCTGCACGCTCAGGTGGAGAGCGCTGTGTACACGAAAAAGTAAGAGTTCTAACATCTCGGTGTCCAAACAACCCTACTCCAGATCCCCTAAGTGGTGGATTCCTACCCACTTCTCCGTGGAGTTGGGGTTAATGGTCTTGAGAGCTGGAGCAGCAGCCAGTGCATGGGCAGGGGCTAAAGTGGAGTGACAGGAGGGACAGGGAGGTGGGTGAAGGCAGGTCCTGGGCTGTGGCATGAGGACTGGATTGGAATGGCCCCTGAACACCTACGCACCGCTCTTTGGGCTTCTAGAGCAGAGAAAGCCCTGAAGTGGGGGGAGGGAGTGTGTGTTCCTGAAGTTCTTTGGACGTGGCTTCTGAGCTAGCAAAGGTTGGATTGATAGTCATTCATTCAAGAAATATTTATTGAGTAAATGTTATGGACCAGACATGGTGTTGGCACCTGAGACACAGCTGTGAACCAGACAGAGCCAGTCTCTTCCCACGTGGAGTTTCCTGTCTAGTGGGAGAGACATTCAACAATGCCCAGCACCCAATAAAAAATTATTAGACACACAGAGCAAATCAGTGCATAATGTCAGGTGCTGATATGTGCTATGGAGAAGAGAAAGGCAGGGTAAAGGGTATATGCCAGGTTTAGGCTCTATAACAAGTGAGCCTCGTGGCTGTATCTGGGGGAGGGAGGAGGAGGCTCCAGGCAGAGCTTGGCCTGTTTGAGGAACAGCAAGTAACACAGTGGGCTGGAGCAGAGTGAGAGGGAGAGTGAAGGGAGGTGAGAAAGAGAGGAGGTAGCGAGCCAGATCATGAAGGAATTTGAAGGTCATGGTAAGTGTATCAATTATCTGTTGCAGCAAAATAAATAATGAAAACTTAGTGCAATAGAACAGAACTTTATTTATTCATTCTCATGTACCTATAGGTTGTCAGTCTGGTGGTTCTTCTGCTGGTCTCATGTGGGATCATTTAAGCAGCTACTGTCATCTTATGGCTTGCCTGGGCCTGGAGGTTCCCATGCACTTCCATGTCAGGGAGTTGGTGCTGGCTACAGTAAGGACTTTAGATTTTATGCTGAGTGAGACAGAAGCCATGGTGGGTGGGTGTTGGTTCAACAAGGATGAGAAATTATGTGACTTATGTTAATAAGATAGTAAATGGGACCCCAGGCCAGGGTGGCCTATGGGTATTTGGATTGTATTATTGTTAAATTGAAAAAAAAAAATCAACTTCCACTTCTGTCCATGAAGCAGTAAGGTGGTCTAGAATTATACTCCCATCGTAAACAATAGAAACTGGACAAAACACAAGGAACAACTATTTTCAGACATTCAACCACAGGCAGCACAGGACTGTGAAAAAAGAAAAACAAGATGAATCCTACTATTGTCTAGCTTCCTGCCTGGAGATAGTTCCCGAAATGCAGAATGGAGAAGGCAAGACAAAAAAGTCCAGTGATCTTACTGAGGTAAGAAGACAGATGGGATCTGGGGAGACCAAGGCAGCTGGAATTGATGGGACTGATGACCAGAGAGGAGGGAGTTACTAAGAGAAAGAGCTCCAGTCATCTGCATAGTGTCCAGCTGAGACTTTGGCGGGTGCCACTCTCTTCAAGCAAAATCCCACGAGCATACACAAGAACAATTTTCAAGAAAGAAAAATTACTAGGAATCTCATACAGGACTGGGAATTGTTTAAGAGTCCTCCGGCTAGAGGAGAGAGACCTCATTGACTACAAGTCATCAAGTAAGAACACTAGAAAGGCCACACCTTAGAAGTAGAGCTAAATTATCTCTAGAATAAAAACTAGAGCTGCTCTAAAAGAGCTTAAAAACAAATCTTGAAAGGATCAAACTAATCTATAAGTAACTAAACTGCCTTCTCTAAAGAAGTCCAATACTCTTTAAGGAAATACAAGAAAACCTAACCATGCATCGTTACAATGCCCAGGGTCAAAGTTTTTAAATTATGAGCTATAGAAAGAAGTAGGAAAAAAATCCCATAGTTAAGAGAAAAATCAGTCAATAGGGGCAGACCAAGCAGTAACGGGGACGATAGGATTAACAGAAAAGGACATTAAAGCAGCCATTATGAATTGTTCCATATGCTCAAGGATGTAAAGGAAAACATAACCATGAAATTGGATATACAAAAATGACTCATACAGTGATGACAAAAATACCTGAAGTGAAAAATACACTTGATGAGATTAATAGCAGATTTGATAGTGTCGAAGGTCAATGAAGTTGAACACATAGCAACAGATACGGTACAAAATGAAGCTCAGGAACTTCCTTAGTGCTCCAGTGGTTAAGAATCTGCCTTCTAATGCAGGGGACTAGGGTTCGATCCCTGGCTGGGGAACTAAGATCCCACATGCCTCCGGGCAACTAAGTCCGAGCACCGCAATTGAAATTAAATAAATAAATAAATATTTTTTAAAAAAAGATACCAGACAACTATTAAAAAAATGAAGCTTGGGCTTCCCTGGTGGCGCAGTGGTTGAGCGTCCGCCTGCCGATGCAGGGGACACGGGTTCGTGCCCCGGTCCGGAAAGATCCCACGTGCCGCGGAGCGGCTGGGCCCGTGAGCCATGGCCGCTGAGCCTGCGCGTCCGGAGCCTGTGCCCCGCAACGGGAGAGGCCACAACAGTGAGAGGCCTGCATACTGCAAAAAAAAAAAGAATAAGGGAGATTGATACAGCCACTGTGGAGAACAGTATGGAGGTTCCTTAAAAAATTAAAAATAGAACTACCATACAACCCAGCAATCCCACTACTGGGCATATACCCTGAGAAAACCATAATTCAAAGAGTCATGTACCACAATGTTCACTGCAGCTCTATTTACAATAGCCAGGACGTGGAAGCAACCTAAGTGTCCATCGACAGATGAATGGATAAAGAAGATGTGGCACATATATACAATGGGATATTACTCAGCCATAAAAAGAAACGAAATTGAGTTATTTGTAGCAAGGTGGATGGACCTACAGTCTATCATGCAGAGTGAAATAAGTCAGAAAGAGAAAAACAAATACCGTGTACTAACACGTATATATGGAATCTAAAAAAAAAAAAAAAAAGGTCATGAAGAACCTAGGGACAGGACGGGAATAAAGATGCAGACCTACTAGAGAATGGACTTGAGGACACGGGGAGGGGGAAGGGTAAGCTGGGACAAAGTGAGAGAGTGGCATGGACATATATACACTACCAAATATAAAATAGATAGCTAGTGGGAAGCAGCTGCATAGCACAGGGAGATCAGCTCGGTGCTTTGTGACCACCTAGAGGGGTGGGATAGGGAGGGTGGGAGGGAGGGAGAGGCAAGAGGGAAGAGATATGGGGATATATGTGTACGTACAGCTGATTCACTTTGTTATAAAGCAGAAACTAACACACCATTGTAAAGCAACTATACTCCAATAAAGATGTTTTTAAAAAAAAAAGAATAAGGGAGGACAACCTACTATGTACTAGATGTTATGCTAGACCCCGACCTCTACTAATACCTACTAACAGCCTGCTCTTCTGTGACTCTGTTCTACAAGTAAAAATAAGTAGTAACATATGTGATAAATAAAAATTCTCAGAATTCCCTGGCAGTCCAGTGGTTAGGACTCTGTGCTCTCACTGCCTAGGGCCCAGGTTCGATCCCTGGTTGGGGAACTAAGATCCCACAAACCACGTGGCATGGCCAAAAAAAAAAAAAGAAAAAATCTCTGCATGTCTCAGCAATCCCTGGGGGGGAAAAAAAAAGAATACGGGAGGACACAAATCACCAAGGTAAGTAATGAAACAGGGACATTGCTATCAATCCTGCAAACAGTTAAGGATAAGAAGAAAATATTATGAAAAGCTTTATGCCAATAAAACTGACAATCTAAATGGAATGGGCAAATTCCTCAAAAGACACAAATTACCCGAAGTTGACCCAAGAGGAAATGGACAACATGAATAATCCAATATAACTAAAAGAAACTGAATTTATACCTTAAAAGCACTGCCAAGAAATCTCTAGGCCCAGATGGTTTCACTAGTGAATTCTATCAGATATTTATGAAAGAAACATTGCCAATCCTACACAGGATAAATATAAAACACATACCGTTCTTATTTTTAATCTTTTAAAACCGGTATTTGACTACCTAAAGAAAAAATAGCAACATATTGTGGGGCAATTGTAGAAGCAATATATATGACAACAAAAGCACAAACTGAAATGTTCTAAGATTGTATTGTTGTAAGATTCTTATATTACACATGAGACGGTACAACATTAATGAACGTAGCCCGTTGTAAACTAAAGATATATGGATACTGTAGACCCTAGAGAAACCACTGAAAAGACAAAAAGCATAGCTAATAAACCAGCTACTAAGAATACTCAGTTAAATCCAACGAAAGGCAGGAAAATAGTTTAGAGTGAAAAACTAAATCTATAAATGGGGAAAGGTTAAGTTAACAGCTATCAATATAATAGAATATTACATAGTTGTTGAAAGTGTTTAAGAGTTTTTGACGAAGAAAACTGTTTATGATGTAATGTTAACTTAAAAGCAGGGCAAAACACTTGCTTTTAAAATACTTTAGGGACTTCCCTGGCCGTCCAGTGGTTAAGGCTCCCCACTTCCACTGCAGAGGGCATGGGTTCAATTCCTGGTGGGGGAATTAAGATCCTGCCTGCTACATGGCATGGTCAAAAAGAAAAAAGAATACTTTATCCTAAATAACTCTGTAAAAATATTTATAAGCATAGAAAAATTTGACTGAGAAGAAATTCACTAAGTATAAGCAGTGTTTATAATTGGGTGGTGAGATGATGGGTGATAGTTATTTCTATAAGATTGTGTTTTGTTTTGTTTTTTTAGTAAGATGCAGCCAATGACGGTTAAGGACATAAACACACAAGATTTGGGGGCTCAGCCAGGCCAGAGTTTGGTTCTTGCCTCTGTCACTTGCTAGCTGACTGAAAGCTGGCAAAGCAATTCCTCTGCATCTCAGTTGCCTCCTCCACCAAACAGAGATAAAAGCATCTACCTCAGGGTCATTGTGAAGATTCAAAGAGATAATGTGAATAAAGTGTGTAGCAAAGTGTCTGGCACAAAGTTAAGATTCATTGAATAATTCATTTGTAACCTTCACAATAAGAGGAAAACAAGTTTTAAAAACAAAATTTCTTTTGAAAGAAACCCTCATTCACGAAGGCAATGGAGTGGAGGTCAGAACCAGAGCAACCAGCACTCAAGGCTTCCCGGTAACAGTGCTTCTGTCTGCAAATACCACAAACTCTCTCACCAGCTTAATTAAGCTCTAAATGGTAATTGGTTATGAGAACACCAGTGTCTCAGAGAATCCAAGTTAAGAAATGCCGCCAGCTTCCATGAGGCCTACCGGGATGGGAACTGGGATTCTAAACCGGACGCCCACTCTCCCCATCACTCCCTTTTCCCTCTCTGCTTTTCCAGCCACAGGGCATCCCACCACGCCTAAATTCCCGTGTCCTCGCTTCCGGCCGGTTCCCTGGGCCCCATTACTGGGACAGAGATTCTGATTGGCCCAGCTCTAGTCAGGTGCCCAGCCATGGTCCAATCAGATATGACCAAAGGGGTGGAGTCAAGTACAAACATGGCGGCTTTGGGCCGTGGTTTGTGGAGGAGGGGTGGAGGGAACCGTGTAAGGCAGGTAAACACGCCCCACCACCACCACCAAGTTATGTATGTGTTTTTGTCCTCTGTGCTCAGGCTGCTCTTACTTGGGTTCTTTCTCCTCCTTGATGTAGGACGCTTAAGGCCACCCAGCCACGGTAGGGAAGCCTGGTGTGGTCAGTCGTGGCCACCATTCCCGGGAGTTCACTGCGGGCTGCGGGCACGACTGCCCCCAAGTTTGTCACCTAAACTCTCCTTGGTTTCCCTGGCACGTACCACAGGGGCACAGCTGGTAACAAAATGCCAGGCTTCTGGGCTAGGGGATGACGCGGGTGGGTGCTTTCGGATTCCATGCTTTTTGCTGGAGAGAGGGGTCGATTCTTCCAGATAAACAGGTTCTCTGGCAAAAGGTGGCCTTCGGCAGTGCTTTAGTCAGAAAACACAAAGGTTGGTCTAAGAAAAGCATGATTCACCAAACACACACACACACACACACTCTTACTCCTCTTTCTGCAGAAATAAACAAAAGACCAATGTATCATTTTTTTTAATCGTCATATTACAGCTCCTGCCTGCAGCCGGCCCCCACCCCGTCCGTTTGCTGACCACTTCTGCAGGCTCCAGGGGACCAGGGAACAAAGCCGGGGCCTGGCACCCGCACTGCACTGCCAGCCCTGGAGGACAAGTCACAACTACAAATTATCACAACAATTAGCGGCTGCACTTGGGAGATGGGCAAAGCGAGGAGGCCCAGCTCCCCATTATCAGCCGGTTTATTTGGCGGTGACCTTGCTCTGGAGGCGATGATACTCCTTCAGCCTGTAAACCAGATTCAAAACAAAGAAAAATGTAAATTAACAATAACAACATGCACTCAGTTCAATTAATTCAGGCAGAGGTGGGGTGGCAGGGGCAGCTGTTTGCTAAGATGTGTGTGGAGTTGTCTTTTTTTCTCCCTCTCTCCCTCTCCTGCCGTGGCCCCTCCTGCCCTCCAATCAGGATAATGTAATTAATTTATCTTAGGGAGAAAACATTGCTTGCCATTGTTTAAGACAAAGCGTTAAACTGGCAATGGGAGAAATGAAGAGGCCATTATGAAAACCCCGTGTGTTCGGAGCCATTTAAAAGGGTTTATAGAGTCATAAAACACAAAAGGGGTGAAGGAGGCGGGGAGATGGAGGTGACTGTCGGGCTGGAATCCATGTCTCTCCCAGTCTCGGCTCCAGGGACAGGAGGCTGGCTCTGAGAGAAAATGGTTTCGTGCTGGGGGCGTGTTATCAGCGAGAGGAGAGAAACTCAAGCCCCAGGAGAAGGAAGATGGGGATTAAGAACCCAGAGGTGGACAGACAGGCCTTCTGGACTCAGCCCCACTGAGCCCCTGCGGCTAGGCACTGTGCCCTTCCTGGGTGCCACGGTCTGGGCAGAATGCTTGATTTCCACGGACTCAGATCAAACTTTCACTGCACCTGTGAGGCAGGTATGGTTAACATCCTATGATTTCCAGAAGTTCAGAAGGGTTCCGAGACCCAACTGCAGAGGCAGGATCCGAAGCCAGGTCTGAGTGGCTTCAGATGGCGTGTATCACCCCACTGGGCCATGGAGATCCATGGTTCCAGTTAGACCTGAAGCTCCTGTATGTGGACGTGAAGGCAGGAGCCAGCCAGGTGACCTTCTGTGGCTTCTTTCTACCCCTCGGCCATTCCCCTTGCTAACCTGCCCAGGAAAGGGGCTCCTAGTGGCTGGAGAGGGTGGGAGTGAGTGTCAGAGGCAAAGAGCCGAACCCAGAAACCGGGAACTCAAGTGCCCAGGACCCTCTGTTGCTCTTTGCTGTCACAAGTGTGCCTTGGGGCCCTGCAGAGGATGGGAGCAGGCTGGGTCCAGAGCAGGCGCTGAGGATGTGGCAGGTGGAGGGACAGGAAGGTGGCGCTTGTCTAGGGCAGAGCAGTGGTCAGAGCACTGAGGTCCCATCAGAGCCTGCGCCCCGCACCTGGAGGGTCTGAGGACCCATCAGGGCCCAGAGCGTCTCACCTGAGGGAGTTGATGTTGATGAAACCAGTGGCGTCAACTGGCTCGTACTGTCCCTGCACATTCATGCTGCAAAAGAGTAGGAGCTCGTCAGCATCCCCCGGCCTTGGCCTTGGCCTCCAAGGGACCTCAGCCTCACAGACCCCCAGGCATTTCCTCAGTGTTGATCCAACACTCCCTGCACTTTGGCTCTTCATGCCATTCCTTCCAATTCAGGGAGCCCTACCCGGGGCCGGGGATCATGCCGGGGCTGCAGAGCAGGGAGCCGTATCCCTGCTACGCACACGGGCAGGTTGGGTCCTGGTCCAGCCAGCGCCAGCCCAGTGAACTGCTCCCACGAACCAGGGCACTGCATCTGTAACCTCAGGACATGCACTGGAGCCAGCTCAGCCCTCGGGCTGTGGAGGGCTTCGACGAGTGCCCAGGAACAGCTGGTGGTGTCCAGTGGCCTGAAGGCCTGGGAGGCCAGGAGTTACACACCAAACAGCCTCAGATATGCGTGACGGCATCCCTCAAGCTGCAGAGAGGCCCCAGCAGTTAAGATCTGTCCACGAAGTCTTCTTCACCTTGTTTGCCCATTGAGTGATGGGCACCCATCACTCTAACCCATCCTCAAACATGGGCACCCACCCGATGCCAGCTGCTTTTGAAAAGTGCCCAGTCAACCCCTGCTATACTCAATGGAACAGATTTTGCCCCCCATCTGCAGTTTCCATCTTCCAGATTCGACAGCCTTCATCTTTTGGGTGT
This sequence comes from Globicephala melas, assembly GCF_963455315.2. NCBI lineage: Eukaryota > Metazoa > Chordata > Mammalia > Artiodactyla > Delphinidae > Globicephala > Globicephala melas. The sequence continues at coordinate 6,189,687 of NC_083319.1, forward strand.
TCTCACTTAGCTGCGCTTTGGAACCCTCCCCAACCACAGTCCGTCAGGTCCAGCCACCTGGGTGAGCATCCTGGCTCCACCCCTGCCACAGACCTTAGGGCAAATATTCTCGCGCTTTGAGCTTCAGTCTTTCACGTGTGAGATGGGGCTCTCAGCCTCATCACTGGCTCCACGTGAAATGATGTAGCTGCCACCTGGCACCAGGTAAGCGCTCAGCTTTACTAACATCATTCAGTCATTCATTTACTCAGGTATTTATTAAGCACCTACTACCTGCCAGGCGCTGTGCCAAGTGCTGAGGAAACAAGAACCAGACAGGAGCAACACCCACGTGGGGGGCAGGGGGTGGTGGGGTGGCGAGTGCAGACATAAGCAATCAATCATCCATCTGCCTTCGATAATTACAACTGTGATATGCTCTTTGAGGACAAGTTCAGGGCGCTGTGGTCTCAGATCTGACTCCACGAGGCCACCCTCTGAGCCCCCTGGGGGAAGGGGGTCCCTCCCGTTTCTCACGGGCCCCTTGTTGCGTCCTGCTCTGAATCAGCCTCTTGTCTTCACGTCTGCAGAACTCCAGCCTCAGGACAAAGCAGTCTCAAGGTTCGAGGACAAGGGGGTGGCCTGTCCCCTCAGGAGCCTTCTCCAGAGAGGTGAGATCGGGGAGGAGGGCAGAGGGGTTCTGCCGTTTTTCTGAGACCCTGAGGCTGTGCCTCTGACCGGCTCTTTGTGGACTGTGGGCTTTGTACAACAAACGGGGTCTCTACGCCCGGCTGCCCCGCAGCTTGTCAGGACTTGGGCTCTGTGCCTCCCCCTGCCACGCCCTCGCCCTGACCTCCAGGGGACGTTGAAGCTGGAACTCCCACGCTCTCAATGCTCCCTCCTTTTCACCTCCATCCGCCCCTCCAGGGCTCAGGTGGCTGAAGCCACCAGGAATCGACTAGCAAGCTCCCTGTAAAGGGAGAAGATGTCAGACATCCGAGGGGCTGAGCTTGGCACCCCTCACCAGGCAGGGGAAAGGCTGGACCCACCTAAAGCGCTTTTGCAGACCTTGCTGGGGTGATAAACGAAGCTTATCATGACCCCGCCCTGCGCCTCCACACCCCCATCCCGAACCACCACACGGCTTCGGACTCCTGGCCTTGCTCCCGCTGTCTGAGGCGCTCGTCCCCTTTGGAAGGGCCCCTGCGCTCAGCCCAGGGAGAAAGCAGGGCTTGGACCCCCTTCCTGCTCCCCGCGTGCATCCATCCTTTCGCCACCGTCTCTCACGAGTCGAAAGAAACTCTGCTACCCCCTTGCCCCCAAACAGGCCCTTCAGACCACCCCAGCAGCCCCTGCAAAGAGAGGCCCACATCCAGGGACAAACTTGTCCCACGGGACTGCTGAAGTACTCCCAGAGGTGTTTCTCGGGCACCGAAAAACCTCTTTTAAAATTTGTGGTTTCGGGGGGTAGGGGGTACCGGTGGAAAAAGTTTACAATGATTTTTTTTTTTTTTTACCTCCCCTGACGGTCTACAGAAAACCTCTGTGCTTTTATTTTTGTTCATTCGAGTGGCTCTGACCTGCTCTATAATTACGGTACTTTCTACCTACTGTGCCGCGGCATTTCCAGTTCTGCTACCTCTCGCGGTTTCCTCGCTGGTCCCTGTGACGCTGTCACTCAAGGGCTTTCAAGTCAGCGATGTAGAAATCAGAAAGAAAAGGGAAATGGTCGGAGACACAGTGAGAATAAATGCTCCTGCTTTTCTCTCTTTTTTTCCCCGTTCCCTTTTTACTTTATTCATTTAATCTCACTGAGTGAGACTGTAAGGCTTAATGAAGGGTTGGACAGATTATTAGAGGCTGTTGATTTGGAGGGGGAGGGAAGAAAGAGCCAGAGAGAGAAAGAGAGAAGATAATTTGACATTTACCCCGACTGATCTAAACTGATTCGGCTATATTTATGGCTTCTAAAGTGTTTAGGAAGATTGAAGGGGGGAGAGACGCAACACGGCAAAGAGAAGGGAGAGAGAAAAATAATATTGACCGCTAAACAAAACTCGTACTGTAATTCCTGACCGGCTTCCGGGAGGGGAGAGCTGGCCTCAGCGTGAGCCAAGCTGGACCTGGGACTTGTATCAGGTGGGGCTGCCTGTCCCCACCTCTTGTTTGGCCAGGTGAACTCCAGAGGGAACACCTTGCTCCTCGGTCAAGGCCAGTCTGTCATTCAGGATGCAAACACAGGTGCAGCTAATAGGCAACTGCTACCTTGGACCCAGCCCGCCAGGGCTCCCCAGCCTCTCCCACGTCCTTTCAGCGCTCTCAGCCTGGCCCGTCGGGAGGCAGCTCCTCAAGGTTCCCTCCTGGCTCTGCCGCTCCCCTGGGCTGTCTCCTCTTGGCCCCATCATCCAGTGTCCTCAGACCGCGTTTCTCCTCAACTCTAGCCCTGTGTGTCCAGTGGCCGACTGTAGTTCTCCTGGCCTATCTCCAAGAAAACTCATCCTGCAGTTGTCCAAATCCAAATGCATGATTTCCACCCCCCATTCCCTCAACTCAGTCATCGCCACCAAAGTGTACCCAGCGGCTCATGCCAGAAAACCCAGGGTGGTTCCGAACCTTTCCATCTCCCTCCCCATCCAAGCCCTTTCAATCCCACCTCCTAAATATTTGCCAACTCCATCTGCTGCTGTCTATTCCCAGGACCAGCAGCCTGGCCCAAGCCACCAGCACGCCCCACGGGGAGCCCTTGTGTCCACCCTTGCCAGGTTCTTGTAGTGCCTGGGATGTTCTGGGTTCTTCCCAGGCTCTGAACCTCTGCACAGGACAGTCTCTCTGGAAACTCTCCTGCCCCCTCTCCACCTGGTTCACTCCTTTCTTTTGGAGACCGGCTCAGAAACGACTTCCATGGGGAAACTTCCCCACACCCCCGTTATTATACCCAGCCCAAATATCCTGTATCTCCCCACAGCCCAGCACCTCCTTCCCTAATCCTGCACTCGGGTGATCCTTTGACTGGGGCCTTTCTCCCCATCTAGCCTGTACATTCCATGAGGGCAGAGGTGGTGTGGATAATCTTCAGGACTGTCTCCCCCATACCCTACACGTGCCTGGGCATATCTTTGCTGAGAAAGCCAGTCGGAGGAGATACTGGACATGAGGGTCTGTGCCCAGCTGGGGGCAGGGATGGGGCGCCTACCTCACCAGCTCCTCGTTGTAGAGGGACAGTGGGGACTCCCGGCTGAGGATGTACACCTGGCCCTTGAAGACGGATACCCGCACTTTCCCTTCCACGTGCTCCTGGGACTTGGCGATGCAGTGGCGGACAAATTCACACTCGGGGCTGTGCCAGAAACCTGCAGGGAGGAAGAAGCGAGTGTGCCGGGGAGGCCCACCGTGTGCCTGCCTCGGGCCAGGACGTGGGGAGGACTGGGGTCCAGGTCATGGCAGACGTGAGCCTGGGAGGGCAGTCCCGCATCTGCCTTGTTCACTGTGGAGTTCTGGCATGACATGCACTTGTAAATGACAACAGTGAGGACCAAGCCCGCCTGCCCCTGTCCTGTGACCTTGTAGGGCTCCTGGGGGTAAGGAGGCACCTCTGCACCCTGCAATGCAGTCACCCCCTAAGGGTCAGGGGCAGGGGATCTAACCTGCTGCTTCACACCACAGACATTCAGTGGTGAAGGGGCCCCGTCCTCTGCCCACAGGGGGCTGTTTTATCAGGGCAGCAGACAGTTGGGCAGGAGACCTCAAGCAAGACTCAGACATATGTTACCGGGGCCGAGCGATGGGGGTGCCCAGCGGAGTGGTGGGTTTGGGGTCAGAAAGACCAGGTGTGTGGGGCCTTCACCTCTCTGTGCCTCTGCTTCCCCATCTGCTGAGTGGGGATGACACTGCCTCGCCCTCCCAGGACTAGCAGGCTTATTGTACATGGAGGCCCTGGGCTCAGGGGCTGCTGTGAACGCTGCTGGGAAGAGCCCCACCCCTCAGGATAGGCAGACCTCTTGGAAATAAGTGACCTGTCTTTAAAATACCGCTAATATTTTCACACGCAAAGATTCCTACAGATGAAGCACAGGCGCCATGCTAAGTTCCTTACTGGGCCGGCTCTTTGGACCCTCCCAGTCGCAGGAGAAAAACCTCTCTCAGCCTCTTGCTTTTCTGCGTGAGGAAGTTAGGCTCAGGGAATTTGAGAGACTCTTCCACGATCACACAGGCTGTAGCGGGGGGCCTGGACCTGACCTCAGTCGGCCCCAGTTCTAACAACTGTGCTTCATGTGATCATTTTGGAGCTTCCCTGTCTACATCTGCGACACCCCCGAGCTGCCTGAGACATGCGCTGCCCCCATCCCCCGTTACCCATATCTGTCCCCCAGATCCCTCAGGCCAAAGAGGGCCGCGTGCTCAGTCCCCTGTCTGCCCAGGGTCTGGACAGTGGCTCCTCTCAGTTTCTGCCGAGGGCAGGGGGGCCGTGGCCAGGGTTGGGGGAGGGACAGCGAGAGGGGTAGGGTTTCTCTGAAACGGAGCCGGGAAGGTGAGCCCACCTGGGCAGCTGTGGGGCCAGATGGTGCGCGATCTCCTGCCCTGATAAAGGGCTGGGTCAGCCCCGGCTCTGCGGCTATTGTTGGAAGCCCTGGCCTCCAGGGGCACCTGCTGAGGCCCTCCGTGGGAAAGGGGAGCAGGCCTTCTCCACCACGGGTCCGGTGGCTTCCAGACGTGGGGGAGGGGCGGGCAGGGAGAGAAAGGGTTGCGTCCTCACTCTCCGATGTCCTGCCTTTTGAGTTCACCTCTGGTTCCACCTTGACAAGCCACGTGATCTCTTTGTGCCTCAGTTTCCTCATTTGCACAAGGAAGTAACACTAACCATTCTCTGGGGGGTTGTGTGGATTCAGTGAGAGTTTTTGCTTTCAAGATTTGAACGTGGCCTCTGCCGGCCCTCACCGTATACAGGGAGACAGACACCCAGAGAGGGAAAGAACCTTTCCAAAGCCACATAGCGAGATCCAGAGTGCTCCTGACTCTAGCCCAGAGCCCCGTGGGAGGGCACACTGATGGCCCCCCCCACCATGCCCCAGTGGCTCGGCCATCTTTCTAAGTCAGGATAATTAGACCATTAGGTTCCCAGGCGGGAAGAGAGGTGGGAGATGGAGCCAGAGATATGGGGGCAGAGACCCTGTGGGAGTGCCTGGCCTGGGCTTTATCTCAGGATCTCTCCCTCCCGCCATGGGGGCCTTGTGCTCAGATATCTCTTCCCAGCAGACCCAATCTGGGGTGGAGGGCAGCGAGTCCCGAGTGCCGCACTGGGGAGAGCCTGCGTGTCCCAGGCTGGGGGATGCACGGTGGGTGGGGCCTGGAGCTGGGCCAAATTCTGTACCAATCAGGACGACAACCCTCTGTGCATTATACCCATTTTACTGCTGAAGAAACTGAGGTGAGGGGAGAGGTGAGCTATACCCCCTAAATGAGATGGGTCTTGAAGCTGGGGTCATGCCAGAATGACCCTGTGGGGTGAGGCCAGTGTGCTCCTGGAGGGAGGGGGTCTGTATAAACCTCATAAAGGCAGATCAGGAAATTTGGGGATGGGGTGAGAGGAGGGGGAGCGAGTACTCACAGTAGTCAGGGCAGCTAGGAGTGGGACCGAGGCAGAAGGGCTTCCCCGGGCCTCTGTCTCCCTGGGCCCCGAGACCACAGGGGCTCCGAGGAAGCTGAGTGCCATAGCAGAGTGGTGGCTCTATAACTGGGGAGCTAGACAGAATGGAGAAGGGACCTGGGCCTGCGCCCTTTATTTTACAGGAGGGGAAACTGAGGCTCTGGGAGGAGACAGACCTACTCAAGATCATAAAGCCAGCCAGAGGCAAGGCCCCATTCTCCTGCGTCCATGCTCAGAGACCATGCCAGGCAGTGTCCTGGAGGCTTTGCAAATATCCATGCATTGAGGCCTCACTATAAGACAGGCAGAATTATCCCCATTCTTCAGATGTGGAAACCAAGGCACAGGGAGGTCAAGTAAATTGCTCAAGCTAATCCCTGCTCTCTAGCCTTTATGCACCCCAAATGCGAGAAATCCCATCAAACAGACCGACCCCCTGAGCTGTTGGGGGGTGGGGACGGGCTGCTGCCAGAGGCCGACCCTGACATCTGTGGGAGCCTGGTCGGCAGAGGCACCTGGGCGAAGTTAATGTTACTAACAACTACCTGGGAGGAGCCTCCACTCTGAGATTTTATTTCCTTTTAAACCTAATCACTGTAACACTTGGGGAATTAGAGGGCTCGGTGGGTGAGAGCAAGGACTCAACCCAGGCAGCCTGGCCCCACACCAAGGGCCACGCTGTGCTCCTGACACCCAGGGCTGCCCTGTGCACACCACTGTGCCCCTTGATCACCCCTTGCTCATGGCCCCAGCCCAGCTTCCTACCCACCTCGGATCTGCGGGAGTGGCCGAGAACTTGGCCTCTGAAGCTGGCCTGTCCTGGGCTCCAAGCCACTTCTCAGCAGCTGTGAAGCCTTGGGCAAGCGTCTTCATCTCACCTCTGTGCAGCTAAGATTAGATAATACCCGTCAGTGCCCAGCTCAGGGCTGGGCAGCAAGAGAGGTAGCAGCCAGGCTTCCCTGGTGGCGCAGTGGTTGAGAATCTGCCTGCCAATGCAGGGGACACGGGTTCGAGCCCCGGTCTGGGAAGATCCCACATGCCGCGGAGCAACTGGGCCCGTGCGCCACAACTACTGAGCCTGCGCTCTAGAGCCCGAGAGCCACAACTACTGAGCCTGCGCTCTAGAGCCCGTGAGCCACAACTACTGAGCCTGCGCGTCTGGAGCCTGTGCTCCCAACAAGAGAGGCCACGATAGTGAGAGGCCCGCGCACCGCAATGAAGAGTGGCCCCCGCTCGCCGCAACTAGAGAAAGCCCTCGCACAGAAACGAAGACCCAACACAGCTAAAAATAAATAAATTAATTAATTAAAAAAAAAAAAAAAGAGAGGTGGCAGCTGATCTAGCGTGGAGAGGGAGGCTGGCGGCCTGGCCCCCTCTTGGCCTCCACAGATGCCCCCTGAGCAGAAGCAGCCCCAGCCAGGTGCTGTCCCCCCATCACAGCCTGCCACGTCGAAACGACTCTCGCCACTTTGTAACCAAAATCCACCTTTCAGTGTGGAAACCCCGCTGAGCAAGAGAGCCCACAGGAGACAATGTTATTTAAACACCTGTCTGTACCTGGGAAGGGGGGGATTGGGCTTCAAAGCTCCTGGGAACAATGGGAGGGAAAAATAATGCCAGCCAATAACCACCATGTCCCCTTGAAATCCCGAGATGAGTTCCAGCGATTAGGAGGTTTCAGAGGAAACAAAACCTCCGAGTGGGGGACGAGGGGAAGAGGTGAGGGCGGTGGAGGCTTCTACCAGGCAGTTACTGTTACTATTAACTTTCCTGGGGTCCCTCTGACATCCAGGTCCCCATAGACGGCAGCCTGTCCCCCCCAACAGCTCCGAGGGGCTGTTCGATGTGATTTCTCAAATTAGGGAGATGTTAATGTCATAGAATAGAGCCAGCCCTTTCTGGAAAGGGCCGGATAGTAAATATTTTAGGCTCTGCAGGCCACGTGGCCCCTAGCAACTACTCTGCTCTGCCAGTGCAGCTCTGAAGTAGCCACAGGCAACACGGACACGAATGAGCAAGGTGGTGCCCAAAACGACTTGTGGACACTGAAACCTGAATTTCCTGTAATTTTCACGTGCCATGAAACAGTAGTATTTTTAAAAAAATTTCCCCAACCATTGAAGAATGTAAAAACCAGTCTTAACTCATGGGCTGAACAAAAACAGGCAACGGGCTGCATTTGGTCACCCCTGGTATAACGCGGGGGATGGATCTGGAGGCGGGAGGACTGCATTTCTACTCTGTGGCAGCAGGTAAGGCACGGAAACTCAGTCTGGAGCCCAGCCCACACTCCACACATGGGCTGGGCATTTGGCCGTCACGGTGGCTTCCCAGTAGGGATCTGGCCCAGGCAATGCCCGGGCCCGGGGCCCCGCTCTCAGTCCAGGTAGGCTTTCCCTTGCTGGCGGCGGTTCTTGTAGCGGCTCCGGGTTCTGCCTGGAAACAGGCTGACCTGGGCTCCAACCCAGCTAGGCTACATCCAGTTGTGTAACTTTATATAAGCTCCTTTTGCGCGGAGACTCAGTTTCTGGCCGCAGCTCTCTTAGGAAACTTGGGAAGCCCCCTAGGATGACTTGTGTTCCCACACAGTGCCAGGTACCCGGCACGTGCTGGATAACACTTGGCAGCCATAGGCATGACACAAGATGCTTCCCTGGCCCTGCGGCCGTCATGCGGGTCGCAGGCGGAGGAGGCAGCGGGACAGCCCGGGGAACTGGTGCATTTCCCTCTACACCTTGTGAACAAGGCAGGTCCTGACGTCCCCTCCTCGCTTCCTCGTCCCCTGCCCTCTCTCCACCCCCCTTCACCCCGCATCTTCCGGGGGCTCTCCAGCAAGTGGCAGTGGGCAAGGCGGGACTGGAGGAGGGTGCCCCTGGGTGAGGGAGGGGAGGGGAGCAGCTGCAGGGTCAACGCACCCGTGTACACCAGCTCGGCGAATTTCAAGCCCAGGCCTTGTTTGATTTTTCGCACTTCCCGATCCATGGTGAAGGCCTCGATGTCTAAATGAGCGTGGTAAAGGATCGTCCCCGCTGGGGTCTCGTAGATACCTAGCCATTTTTCCAGGCAGGGGGAGAAGAAGAAAAAAGAGAGAAACGCGTGAAACCCAAAGTGTCAGCAAATGACAAAAAGAAAAAAATAATAATGACTCGTCTGACAGGAGACAAGCCAGTCGGACCCATTCACTCCCAGCTTGCCGCAAAATGCATCCGTCATTATATTCATGCTGGGGCCACGACAGTCCACTCTGCAGCTTGTGGAGAAAATGTCTAGATGCCCCCCTTTGAAGAGGCCCTCAGACGTTGGAAAATAACAGGGTTTCAGAGCTGCTCCCCCCTCCTTCCCAACTCGTGCCCACCGGCCCGCAGCTGAAAACCTGTAATTAAACCGAGTCTGGTGGAGCCCAGGGTCCCGGATGTCCCTTCCTGCCTTCCACCAGGGAGCCAGGGGAGGGGACGGCTGTGCACACGCATGCACGCGCGTGGACGTGTGCACACACATGCCACCTTCAGCCGGCGGCTCCCCTGCAGCTGTGTCTCTGCAGAGAAATCCTGACTGCCTTGGTCACCTGTGCTGACCCCACTGTACAGCCGGGAAAACTGAGCCCTGGAGGAGAAGGGACTTGGCTGAAGTGGAGCTGGGAACCGAATCTAGGCCCCCGCGTCCCTGAGCAGCGCTGTCTGCTGCCCTGTGGACCAGCAGGTGATGGGGGCCAAACCCAAAAGGTCATGGGAGACGGTCTTGCTAGGTCCCCTCCCCACCATCTCAGGCCCAAATCCTCCATTTGCTAAAAAATCTGCTTGAACTGCATGGTCTCCAAGTGACAAGGGGCGCCTGGCCCTGGCTGAGTGTAGCCCTGAGAGGAAGGTCTTATAAGTAGCACCACCCCAGATTTGGGGGCACTAAGGTTCCAAGAGGCAGGATGGCCCCCGGGCACATGGCCAGGCTCCCTCTTCCCAGCAGTGCAGCCTCGTGAATCAAGTTCAGGTGAGCACCTTGGATAAACCTGCCCCGTGTCTGCTGTCCTGATGGAGGGCTAATAACCGCCCCATCCCCACAAATGCCACCCCCCCAAGTCCCTTTCTTCCCACCACATAACACTAACAGCGTTAAAGGGGCAAGTTTTCAGGTATCCTCAAAATTTACCGCCATCGTCTTTCCACAGAAAGGATTTGTACACCCAGGTTCATGGCAGCATTATTCACAAGGGCCAAAAGGTGGAAGCAACCAAAATGCCCATCAACAGATGAGTGGAGAAACAAAGTGAGATAACTACATACAATGAAACGTTCAGCCTTAAAAAGGAAGGACGTTCAGACACACGCTACACCACGGGTGAACCCTGAGGACAGGACACTCAGCGAAATAAACCAGTCACCAAAAGACAAATACCGTGTGGTCCCACTTACGTGAGGCTCCTAGAAGAGTCCGATTCGTAGGAACTAAGTAGGATGCTGGGTGCCAGGGGCTGAGGAGGGGAAATGGGGAGCTAGTGTTTAACGGGGCTTCGCTTTGGGAAGATGAAGAAGCTCTGGAGATGGGGGACGGTGATGGTTACACAGCAACGTGAATGTTGTGCTTAAGGCCACTGAACTGTACACTCGAAACAGTTAAAATGGTAAGCTTTCTGTTTTCTATATTTTACAATTTAGAAAAATGCTTTAAAAAAACCCCCAAACCAGAAAGGAGATTGTTTCCACTCTGAAGTCCAAAGGGGACATGGGCAAGACTGTGTCTGATGTGAGTAGCCAGAAACTTTCGCCCTAGAGAGCTTCTCTAGTCTTTAATCTTTAAGTCTGGGAACCACAGGAATGTCAGGGCCCTTGAGGATCACCTGCGTTCTCCTAACTTAGCTGCAAATGCTGTATTCGAACAGTCTTAGGTGGAAGCTCGGCATGTACAATCGAAAACAATGACCCACTGTGGGGAGCAGAGGCCCCGCTGCAAACCCTGGGCTCCACCAAGCAGTCCTTAAAATGCTAATCTGGCCCAACATACCAATTGAACAGATGGGAAGACAGAGGCCCGGGGGAGGGACGTGACTTGCCCAGGGGGAGTGGAACCTGCATCTAGGTTTTCCATCTCTGCTCCAGGTTGCCTCTTAGGGCCTTTGCCAAGTGATCCAGCGCTCACCAGGCATGAAAAGGACACCCAGGTCTGAGGCGCTGTGGCCGAGGAAGACCCTGGGCTGTTCCCAAGGCTCCGAGGTGTTCCCTAGTGGAAAAGAGCCTCTTGGCAGGGGCGGGGGGTGAGTCTCTCATCTGCAAACCCCTGATATCCTGGTCTCGGGGGACATGCACGTCAAAGAGACCAGGAGCTGATGTGATTACAATGTGCCTGTCCTGTTTCACTTGTGTGGCCGCAGCTCTTGGGCCACCTCTGCTGTCCTGAATCAGTTGTGGGAGTAAATGCCCCCCCGGTAGGAAAACACCCACATCCCCAAGCTTATGCACCAGGCCCAAGCCCTCGATTCTCTGGGGAGTTCCTCAGGCCCTCACTAGGCCTCATCGTTACCCTTATAAACATGGTTCAGACAGGCTCCGTCATCCACTTCTGCAAAACGGCTCAGAGACACAACCCAGAAAGGGCTTAGAAAGGTTGATGGGGTTGGAGTCAGATGGGTGGCCGAGAAAATGACAGCATGGGGGGGGGGGTGCGGGGACACAAAAAAAACTATGAAAAGCAGACAAGAATTCAGCACAGGATTTGGGGCTGCTCCTTGTGGGGACAGTATGGTGCCACCAACAAGTGGCTCCCAATGGCCCCAGGTCACTGAGAAAGGCCTGATGCTTCAGCAGTGTGTTTCCAAAGACAGAGATGTGCAGAACTTTTGAAAATATCTGCCTCCCCACAAATGGCAGAAATGACCTCAATGCAAAAGGAGCAAGTTTTCAATTACCCCATAAACTCTGTCACCAAGAGCCACCAAAGGCAAGACAAGAACAAAGCCCTATTTGTCTTCTCATCCTAGTATATACTAAGGACTCAATACAGATCGGACTAGAAATGGGCCTTCTGCTTCCCCCTCATTATTTTGCCACATTTTGTAAAAACTCAGAAACTTTCAAAACCTTCCTTACGCTGGTACATACAACGGCAGGCCAGTAGCAGGGGCCCTCCTCATTTTCAGCTCCTGGAGAACCTAGCTGCCTCCTGCTCTCCTGTCTTCATCTGGCCAGCTGTGGGCAGGGTGCAAGGAGTATTTGTAGGGCCGGAGCTGTAGACCAGAAGCCCCTCGCAACTTATACTTTTACGGAGAGTGCTCAGCTCAGCTCTGCTATGTGACCTTGGCCCACCTCACTCCCCTCTGAGGCCCCGGCCACCTGTCCGGAAAAGGAGAAGGTTGCAAGTGTCTGCTGCTTTTCCTTCTAACTTCCACCGAGACCTGCCTGAAGGTGGGCCCCCAGACACTGTCCCCCAGTGCATACTGGTGGTCTTGTCTCTGGAACACTGTAGCCAGCTCGCTAGCACCACTTCCCCGCAGTCCAGACAGGGAACAGCACCGGTGGTTTGCAGCGCGAGAGGACATCCATACTTTCCACGGAGGAAGAGCTATGCTTGCCCTAGGGCCCCCGCTACTGCCCCACCTTAGAGGCTCCCCAGAAAAAGAGCAGAGAGTGCCTGGCAGGCAGAGTCACCCATTCTTGAGCCCTCAGAACCAGCCTCACAGCTGTCAACCCTCCAAGGCCGCCGCAGGAAGAGTCATAGGCAAGAAGAAATGCCGCAGCCGTGAAACACACCAGCACAGTTAATATTCCTGTTCCTTTTCTTAGAAGGTGTTAAAGTTAATTGTGACTGATCAAAAAGCCTGTTTTTTCAGGTTGCTGCTGTGTGTGTGTGTGTGTGTGTGTGTGTGTGTGTGTGTGTATCTTAAAGATCTTCCCTCTCCTCTCCACAGGGGTAGGGGGTACAGATGATTTCTGTGTATTTCTTCTGGAAAAGGAAATAACTTTAAAAAAACCAGTGACAGAATCCTGATGCTAAAAGACGATGGCTTTGGGGCTTTTGACAGCCGGCATACAAACCACTGCGCAAAAAGAAGGAGGAAATGACAGGTGAGTCTCGGTGTCGCTGTGGAAGAGACAGCAGCCATCTTCGGAGTGACACGCACAGCGGATTCAAGTGTCTATTTTCATCTCTCCGTGTTTACAGGAAAAAGACAGAGGTGTCAGCGGTTCTCCGTGGAGCAGCTTCAATCACACCGTAATTACTGCCAAGGAGCGGGTGGGGAAGAAGGGCGAGGAGCTGGGGGGTGGCCGAGGTTGGGGGAGAGTGGACCAAGGAGGAAGAGGTGGGGACCAAAACAGCTGCCACCGCTTAAATCCTTCTCACCTGTTCCTGAGGCTGCCAGGTTAGCCCAGATTGAGCAATTTGGCAGAATTGAGTGGGACCCGCCAACTCAGCTGGGGGTCGGGGGCGGAGCTGGGGGCTAGGGCACCTGGACCAGAGCCTCTGATCCTTTGGGAAAGCAGTATCCAGAGGGAGGGATTTGGAAAGGCCAGGGGAAGGGAGCTTGGCTGGAGCCCAGGGGCTCCCCTCTTAGGTACCAGGGCCAAGGATAGAGGCGGTTGCCATGGTGAGGGGGAGGCAAGTCCCAGTGGGGCTCTAGCCATCCTCTATGCTCCTGGAACCCCACAGGCCCCATCCTGGGAATCAGGGTAGGCCTCTGAGTCCGGCCATTCCAGGCTTCTGGGAATGCAAACACCTTTGCTTCACAGGTCTCCCTCCACTCTGGAACATTCCATCTGAGTGGAGCCTCTGGGAGGCGTGGACAGGTGGGCGGCAACCCTTGTTCCTTCTTAGCCAGAAAGTGGAGGAGTAAGGAGGAAGTGAAGGAGGACGAGAGAGTGGGAGAGAGATGGGAAGGGTGGAGGAAAGGGGGGAGTGGAGGGGAGAACAGAAAGCAGGCAGTGAGGAGGGGGCGGAGGGGGTCGGCAGAGGGAAGCAGTGGTGGCAGGCGGGGGTGAGCCCCACAGGGCAGGGCCGGGAGGAGAGGAACCAGCCGGAGAGAAGGCGAGGGAAGGGCCCGTGCTGCCTCCTTCCCTGCTTCCCTCCTGCCTTCCTTGCCCCCCTTCTCCTCCCCACTGATTACATTTACTTCACTTAACTAGCCCCCCTCCAGAGTTAAAAAGATAATGTGATAATGACGATGTGAACAGCCACAATACAGCGAAAGCTATTCCATCTGCAGCTTCCCCAGCCCCCGGCCCGCTGACCCCATGGCCCCGAGTGCTGCCGGCCCGGCCACCCCAGACCCAGGCCACTAGCACTGCCCAACTTCCTACCCATCCACCGCCACCCACTCCCACCCCAAAACCCCCAAGCCCTTAACGAATTTCAATTGCGAGCTTTGTAAAATCAATACAAATGACATTTTCCTCTTGTATACCAAGGTACAGACAATAGCATTTTCCTGCTGCGCCCTCAATATAATTGACAATTAACGGCTTCTCCCATGACCGTGACCGTAGACCTGTGGGTGAATCCACTTCGTCCTCGTTTATTGCCCCGACCCCCTGCCTTTCTTTCTCACAGTGGATTATTGGGAGAAATAAAAAACAAGACCTCCCCCTAAAATTATGAAGCAACTTCCTTTTCTCACCCCCCAACCCAAGTCAGAAAATAGGCAAGTTAGAACTTCCAGAGGGAGATGGTGAGATCACCTAGTGTGCCCATCTTTGTTGGTGAGAGTCGTAGAGAGGGAAAGCAACTTGCCTAAGGTCACACAGCAAGTTCTTGGGACTTAGAACCCTGGTTGTCTTCCCCAAAGACTGTACCACGCTCAGGCTAAATTCTAGGCTTTTAGGGACAGCCCCCCACAGGTACACACACAGTACCTGGGTAGAGTGAGGGCTGTACTCCAGGAATCTTTTCCTCAGGTGGGTGGTCAGAAGCCAAGGGAGTTGGAACTGAGTGCTAATCTCATGACTCCCACCTTCAGTGGTGATGACGCCCCCAGTTCTGGGGAAAAGGTAGGAGGTCTACCATCCAGGCACAGCTCCTGCTGTGGGTCAACAGGTCTCTGATCTGCACCACAACCCATTTCACAGATGAAGAAGTTGAGGCTCAGAGAGGCTATGTTGCTTTCCCAACGGTGATGGAGCCAAGATGGGGAGTCAAGGGTGGTAAACAGGGCCTGGCCCCTGACACCAGCCCTTCACTGTGCCTTCCCAAGGTCTCCAGGGGGTCAGTCAGCCTCAGACCCAACCCACCACCCAGCTGGCCACTTGGGGCTCCTCCTACCTTCTCTACCACTCCTGCTGGAAGGCTCCCACTCCACTCTGTTCCACGTTCTACCAGTTGAAGCCTATTCTCCTGCCACCTCTTTCAGGACGTCTTCCCAGATCAGCCCAGTTCGCGCCTTTATGACTACCTCCTTCTGTTCAAGTTCACGTGCGTGCCATTTCACAGAGTGACCTCAGGCCAGCCCTTATCTTTCCATGGTCAGCAGCACTGATCTACATCCACAGTCAATTAGTGATGCCTGCCTTGGGCGTGGGAGGGACGTGACAATAGGCGCAGAGTGGACATCTCTGAGCCACTCGGACGGTACCCAGAGGGCATAGGCTGCCTTTGCCCTTTCAGCATCCCTGTGGGGCTGCTGCCATCTATGAAGTTCCTCCTCTAGGCCACTTCCTGCTATTACACATGGGCTAGAACCCCGATCTAGCAGAGTTCAAGCTCTCAGCCCTCCACTCCATGCCTCTCTGTGTCTGGACATCAGTCCTGGTCCTGGTGCCTGTGACTTCGAGCCTTGGTTTCCCCGCCTGTAAAATGAGGGTGCTGGTCTCTGGCTCCCCAAGGTCCCTCCAGGGTCTGCCTTGTATAGTTTGCATTGTGCTGGCTCCCAAGGGCAGACTGAGACAAAGCGACATTTAATCAGATGTTAATATAGGTAAGATACAAAGGTAAGTGAGGATAAAAGGGAGCAGCTAATTAGTAATATTGTTCTCCACAAGGCCTTCCCGAGAGAGTTTCAATTAGGTTGTTTCTCACAGAGTATATGTGTGTCGAAGAGGAAAAAACACACGAAAGAGGGAAAGCCACTTTCCTTCCTTCCTCCCCTTTTGAGATAAATTCAAACAGGTCAGAGCCAGAATGATCCAGCTCCCATCCCCATGCCTACCGCATTACACCTGGGGAAACTGAGGCCCAGCGATAACAAGTCCAAGGTCATCTAGCAAGACACAGCGAACCTGGCATGAAAGCCCCAGCATCCTGACTCCCGACCAGTGCCCTTTCTAACCGCTGAAATCCAGCCATCGGCTCTCTTTGGAGTTTAGAATCTTAGTAAAAACACCCTGAAAGACAAAGGGCCATGGCTATACCCTGGCCTGGCTTTATCTGGCTGTGTCATCCTTCTAAATTGACCCTAAGCAAAGCGAGTTAAACACCTGCCCACACAAGAGGCCTCAACCCCACCCCCGGTGCTTAGAGACTCGAGTGCCCAACCCAGGGACTCTGACTGCTGAAAGCTTGCCCCTCCATCTTGAGGTCCAGAAGCACGCGGCGTTGCTTTACCACTGGGGAACAGGAGATCCCCTCATATGGATGGGGGAGGGTGTGGTCCAGACAACACGATGAGTGACCGATAGGGACCCATGGGGCTCTGCTTGCTAAGAGGAGACAGAGCCCCTGCTTGGGGACCAGCCTATCCTCCCTCCAGGCCCAGCCAGAGGTGGATATGGGCCGGGCAGCTTAGCCAAGGTGGCAGCCACTCAGCACCAAGGCAGAGCCCCGTCCCCACGCCCCTCCAGACCCTGGAACAGGCCCTCAGGCCCTGGCTGGCTCACAGCGCCCACCCCTGGCGGGATTCCCACCCCACCAGGCCAGCTGGCCTCGTCAACGCAGCCTTAATGACCACGAAATCAGCCCTGCACGGTCTGCTTCTAAGCCTGGCCGACCCGCCCCAGGGCCACAGGAGAGCACGACCGCCAGGCCTGGCCCCCGTCTCCTCTCTCCTCTGAGCCTCTCCCTGCTCCTGGGACAGCTCTTCTCGTGATGCCTTCAGACATCAGTCCCAGGAGGGAAACAGTCTGGCGGGGTGAAAGGACTCGCCCAAAGTCAGCCTGGGAGGAGCAACACCACATGTGACTGGGGTGCCAGGGGCCGCCGGGAGCCGAGGCCTGCGCCTGAGGCTGGCGAGCGACTTACCCCGCGACTTCATGCCGATGAAGCGGTTCTCCACGATGTCGATGCGGCCCACACCGTGCTTGCCCCTGTGGGGAGAACCAGCCACTCGGGGTCACAGGCAGGGCGTCAGGCACCAGCTCGGGATCCAAGACTCAGAGGACATGTGAGCCAGGCCCTCTGGTCCAGCCACCCATTGGACAGATGGGGAAACTGAGGCCCAAGGAGGGAAGGGCTATCCTAGGACACACAGCGAGTTCAACGTGCAACTTCCTTTATCTCTGTCCTGGGCCTCACGTGGCACCCAGCCCTATCCACCGCTCATCTTTCCTTCTACCCTGGTCTCAGATCCAGTAGAGAGCTCGGAAGTTCTGGACCGTCCCTAGGGGGCAGTAGACCCCTGGGGTTGTTACCTTCCAAGGCTGAGGGCCACCAGGATTCTCCCACGGAACCAGAGGACCCCATGGCTCTGGGGCCGTGCCGAGGCTGACTGCGGGACACTGGCCTGTCCTCCCTGGCCCCTCGGCCTCAGGCTGGGACCATCAGCCCCCCCCACAGTGGTCCAGGCTGGTGCTTGCCCAACATGGTGGCTTCCCAGGAGGCCGGGCAGGGCTGCGGGCACTCACGCGACTTCATTCAGGTACAGGAAGAGCTCCAAGGCCGTGCTGTGGGTGGTGCCGTCCCTGACGTTGGTCACCTTCACAGGGACCCCTAGGGCAGGAGGAGAGGGCAGTGGGCCCGTGGCTGGAGCTCAGCGGAGGAGCCTGTGCCTGCTACCCCGCCCCTTCCCTCCACCCGAAACGCCTTAAATGGATGTGACAGATATGGACTCCAAATGACTCCTTGAAAAGCCCTGTGCAGGTTGAGGCCTGCTGGGGAGAGAGAAGGGGAGAGAAAGCCCCCCAGAATGAAAGGGAAAATGCAATAAAAACCTCTCCCCCACCCTTCCCATTCTCTTTGCTCCTTTTGCATTTAGGGGCTGTGAAATTGGAACCAGGCCCTGAACTAATTGAATTTCACGCTCCACCATTGTCTTACGAGGCAGTAACCGGGAGTACCTTCTGTCCCACCAGTTACGGGGCGGGGGGAGCGCCTGGCTGAGGTGCGGCTGAGCTCACACACACACACGCACACACGCACACAAACACGCACGCACGCACACACACGGCCCCCGGCCACGTCTGTCAGGCGGACCCCCAAGCCCCAACCCTGTACCCCAGACCCGCACACAGCCATCTGATTGATGGGGGTGAAATGATGCCCGCACCAGCAGGCAAGGTGCTGGAGGCGTCTGCATTCTGAGAAGTTGGGTCTGGGGTGGCAGGAGGGTAGCAGGGAGGCAGCCGCTCGGGGAGGGAAGGGCCGAGTCAGGGGGGGTGGCTGGAGGGGGGCAGTGTGTGGGTTTGGGGTTGACTCTGAATAGCAAGGGGCGCTTTCTCGAGCGGTGTGAAATGAGCAATAAATGTATTAGAGGACTAACAAGAGAGCTGTAACAGTGACAAAGAAAAGCTGTTCAAAGTTGGCGGCTAATCCCCCACCCATCTGCCCAGCTCATTACCATGTGGCCGGCCATCGGGTGCCAATCAGGCCTCAATAGCGGCTTTCGAGTCTTTATTAGCCGGGCGCCGCCTGGAGGGGCTGCGCTCAGGGGCTGTCAGCCTCACCATTCTTAACCCCCATTTCCAGGGGTTTTATAACTTGGTTGTAAATTGCTATTAAATGTAAGTCTGCCCAATAATGAACCTTAAGCCCCTCTCGCCACCCCCCGCCTCTCCCCTCTCCCTTTCTCTCCCTCCGGGTCCTATTATGGCCCTCGCGGGGCCTTGGATGGGGCCTGCCCCAGAGAGGAGCGGACATTGTTGGTGCTGCTGCCGGAGAAAGCCTCTTAGCCTTTAAAATAGTTAATAATTAGATTAAAACTTCAAATAAATTAACTAGAGAGTGAATGGGGAGTAGCCGCGGAGGGTTCCTCCCGTCTACTTTTTTCTTTTTTTTCCAGACAGTCCCCAGATCATTAAAATGGATCACGTTTCTTCTCGGGCTCAGCGCCTGTGTTCAGGACCCTATGCTGCCTCCTGCCCACCCTCACCGCCCTCCCAGTTTTCCGGGGGACCTGGGGTGGGGCGTGCAGCCTGGGTTCATCTCACCGTCTTCTCAGAGATGATGCCCGAAGAGGCCCCACGCCAGCACAGCCCTGGGGCAGAGAGAGTGGGCCTAAGCTGGACTTAGTGCTCCAGCTACCTTTAGGGACCTTAGACTAAGGGCCTTTTGGTCCCCAGGGGGCATGAAATTCAAGGGTTTGAACTGACAGCGGCAGGGCGGGGTGCGGGGGGAGCGATGAAAATGCCCTATGACTTGGTCAGGCTCTTGGGAAAGGCCGGGAGGAGGCAGTTTACTAAAGTGCCAACAGGCTTTTTTCCCAGGGCCTCACTTCATACCCCGTGCTCGGCACCTGCGAGCATCCTTTCTGTGGCCCATTTTACAGGCGAGTGAGCCTGACGCCCAGAAAGGTGAAGCTGGTTGTCAAGGTCACACTGGCAGGTGAGAGCAGGGGATCTATCCGGGCCCCTGCTTGCCCCTCCCCATCCTCCGTCTCCGAGGTGCCTTGGGAAAGGCCTCTCTGCAGAGCCCCCTCCCTCTGCTCCCTCCCTGCAGCTACCTGGTGCACAGAAGGGCCAGCCTCCCTGCCTGGGCTTGGGATGCCCTCACGCCCCCTCTTGGTTCCTCCGTCTCTGCCTCTCCGATTTCTGCAGCCTCCTGGAAAAGTCCTCTCCTTGGACACTCTGAGCCCTCACCTTGAACCTGGTCCTGCTCCTTCCATTACCCAGCATGCCTTTCTTTCCCTCCATCTTTCAGGGCAAGGGGGTTGTCCCTGGTGCCAGGCTCAAGGCTAGGCACTCAGTTCAGGCCAGCAAACACTTCTTGATGGTAGCAGACAAGATGAGGAGATCAGGACACAAGCAAGAGTGGCAGCAGCTTTGAACCCAGGATGGGGGGTAGGGAGACGCATCAAGCAGCTAACTCAGGATTAGCTATGGGGTCAGAGGGCCGGAGGCTGGCTCTGTAAGACTCATAACTGGCTGAGCACCTCTGTGGTGCAGGGCCCTGCGCTGGATACACCTCGTCCAGATCTTATTCTATACCATGAAAACACGAGGCAGTGGATACTCTTTTATCCCCAGTTTACAGATGAGGAAACTGAGGCCAGGAAAGTGGAGTGACTTCCCCAAAGGGCCAAAGCAGTCGGCAAGTGGTTGCTCAGGGGCTAGAATGCTCCCTCCAGACCTGGTGCCCACGAACTGATGGACACCAGCAGAGGGTGCTTCTTCCCAAGCCTGGAGGCTTCCACAGATCACGCCATCTGGGGAGGCGGCAGTGGGGAACATTTGAAGCCCCAGCCTGGACCCTGGCTTCCAGGAACACAGGAGGGATGCAGAGGACTCGTGCCCAGGCTCCCGGGCAAAGAGGGGAAAAGAGCCAGGGCCCCAGGAGTCCACGCCTTGGAGTCCCGACAGGCGGGCACCTACCTTTCTTGAACTCGATCTCAAGGATGTCTGGGCTGTTGGGGGCTTTGGCCGGGTCCTGGGTCTTTGTGTAGAGGCCTGGAGGCGCTTGGTTCTGACAAAAGACAGAAAGAGGTTGGAGGGCGGTGTACCAGAGCCAAACCGTGCCATGCCGGCCCCTGGACACCCTGCCTGCAGCCCCCTGCGCCCCTCTCCAGAGCCAGGGCGCTGCTGGCGCTTGCCATCGGCTGGCCAGTCCGGCGGGCCTCCCAGCCCCCCACCCGGAGCCAGCCCCGCTTGCCAGGGGCCTGGGAAACAAAGGGCTCAAGAAATCAGACAATTTTTCCCCTCAACTTGATCTCATCTTTTTCTTTGACGCCCCCGCAGCTGGAGGTAGAATAGCGGGAGGAGCCAGTCAGGCAGGAAAAGCGTGACTTCGGGGGAGCGAGGCGCTAGGCGGGCTTCCCGGGAGCGGCTCAGGCGCACACGCTCTCCCCGGCACCGGGAATTGGGGTTTATTCTGCAGTGACCGCAAAGCTAATGACTGCGCGTGACCCCAGCAGGTGCTCTGGCGAGCAGAGCCGTCCCCGGGGTCCCCGAGGTTAATACTCACAGGGAGAAAAGAGAAGAGCAAAGCAAAAACCCATTTGAAAACACATCAACCTTTATGTATATTTTTTTCTTGGGCGTGTTGGAAAACGGGCCTCTCCCTCGTCTTGATGAAGCAGCGGAGGGGCCACGGGCTGCCTGGAACTCTCCAAGTCCCTCCTGCCTCCCGCTCCCGAGGCCCTGACCGGCCCCCCACCCCCCACCCCCGCCCCCAGGCTGTGGCTTGGACACTTGCCACGGTGGGGGCCGGGGGCCCTTTGGGCCTGACTGCTCAAGTCCGTCCCAGGGGGCAGGCCAGGGCCCAGCACTGTTATCCACCTGCGGACATCCTGGGAAGTGCAGTCCCTTAAATCTTGCCTTTCAAAACCCTGCAAACATTCCCATGCCACTTTGCAACTGCAGCTTCCTTTGAGTTCTCTGCAGCCCCATTTGGTAAGAAGGTCAAGTACTGTTACCCCACCTATGGAGGAAGAACTAGAGGCGGAGGGGGACTGTAGGTGCAACCCTGTATGCTGTGTGGAGGTGGGGGGCCACATGGCCCAGGGCAGGAAGCCCACGAGGCCCTCAACAATGATGTGTTGGGTTTCAGAGTGGTGGAAAATACCCCCAAAGCCAGGAGTCGAGACCTCAGGCTATGGGGTCTTGGGCAAGTTGCTTCACCCGTTCGAGCCTCGGTTTTCTCATCTGTAAAATGGGGGGAAATGATACCTGCCTTTGACTGCCTTACAATTTAAATGTATAGACAACTTTTATATTTTTTTACTGGACATGAAAATCACCCAAGAAGATGCCAGAGAGGGCCTGGTGCGCTGTAACCTGCCCTGGCGACAGGACTGCTGGGACAGCCTCCTGGTGATGCCACCCTCCGAGAAGAGCTGCTCCAGGAGAGGTGGGGCCGCCAGGAGTTCCTCAGATCCCTCATCTGCGGTCACTTTGCCTGCTGGTTCTATGTCAGGGTGTGATCAACCATCCCGCTTCCCATACCCTGAGAAACCCCCCAGTCCTGGGCGAACAGGGACAGGTGATCCTTCTAGCTTTACTTCTGAGCCCAGATGGGTCTGGTGATGAAGCCCTCACACCTCCAAAGGGCTGTGTGGCTTGAGGCCAGCTGCATCCCTTCATCTGTTTCCATTTGTGGGGCAGGAACAAGAACCCAGAACGGACCTCCAAGACAGACCCAAGGAGGAGGAGGGTCCTTAGGGACCTCCAGCCTGATGCCTCCATGGACCAGTTGGAAAACTAAAGGCAAAGAAGCCGCTTGTCCAGATCATACCACCCCACCCCGTCGGCGTGGGACTCAGCCCCGAGGACCCCAGAGTCCCATCCTGTGCTCTTTCCATCACCCCATGCTGTTTCCCAGCCGCTCCGCCAAGAAACAGCACCAGGGATGTGGCCAGAGACAGCTCGGGCATCAGGCCGGTTTCAGAGCAATGCCCAGCTCCCCAGGCCCTACCGGGTCCTGCCGACCTCCGCATTCGTTGGGAACAGACGGGCCCGAGGGCCATCCTTGGCCATAAGGCAAAGTGAAACAGGGCTTGGGACCTCCGGGTGACCAACAGGACTCCAGAGCTCCTTTCCCACCTGCCCGGGGCTCCTCACTGGCTGTCCAGCCCAGCCTGAACTCAAAGCAGGTACCAGCGCTGAGAGCCCGGGCGCCTCCACCTGAGGCCGCCTCCCCCACACCTCCACCTGTTCTGCGCCTGCCGGCCCATCAGTTCCCAAACACTTGACGGAGCCACGAACAGGATGAGAATGTCTGCACTGGAAGGAGAGAGGAGGTGGGAAGCCCTCGAGGGACCAGCAACCCAGCTCTCTGCAGTGGGAAGTAGGAGCTTCTGACACCCTGACGGCACCGATTAAATAAAATAACTAAATAGAAATAAAGAGACATTGGCTTTGCATTCCAAGGTGGCGCACGCCTGCCTCCTTTTTACTCTCCCTCCTAAAAGCCCAGTTCAAATGACAAATAGTTTGTTGCTGAGTATCAATAACATCTATTTATCCATCCCAGCGGGAGGGCTCACTTCCAATGTCATCTTGGGGGGGGTGTGTTGGGGGAGGGAAGACAGTGAAGAAAAAAAAGAGAGAGAGAGAGTGGGAGGGGGGATGGGGAGAGGGCGAAAGAAAGCATGAAACAGGGCCGAGAAGGAGAAATTGAAAGCAAATGGCCCATGAACTAAACCATGATGTACAGGCATGATCGATGCTGCAAATGGTTTATTCATCCATCAGATATGGCGGGCCGGCAACTGAATGCACTCTTTCACTGTGGGCTGTATGAAGTTAAAGCAAGTAAATTTCTATCTTTCTTCGCATTAGCTGCCTCATTGCCCTTCAATCAGCCCTCATGGAGGCAGAAAATGGCTCTGCCATCTGCCTTCGAACCCTCCCCTCAGCAGGTCTCGGGCTTTTTCTGGAGAGGGGGAGGGGGCACCGGTTCCCTGAAGCTCTGTCTCCCCAGCACCTTCCAAGGGGCCTGGGGCTGCCCGGGGTACAGCGTTCCTCCACCGTGGAGAGTAGTGCCCCCGGGCGCCTAGCGGCTTCCCCCTCATTCCTGGGATCTACTGGTGGCAATGGGAGGACAACAGGCTCCCCTGGCCCGCACCCTGCAGCGGAGCCGCCTGGGAAAGCAGGGCCACAGGGGCCAGACCCTGGGTCCCTCTGCCTGGCCCTACACTTCTCAGTGGGAATGTTGTCTCCCCCTCGACTCACACGCAGCCCAGCATTTCCTCCCTGATGAGAGGGGTCCTTAGGGAACCTTGGCTCCTTCCTCCCCAAATAATCTTAGCTGGCTTGAGGAGGGAGGGCAGGACCCCTGGCTCCATGATTGAGGCCTTGCCCTGTGCTAGGAACAGGCCAAGTGCTTTCGATGCCCCAGGAGAGAGGTGTTGTGATTGACCACTGTTTGCATAAAGAGTCAGAGGTTCAGAGAGGTTGGGTAACTTGCCCAAGGTTGCACAGCAATAGAAGCAGAGTCAGGATTCAGACCCAGATTTCAGATCTCTGGGAGCCAAGCACTAACTTTCCCACCTTGACTGGGTGGTAGAATCCTGAAAAATGCACTCTTTATCACTTACTTACCCATCCACTACCCTCATTTCTAATGAGGGGAGGGGACCTGCACTGCCCGGCACTGCCTGAGAGGCGATTTCCCCTCTGGCCTTGGCTCTGCTCCCCCAGTCCTGAGGTGAGAGTGCCACAGGCCGCTACAGAAGCGGTAGGATGGTTGCCCAGCGGGCCTGGAGCCTGGGGACACCCACCTGCAAGCTGGCTGCCTGCCGTGCTCAGCCCCCTCCGCCCCCCCCCCCCCACGGCACTGGCTGACTGCCTAATTAGGGGTGGCTGGCCCGAGTGCCCTGGGGTCGGCAGAGCATGAACTGGAAAAGCCCGGGGCCGGCAGGCAGCCCCCAGGGGACAAAGGCGCAGGCTCTCCTGAGCAACGCGGCTGTGCTGAGCTGGGTGCGGAAGGGAGGTGCGGGTCGCTGGGGAACCACAGAGGCCGGAGGGCCACTCCTGCGATGGGGCGACACGGCCACCAGGCCTGCTCCCTTGCTGAGCAGCTGGTGCCCTGGGGCGAGTCACTTCCCTGGGCCTCAAGTTTCCTCACCCACGAAACCAGGAGGCTCAGAGGCAGCAGCGGAGGAAAGTGAGCGGGGAAAATGCCAATGCCAGGCCTGGTTCCAGAAACGGTCACTGGTACGCGTTATATTATTGCCAACTCCGACCAAGAGGCCTGGTGCCTGTGGGGAGCCACCCGGGGCCAGGCAGGGCTCCAGCTCACCCCACCTCCCCCAAAGCACCCAGCCTCCTCCACTCCAGCTGGTCTTCCCAGACCCCCCAGGCCCGGCCTCCCAGCACACTTCTCCCCTAACATCAGACGAGCACCCCACCCCCAAAGCAGCCGCCCGCGGGGGGTGGTGTGGGGGGTGGTGGCTTCAGGGACAAAGAGACTTTTCTCTTCCCAGGGTAGATCTCCTCCATCTCCCACGGCGGGCAGGGGGAGATACAAAGGAAAACCCCCCAGGGAGAGAAATCCTAAACTTCAAACACGGCCGAGGCCCAGCCTCGGAGGCTGGGGACAGGGGCATCAGGGCGGCCTGACGCAGGCGGGCACAGGCCCAGACGAATGGGTCCTGAGGCTCTGATCTGTGCCACCTCCCCCGATGGCAGCAGCGGCCTGAGAGGGCACAGGCTGGGCCCTCCCACAAGTGTCTCATCTGCCTAATTGCTTCTTTATTGTCTCACAATCACGCTCTGGCTCTATGCTGCCCTGAAATATTTCCTTCTCCTATTCATCCCAACAGCAATTAGAAAAAGAGCACCAGAGAAGGGGGTGGATCTTAAAACGCAGGGTGGAGTGGCCAGGCGGCTGGGCGCCCGGTGGGGAGGGTCGGGGAACACAGGCCGGACTCGGCCCCAGCCCCACGCCCGGCCCCCCGTGAAATTTCAAATTAGGCTACAAACACACCAGACAGTGTCGGCACAGGGCAGCCACCGCTAGACAGCCGGCTTGGGGAAATGGGGAATTACCTTGGGGTTCTCCAGGATTCCAGCCTCGTAGCTGTAGGGGAGAAGAAAGATGGGGGTCAGTGGAGAGGGGCAGAGGGACACAGCCTTGACACCCCTACCCCCAACGTAAGTCCGGTCTGTCCTTTTATCTCTGCCAAAGCAACCGCTACCAAGCCCGCCTGGAACTTTCTGGGCCACCGCAGTTGGCCGTGGGAGCTGCAGGCTACAAGCGAGGGCCTGGGACACTTCCCTCAGTCTTCAGGGCGCCAGATCCAGGGGGCCTTCTCAGAGGGTTGTTCCCAGATGCTGTTCCCTCTGCTTTCGATGCCCTTCCCGGAGCCCCGGCCGGTCCCTCCTCATCCTTAAGGTTCTAACCTCAAATGCCACTTGCTCAGAGAAGCCCTCCCTGACACCCCAGCCGAGGCCAGGTACCCTTTATCTACGGCTGGCACTCAGCAGAGCTGCAGCGAGAGCTGGGAATGAGGTGGCCTGTCCTCCTCGAGGCCCCCGGGCTCCGTAAGGGCAGGGACCGCATGTCGTGTGGGCCACCACTACAACCCGGCCCGACGCAGACAGGCGCCCACTGACGCTAAGCAGAGTAGTGGACAGGTGGGCGACGTCTTACCTGATGTGCATCAGATTCTCGTCCATGCTCCACGGGTTCTTGGGGGTGACTGGGACGGGAATTCCATGTCGCTGCAGGTAAGAGGCAACACCGCGTTGGCGTGAGGCAGCTTGAAGTAGACACAAGGGTCAGGCCCAGCTGCCTTGGTTTTCTTTCAAGGTCAGAGACATCCCCAACCTCTGGCTCCCATGCAGGCAAGGCCCTGGACGCACCCCTGGTTTCCTTCCCCTCCCCCAGGCTGCTCAGGGAGGGAGTGAGGGCCCATTTCCAGACATGCCCAGGCAGAAACTATAAGACCCTGTGTCTGAGATGCTGTGGAGTGGATGCTGGCCTTGGAGGTTTCTTCCAGAAGATTCTGAGTCTATACTTCAAGTGCCCCCCGAAGCACTTAAGAGTGTGCCAGGCAGTGTGCCGAGGGTCTCCCAGCACCACCGGCTGAGCCCCACCGTGGCCCTCTGAGCCGGGAGCTGGAATGGACCCAACTTCCAATGTGGATCTCATCTGCACCCAGAGGTGCTTAACATTCACCCAAGGAAGCGAGAGGCGCCCACGAGAGCTGCTCGCTCAGGACACTTGTTTACGGGGCATGGCCGGGCGCTTCCCAGGGCCGCTTCTCCCCACTGCCCAGCAGTCACCACACACATCACTCTGCAGCCCTGAACAGGAAGAGCCCCCCTCCTCCCTGTTGGTTCTGATTATGTTTTGCTTCGAAAAGTTATCCCTCCGGAGACCCTGGGCCTGAAAGGCTGTTGGTGACACTTGGAAGGTCTTTTGCATTAAAGATGCGGCTGGCTTCCTGAGCTGCCCCGTGCCGCCCTGGCTGACACCTGGTTGGACCCAGCACGTGCATTACATCCTGCTTTCCTCTCCTGGGCTTACCGGGCACAAAAGCGGAGTGGCCCAGCCGGGCCCCCTTTAAGTCAGCGAGATCGTCCGCTCCGCCTCCCAGGCCCCCTTTCAGCATCTCGCCCCCTGGGTGGGTCCCCCAACCTGGCCAGCTCAGGGTCCCACAGCCTCCACCAGCATCGCCCCGTCTCCCTTAATGGGGCTCTGCCCAGGCTCAGCTCACGCCCACAACTAAGATTCTAGAGGCTTCCTCCAGGGAGCCGCTGTTTCCGTCATCAGAACCTTAAAATTTCAAAATGAATTAGGTTATCCCCTCTTGATTTTTGTCAAGCTTTACCCAGAGGCTCCTTTTAAAAGAAACAGCCCACACCCACCCTAAAATCTGCGTACTCTTCAATGCAAACCACGTGGGCAAGTGGAGCACCTCACTTAGAGGCCGATCAACGTCAGAGGCTCCTTGTGCCCCACGAAGCTGCCCAGGGTCAAATCCACACGCTTGCCCTGTGCCGTCTCCAGGTAGAGTGGCCAGGTGTGGGGACCAGGACCCTGTGCCAGATGGGCTGAAATCCCGTCAGAGAGGACTCCCCGGGCTGGGGGCTGAGAAAACCAGCAGGCGGGTTCCCTGGAGCCTTTCTTCTGGGGGGTGGTTTGGAAACACTCTTGCCTTTCCTCTTTCCCACTGGGGCTCCATCCGAGCGAACGGGAGGTAAGGGGCGGAGGAGGGAGGAACAGGATGGGCAGCCCTTCCTCAGCAGTGAGATATATACAAATGCCAGACATAGTCCCTCAACCAAAGAGATTTGTTTCCCCTCCCCTCTCCATCCTGAACTCCCCGCCAACACACACACACTGAAAATTCTGGATGCAATTGAGAACAGAAAACAAAACCATCTTCAGCATGTACACAGGAGACTGCCCTGCTTTCCAGCCCCCGACCTTGCACACTGGCTCTAAAAGAATTATGGTGACAGTGATAAGGATGGGGTGATTCTAAGTGTTTTTCCCTTGGACGATGGATTTGCGGGGAGGTGGAAAGCGATGCTAATGCTTGTTTCCGATGAGTCTCCTAACAGCA
Organism: Globicephala melas; assembly: GCF_963455315.2. Taxonomy (NCBI): domain Eukaryota; kingdom Metazoa; phylum Chordata; class Mammalia; order Artiodactyla; family Delphinidae; genus Globicephala; species Globicephala melas. The sequence goes on from NC_083319.1 coordinate 6,217,604, forward strand.
CCTTGTGGCCTTGACGACTTAGGAATCCTGAAAGCAGGGCTTTTCAAAGCCCCATTGATTTCCGTCTCAGCTGAAGCAGCTGCCTGGCTCTGAATTTTGGACAGAGTCTGCTTGCTGCTCTGTCATTCTGGTCACTCCCCGGGTGCAGGGACACTGCCTCCGTCCTGGAATGTGGTCAGATTGCCGAGAGCTCAATTCTGATCCCAGCCTCCGAGGGAGGGTCGGTGGCCGGAGACACGGACTCATCTCTCCGGGGCAAACTTTCCTGTTTAAAAGCTTATTTGAGACAGTAGCTGGGCCAAGGGGCTTCTCCCCAATATCTGGGAAGGAGGGACAACAATACCGCCGAAATTCATCTTTTCTGGAAAAACCAGGGGCCGCTTTTGTTTGGGAGCTACGGAAATGAAGGGCAGCGTATGGGTCAGGCCTCTTGAACCACAACTGCAGGCGTAAGAATGTAGACGGGCGGGGGTCTCCATGCATCGCTCTTAAAGATAAAACGTGCTTCGTGTTCTGTATCAAGGAGACCAAGGAGGGGAAAAAAGCCTGTAACCTTGTTCTCTTAATAGCTCTGCTATTTGAAAATTTGTTTGGCAACATATGGGCTTGCACTTGTAAACTCCCCTTTTAATAATAAAACAACAGATGGTAGAGGAGATCTTTCCTCCGAGCTCTCCAGGTCTTAATGGGATGCTGGCTCTCCAGGTCTTAATGGGATGCTGGCGGTAGGGGCAGGGCTGCGTCCCCGCCGCGTCCCCTACCACGCGGCCCCTTGGCCGCGGCAGGAGCTGACAGCCAGCCCTGGTGACTGCTGTTTAAAACCCCGAGCAATTTTCTGGTGTGTGCATGGGGTTGCTTTCCCCTGTCTGACTGATTGAGGCTGTTTGTCAGGGGCTGCCATTGAGTCACTAAAAAGAAAGGTACCCTGGGGAGTGGCTACGGATCCTGATGCAAAACTTCTAACATGGTTTACTGCAACTTGTACTTCAAAAGCGCTGGTGCGACAGAAGTCTTTGTCCGCCTCTGCCCCTCGGAGCGCCTACCTGTCCCTGGGAAAGCACTGGGGACAATTAGGTAACGGAGGGGCACACAACAGCCGGGCCCACACCCCCCATCCGCCCATCCCCTGAGCGACACACACTGCAGAGGTGGCAGTTGGAACAGGAAGCAGAGGGGGCCCATCGCCCTCCTGCTCGGCGGACTGGGGGCTCCCTTGGGAGATGCCCCTGGCAGTGACCACACCTCAGCGGAGCCGGCCCAGGGAACAGGTGTAACGGGGAGGAGGGCAGCTCCCAGCCCCGTGCCTCTGGCCCAGACAACCCCCTTGGAGGGCTGTGCCTGGAGGGCACTGGGCCAGGGCCGGGGTGATGGTGGGGTCTGGCCATACCTTCGCGTACTCCATCAGATCGTTGCGGCCCTGGAACCGGTTGTAGAACTCGGGCATCCTCCAAGGAGCAATGACCTGGACATGGGGCAAGGAGTCAGGCCCGGGCAGCCTCTCCTGGCTTTAAGCTGCAGAGCTGGCCGCTCTGGTAAGGGGCCTGAGGCTCCACTGGGCACCTGGGTGGGGGCTCTGTGTACCCCACGGGATGTGGGCAGGGGAATGACACGGCCTGCCGTCCTAGAGGGTGGCTTTGGAGAGGCCCGAGCTCTGTGGCAGAATGGCTGTGTGGCCCCAGGTGGAACCCTGCCCCTCTGGGCTTCAGTCTCTCCAACTGAGACTTTGAACTAGATAGGCCTCAAGTTTCCTAATGGCAGCCCTGTCCAGAGGGCCAGGGCCCCGCACCCCTGGTGACTAAGGAGGGGTTCACGTTGCTGCAGCTACACCGCCTGGCTCTGCTGCGGCGCAGTGAGGCCCATGCGACCTGCAACGTCCCCTGGCCCACCCCTCTTACTCCCCTCCCTTCCCCCTCCCCCGGGGCTGCTCTGGCTGCGGAAAGGAGGGGAGCTGGACCGAGTTCATCCCACCAGCCTGGGGGGTCGGGGACAAGTCCCCAGCAAAATCTCCCACTGAGCCGTGGAGCCAGCCAGGCCCCTGCCTCTGCCGACAGCAGCCTAATGGGGGTGGGGGTGTCATCTAGACGGACAAGCCGGTGTGATTCCCGGGTTGGGAAGCTGATGAGAGTGGCGTGAGTGGGGTCCCCCAGGCCTGGAATGAGCAATGCCTGGGCGCGGAGCTCCCTCTGGCCTCATCCTAGCTCCCGGAGACCAGCCCGGGGCCCTGTCCCCAGCCCCATCCCACCAATGGCCTTGGCCTCTGCAGAAAAAGACCGAGAAACCGGACACCCTGGCCCCCCAAGCTGCTGGGGGAACAGAGAATGGGGGTCGGGGAAGGGCCTCACGCCCACCCGCCTACAGCATCAACAGGCAGCTACCTTCCGGGGGGCTTCTCTGCCGCCTGGTGTTTGGGGTCAAAACAGATCATTAGAGTTCATTACCGCTCACCTCCAGGCCACTCTCACCCCCCAAGCAGCTGCTGGCTGGTTAAAGGAACAGAGAAAGAGGTTCCACTTAAAAGAAAAAAAATGAAACCACTGAGGGACCCTTGTGGGCTTGGGAGGGGCCCGTTTTCTGTAGCTTTCGCCCGAAGTGGGCTCAAAGGAGCTGGACCCACGCCTGCCTGTGCCGTCCAAAATGGTACCCGGGCGCCACGTGTGACCACCACGGCCCGAATCGTGGCCGGTCCCAGCTAAGTGCAGAGCACACAGTGGGTCTCAAAGGGTTAGTACCAAAAGAATGTAAAACATCTCAGTAATTTTTTTACCTCGATAACATGCTGAACGGTACCACTTGGGATACACAGGGTTCAATAAACCATAGTAAAATGATGTCACCTGTTGCTTTTTATCTTGATTGTTTTCTTTTTTTTTACGTGGCCACTAGAAAAACCGCGGTCACCCTTGGGCCTTGTGTTTGTGGCATTTAGTGTGTTTCCATGGCTCGGCCTCGCGCCCTGGATGCCCAGGGGCCTGATCCTACTGACTCCCATCCCAGGAGAGAATCCAAGACCCCGGGGGTCACGGCTCAGGCAGCCGGGACAGGGAGGGCCTTAGCTGGGTGGCCCCCACTGGGGCTGAGAGGGCTGTGATCAGCCCAGATATTGGCCAACTGTGTCTCAGAATGGTTCCAATCTGCACCCGGGAAGCCAGACCCGGCTTTGCGAGGACCCTGGCGGATGGGCAGCCTCATCTTTCCCTCCAGTGCCTGACCCGCCCAGGCACCTGGGCAGTGTCTCGGGAAGGACAAATGGTCAGGGACAGAGTGTTGTCACCCTGCAGTTGGCGTGAGTGAAGGGAGCTCTCCATGGGAAAGAAGGGCGCCACCCACCACAAGGTCCCTGTCTGGAGAACCTCCCAGAACCCCATGCTCCACACCCCCAGGGGCCTCAGCCCCCAGCGCCCACCCTCTAGGGGGAGGAGCAACATCTTACCTTAATCTCGGGGGCCAGTGAGTAGCAGGTGAGCTCAAACCGGATCTGGTCGTTCCCCTGAAACGTGGAACGGGACGGTCAGGAGCCACAGAACAGGGACCAGTTGCGGGGGGCGGGGCCGGGGGCGGGGGCAATGCCGCATGACCTTCAGCGATGCACCCGAGAGCCACTCAGGGCGGACCCCCTGGGTGGCTCCCTTCTCCGCATGTGCTCACCTCCAACCTCACTATCTTCTGAGGTGGGTCCTACGAGCCTGTTTGAAAGATGAAGACTGGGCGTTCCTGGAGAGGGCTTTCTGCTCTGGACTTGAACCAGGGCTCCCCAAGTACAGAGCTGAGCTGTGCGGGCACTCAAGTGTGCAGGACGTGTGTCTATGTGTCCGCAAGATGCCCACGTGCCCCTTGTGTGCTGAGCTGTGATGGTCGTGACCTTGTGTGCACTGGTGTGTGAGGGGGCGTGCACACGGGTCATCACGTGTGTCTGCACTTCAGGGGGTGCACACACATGCAGGGCTGGAGGCCTGTCCCCGCCGAGACTCCAGGCAGCCCCCGAGCTGCCCACACGTCAGCCTCTTCCCGAGGGCCTCCCACCTGCCTGGCCCCGCCTGCCCCACTCCCACGGTTCCACAGTGCTTTGTCCAGAAAACCGGGAGTCCTGTCTCCTCTGGGAGCCTCAGTTTCCCTGTCTACACAGTGGCTGGCTGGGGTAGGGGTAGATCCAGGTGACCACCAAGGGCTCCTCTGCACAGAGAGGGAAACAGGCCCAGAGGTGGAAGGGACAAGTCCAAGGGCACAGAGCCAAGCCCGGGCACTGGGCCCCCACAGCCCCCACCAGCCTTGGGCAGGCGGCCCTGCCTCCCTGTGCCCGCGTCCTGTCCTCAGAGACAATGGCTGCCAGCCACCCGCCCGCTTCCCATCAGCTCGGCAGCCTGGAGGGAGGCTTAAGCGCTGCGGAAATATCAGAGGGACCTCTCGCCTACTGTGAAAACTGCACGGGCGCAGCGAGGCAGCAGCGGGAATAACATGTTATTTTCCAGAGCCTTGTCAGGCGACGCGGAAATACAGGTTTCAGCTCCTCTGCTCGGAGCCAGGGGCTAAGGGGCCAAGGCCGCTCCTCTCTTGGTGTCTCCCGGGGCCACAGGCTGTGCGGGACCAGCCACCCCACTCACCCTCCATCCCATCCCTTCAGTGAGCGCCTACCATGCCCTGGCTGCCACACGGGAGAGCCACCTGGCACCAGTGGGATTTTTAACCCTGTTTTACAGATGAGGCAATTCAGCCTCAGAGAGGTGGAGTCACTTGCCCAGGGACACACAGCCAGCAGGCACCACTCCCATCCTAATAGCTCACAGTCAGGTAACGGGTCTGAGCTCCACGCATAACTCATTGAACCCTTACGGCAGCCCCTGAGGTGGGTTCTATTATTATCCCCATCTCACGGATGGGGAAACCGAGGCACAGGCTGTAAGACTTGCCCGAGGGCCAGTGACCAGCACAGTTCCTGGAGCAATGGTGTCTACAATACAAAGCAGACTTATTTTAGATTCGTAAAGCATATGGTCCAGTGTTGCATATCCTGGTGATTTTTTTTCTCCAGGGCTTCAAGTTTCCCCTAGCACAATGGCAGCCTGTGCCTCCTTGGACGGGCATGCCGGGCTGGGGTCTGCCCATCAGGATCGCCATGGGGACACCCATCTGTTCCTGAGCCAGAGACCCTCGCAGAAGCCAAACAGGCTCCCCAGGTTCAAACTCTGTCCCAGACAAGAGCCGAGGCCTGTCCAGTCCTTCCCTCCCTGACCCCAGGAGCCCCAGCTCCAGGGTGGCCCTGGCAGGCTCCCCGGGGGCCGGGGAGGAGGTGCAGCAGGTCCCACGTGCTGATATACACGTGTGAGTGCAGGTGCCGCGCCCTCGGGGACTGCACGGGGCTCCCATCTGCTCCTGGCCTCACCATACAGATGGCGTCATTTCCCAACCCCTGCCGCCACACCCCTTCCCGAGCCTCAGGCTCCTATTTCCAGGCCCGTCTTCCAAAACTGGGGGGAGGAAGGGGGCCCTCGAAGGGCCATCCCAGCTTCTGGGCAGCTCTCTGGTGGGGAGGATGCAGGGTCCCCGAGGATGTGTGAAGGGGTGGACCCCCGCTCTCTCTGCACCAGGTGCCACCTGGGCTGGGCCCCGGGTGAGAAGCTGCCTCTGGCCTCCAGGCCTTTGCACAAGCTGCTCCTGCGGCCTGGGATGCCCTTCCTCCTGTCTCAGCATCACCGTCACCCCCTGCTGGCTCAGGGCTCCCAAGTCCCCTGTATGGGTGTCCCAGTGTGTGGAGGACAGCCAGGGATGGGTAGGTATTCAGTGGGGCGTTCAGTGAGCCAATGCATGAAGGCGACATCGGCGGGGCTGGAACAAGGGCCCGGAGGCCCTGGGTCTCTCCATCGCCCGACTCGGGAGCCACAAGCTGGGAGAGGCCGGGGGCTCAGGACGGTCCCTGCTAGAATCTCCCCATCTAGGGAAGCCCCCCTGCAGTCTGCTTACACCCAGCTCTTTCTCTTCACTGCGAACCCCTTGCAGAAAGTTTGGCCGAGTGTCCTACCCAGATCTGCCTCTGGGTGCCAGCCTCCTGCAGGCCACACTCACTCACTCTGGACACCCATCTCCTGACGTGTAAAGTCACTGACGCGCCCCCCCCAGCCCCTCCCCCCGAGTCAAGCAGACCACCGGCCCCTGCAGGTAGCTGGCCCCTCCCTCCCCCCCCCCCCCCGCCTCAAGCCTGGCATCCCTCTGGACCCCAGTCCAGGCCCTCCAGTTTCTCCTCACTCATACCCCCCTCTTCTAGGAGACTGTCTGCAGAGGCTGTTGGGGGCTTCCCCAGGTCCTATTAAATAAGGGGAAACTGAGGCACAGGAGTACGCCTTGCCCATCGACCCACAGAAGAGATGGGAGATTTCGGGGTGGGGGGCACCGGGCCCCACCATCCGCTGTGGCCTTCCCGCTGCTGGTCTTGGAGACCCCCAGTGCTGTTTCAAGTCGGACTGTCCCTCTTGCGGACACTGAGCATGAACTGCAGGGACGTCCCCGAATCTCAAGAGGCTACGGAACTGCCGCAGAGGGTGTTCTTCTCAGAACCGAAGCCCCACAGAACCAGACTGGGAAACGGGACCCTGGGTGGCCAGGGCCTCCTCCAGCCGCTTCCCTGCAGGGTCAGCCTCGGGAGGACTCAAACCCAAACCTCTGGTGCCCTCTTGTGGCCAAACGGAGCAGCGCACACAGCCGCTGGCAGCTATTCCCACCTGCATGTGAGCTAGTCTAGTGCGAGGTGGGGGTTGGGGGGCGGTCTCTCCCTGGACCCCAAGAGCCTCCCAGGCCAGAGGCAGACCCACCACACACACATTCACTCCACTAGCCCTGAAAGCCACCCTTCCTCAGTCCTGATGGTACTTCTGGGGGGAACTTCTCCAGGCAGGAGCCCTTCCATAATCCTCACTTCCTGGCCTCAGCTTGAATACCTGCTGGAACAGGGAGCTCACTGCCCGGCTGATTTCAGCACAGACAGGTGAGATGTCTCAGAGGTTCGTTCTGCACTGATGCTTGTTCTCAAAGCCCCAGCACAGGTCTGATGATGGTGCGAGCAGAGCACTTCCCTCTCTGAGTGTTTACGATGTACCAGGTCTCTGCTGAGCTCTTTATTGGCACGATCCTACTTCCTACTCACAGCTCCCCACTGCCCCATGAGCGGGTTCTATTTTATCCCCATTTTATAGATGAGGAAACTGAGACTCATGGGGTGAAGTCACACAGTGTGAAAGCAGGGGAGCCAGGATCTGAACCCAGCTGTACTGGCCCCAAAGTCCCAAGTCCTGAACCTCTGGCTTCCTCTGTACTCTCTCCTACCGCCGGAGTGGAAGGCGGTATGCAGGTCTCTGCCCAAACGGCCCGGTCCACCCACTGCTCCGCCTATGATTCCCACCACCCCGCTCAAAATGTGCTCACGACTAGGGTGTTAGTGAAAACTAGGGCCACGCTCACCAGTCCGCTTCTTTTACAGGAGCCCATAGTTTCCGTCCAGAACACTCCCCTACACACCATGGGGGGGGGGAGGGCCACTGGCCACCCCTGTCCAACCTGGGGGTTTGAAGCCAAACCCCGCAGCATGGCCCCGGCCCAGATCTGGCCCTGCTGCTTCTCCCAAGGTTACAGCTCCCACAACGTGTTCAGGACCCTCGTCTCCAGGCTTTTCCTCAGGCTGTTCCCTCCGCCTGGCACTCTCTTCCTGTACCCATTCCTCCTCCCTCAGGGCCGTGCTCTGCACGACAGCCTTCCCTCGGCCTTTGCCTGCTGCCCCCTCGGCTCCCCTTGGCCCCCCTGGCACTGACCCTACTGCCACCCTCTCCTGCATCTATTCTCTCCCTCGCTAGGACACAGGTCCCCTGAGGGCAGGAAAAAGGGCCCGCGAAGTTCAACACTGTTCCGGTGTCCAGCACGCACTCAGCGCTGTACAGACGCCAGTACAAGCTGGCTGACCAAGCGCCAAGCAAATGAGTGAGCTTCCAAAGACACCACTACCACCTGGTGGGGCGACTGTTTGCAAGGCCACCCCCAAATCACACCTCCTCCGTCACAGTCTGAGCCGTGAGCGTCCCTACATCACACTGAGCCAGGGCCTGCTCCCCCACTCCCGACTGCCTCGACCAGCCTTGCAGGGGGCGGGCCTGGGTCAGGTCAGGACATGCATGCTGAGAGGTAGGCCCCCTGCCCCCCAACCTGGAGCAAGCTGTTGGCGGCGTGTCCGCTAACTGCGAGCTCATGACTCCAGAGTAACACTGTCTACAGTCACCTACATTGTTAGGAATCTTGTTTCTTGAGCCCTGCCACCTGCGGGACGGGGGCTGAGGGCTTTCCTGCCTTCTATCCCCAGGGTCATCCTTCAGTCTGCACTCCTGCACACAAGGGCCAGAAGTAGCGGGTGTGTTATCAGTTGAACTGTGTCTCCCACAAAAGATAAGTGGAAGCTCTAACCGCCCCCCCCAATACTTCAGAATGTGACCTTATTTGGAGATAGAGCCTTTACAGAAGTAATCAAGTTAAGATGAGGTCATTAGGGCAGGCCCTAATCCAGTATGACCGGTATCCTGATAAAAAGGAGAAATTTGGACATACAACCAGACACGTGCTGAGGGCAGGCAATGTGAAGATGCCCCGAGGAGACGGCCACGTGAAGATGTAGGCCTGGAGTGATGCACCCACAAGCCAAGGACACCTGAGCTACCCGAAGCCAGGGGAGAGCCCGGAAGCGGCCCTTCCCTAGCATCTTCAGGGGGAGCATGGCAGCCAACACCTTGATTTTGGACTTCTGACACCTCCAGAACCGTGAGAGGATCCGTTCCTGGTGTTTATGCCGCCCAGTCTGTGGTGCTGTTGCCCCGGGAAACTAAGACAAGGCCTCATCCCCATATTGCAAGTGAAGAAGCTGAGGCTCAGGAAGGGCAAGGGCCTCGCCCAAGGCCACACAGCTGGGATTCAAGCCCTTTGCTACCTCGTGGTCTCTGACCCTGCCCACTGCGTTAAACGGAGACTCCCACAGTGACCTTGGTCCCTGAACCTCAGCAGCAAATTTGCAAAACGGGGTGACACTGCTCAAACCACATGTGGAACAGGCACACGGGACTCACACACTCGGGGTACAGGGCAGAGCCGTCCCTAACTCGCTACTAAAAACATTCCTCTTATTCAGACTGGACGGGCCAGTCTGTCCTCTGCATACCTGACTGTGCTGGGGGAGAACCTACAACTGCTTGAGGACTGTCCGTTGCCTGGCTGCCTGTGTGCCCCTCGCAGGCCCCCTGCCTCCTTCTCCGTCCCCAGCCGTCCATCCTGGTCTCACCTTTCCTGTGGCGCCGTGTGACACGTACTTGGCTCCCTCCTTCTGGGCGATCTCCACCTGTTTGCGGGCAATGCAGGGCCTGGCGAGAGAGGTACCCAGGAGGTAGCGGTCCTCATACAGCGCGCTGGACTGGATGGCGGGCCAGACAAACTCCTCCACAAACTCCTTGCTGACGTCCTCGATGAACACCTATGGGGAGAGGAGCCCATGAGAGCGAGCCTTGGCAGGGACAGGATGCAGTCAGAAAGCAGAGTCCCAGGGGCCTCAAGTGGCCTGCATCTAAGGCAGACGCTGTTAATGGATCCCCGGGCGAGCTGTACCTCCACTTTTCCTTCTGCATCTGTAGTAGACATCATAAATCAATCCAGCATACAGTGCGGATACTCTCCCTCCTGCACTCATGGCAGACATTACTAATCGATCCTGATACACCATCCAGGCGAAACTGGATGTGGTCCTTAAATCCCTCCCAACATAGCATTCTGGGCCTGAGATGAAACAAGATCTAAATCTAAGATCTAAATCTAGATGTAATCCACAAAAGCCAGGGATTATTTTGTCCCACGGGTGGCAGCTGGCAATATCTGGAGATATTTTTGGTTGTCATAACTGATGGGTTGTGGGGGTCATTCTGGCCTCTAGTGGGTAAAGGCCAGTGATGTTGCTAAACATCCTACAATGCACAGGACAGCCAGGCACATGTCAATAGTGTCGAGGTTGAGAAACCCTGATCTAGAGGAATTCTCAAAATGTAAACCCCCTAGAGTTCCCCAGACCCTTTCAGGGAGACTGAAAACATTTTTTATGATACTCAGTTGATATTTGCCTTTTTCACTCTGTTGACATTCACATTGAATATGCAGAAGTGATGATGGGGGAAGGGGCTGGCACCTTAGCACAAATCAGGGCAGAGGCACCACACTCCTCAGACATGGTGCTCCTCACGCCTTGCTCTCACAGTGCAAATTTCTCTTAAGAGTGGTCTTGAAAATGCAGTAAACAATGATTGACTTTTGTTATATCTCGACTCGAGTACAAAATGTGAAATATACACGAAGCATATCTGCTGCATTCACAAGTGAGTTAGCTCAACTAGCCCCTTTTCTCATAGAACATCGTTCTTGAACAAAGGACCGACGGACAAAACAGGGTCAGTGCAGACTTGGGTTTTTGGCCAACATTTTCATAAGAATGAAGTGACCCTATCACTTCAAGAAAAACTGAATTTGTTGCCAAGCTTTCCAGTAAGAGTTAGAATTATGGAAAACTTGTATCTGACACCGTGAACTTGACAGCTTCCTAATACTTCTGATGTGAGTTTTATTGCGTTTTAGTGTGCTTGGCAGATATCGCGTTTCTTTTGCACTGTTAGCCTATGTGAGCAGGGACCACGCTGGCCACGTTCACCTTATGGGCCTGCTCACCACATGGTTAGATGCTCAATCGATGCACTGATTCTGTTGAATGGATGGAAGGATGGGTGGATGGACAGAGAGCTAGGAGGGATGGACAGGCAGATGGATGAGGGATGGATGAGTGAGTGGATGTGTGAATGAACAGCAAGATAAAAGAGGGATGGGCAGGTGGATGGATGGATGAGGAAAAGACAGATGGATGGGGAGGTGGGCTGGGGAGGTGACTGGGTAGAAGAGTGGCTGGGGGAGACCAGAAGATGATGCCCTTTGCACACCGAAAGCAGAAGGGATTGACCTTATACTCCTGGAAGCAAGAGGACCAGTTGGAAGGCGTGGGGGAGACAAGGAGCTTTGGGACAGGACCCCCCACAGCTGCCCCCACCAGGTCAAATCCCGTTTCCAGCCCCAAACCCTGCCTCCCGCGTGGTACCTTTCTAGCCCCAAGCTTCAGCGCCTTCTTCCGGGCTTCCTCAAAGTCTTCCTTCTGGCCTACGTTGGCCTGATGAGCAGAAGCAGAGAGGACCCATTAACGCAGGGGAAGAAAGAAGAGCTGAGAAGAATGTCCCCCCCGGCCCCTCCCCTACCCTGGGGTGAGCCGTGGGCAAGTGTGTTTCACACACAACAGCCCTCAGATGGCGGTGGTTTCGACTGGATCGCTGAGGTCAAAGTAGGAAGGAGAAAGGGCGCAAACCAGGGTCTGGAGAAGCTGTAACACTCTCCAGAGCTAATACTTGGTTGAAGCACGGACCGAGCCTGGCCCCGTGCACCCAGGCTGCTAGGTTGCAACATTTGCTGTCACTGCCTTGAAGGTCTAAGGCTTCCCTTGAACCCGTCTAACTCTTCCCCCAATTCCCCCAAAGTCAGTACAAAGGTTGGAGAGTCAGCAGCTGCCCGACTCTCAGCTCACTTCCCCAGCCAAGTGCAGCAACGTGACTGTCCCAGGGTGCCTGAGCCGGCTCGAGGCTGAGGCCTGGGCTACGGGCACCCAGCTGTCCCCCTGCTGGAGCGCAGCCTCTGGTTCCGACATCCCCATCTAGACACGGGCATTTTTTTTTTTTTGCTGGCTGCACTCTGGCCTCCTGCCTAGACGCTGGCCCTGGCTTCTGCTCAACAGACTCTGGAATCTTCCCAGAGTCCAGCTGCAGGTGCTTTTCTGAGGTCACTCAGCTTTTAAATCTGCCCGGGGTGGGGGGAGCCCGGGATCTGGACGGCCCACCGCTGCTGCTGAGGACAGGGTGCGCACACCCCAGGCCCTCTGCATCCGCTCAAAGCCCTGGCTCTCTCTCAGCAGCGAGCCAGGCGCTTCCCCTGCCCCACCTGAGGGACACAGGGTCAGCACTGTTACAGATGGTAGATTGACTTCAACTGCAAACAAACGGTTCTTGACAACAGCTGGACTTTTCCTGTCCAGGGTGCCACCCTCACTTCCTCTGCAAAGAGAACCTTCTCTCCTGGGACCTCTTTCCACAGGGATGGGTGAGAGCACATCACGTCACCTGCTCACTGTAGGGACACAGCCATACTGACGAATGCATGGTGGGCAGGGACTCAGGCCACTCAATGGGAGTCCCCCCTGGCCCTTCTGTCAGAGCCTCTGCAGGAAGCTCTCCTTGCTCTGGGAAAACTTGGGTATGATGATGTGGGCCTTGCCTGCCCCGTGGAGAGGCCAAAAATGAAGCCAAGCAGAGATGGAGGCAGATCTGGATGAGCACCTGGATCCAGCCTTGCCTGAAGCCGTTATACTCCTGGCCTTCTCAGTTACATGAAGAACTGTATTATTTTGGTTTTCTTTTTTATTTTTGGTTTTGTTTGGCTTAAACTGGGTTTCTAGAATTTGCACAGTCATATGGAGAAAGATTCAGAGGTTATGTCCAGGTTTCTCAGAAGTTGAGCTGGTTTAATTAGGGATGTCTGCTACGGATCCTGGATGGGGGATGGCATCATACATAACCTATGGCCCGTGACCTATTTGCTATGCCAGAATTAGATGATCTCCAAGGGCTCGTCTAGTTTAGCCAGTGTAGCCTCCTACACTCTTTGCTGAATTATTGAGGGCTTTGGGAAAGGGGAAGATTGTATGCCTTCTCAGGGCCTTCACCAGATCCAAGCCCTTGGTCCCTCTCCAGGCAGGCTGGCCCAGCAGCTCTGCCACGCTCACTCCTGTGCCCCCTGTCCAGTTACTCGCGTGGAGACTCAGCCTCCTCCGTGATCTGGGGGGCATCTCAGACCTGGGGGACTTCCAAGGTGTTCACTCGACAGATGCAGAGAAAGAGGCAGTAAACGAGAAGCATTTTCCTACGGTTCAGGACAGGCTTAGAGATGGGGAGCTGGGTTTGGATGAGTGACAGTGGGCAGGTGGGCAAGCTGGATGGACAGCAGGGCCGACAGTAGAAAGACACACATGCCAGGCGCCCCCTCACCAGGTAGGCAATGACGTCATAGCCCTGCTCCTTCAGCCACACGAGGATGCAGGAGGTGTCCAGGCCCCCGCTGTAGGCCAGAACCACGGAGCCTTTGCCGGACATCTCGTCTGGAGGGAGGACACGAGGAAGAATGTGAGTGACCCAGAGCCAGCCCCGCCCCCTCCTCGTCTGCCAGCCCCTCCCAACAGCTCCCTTCTGGCCTGTCCCCCCGCCCCGACCTCGGCCTTGGGCAGTCTTATTCCCTGGACAGGCCGCCACCGTGAGGTGTGAAACAGGATGTTCGTCTGACATCAGGACCAGCTGAGGAGCTGCTCCTTCCTGCAGCCTCACGCCTTCCACCCCCGACACCCTCTCAGGGGACCCACACACACCACACTGGGGCCTGGCAGGTGGAGGCATGTCTTAGAGCCAGTTCCCCACCAGCTAGAGAAGACGACGGGGTCAAGGTCAAGACGCAAAGGGGTGCACAGCGTCAGGAGACTTGGGAGAGGCCGTGGCCCTGAGGCCCGGGCAGCCCACACATCTCTAGTCAGAACTGCTCCTTGCTAGGCTGGGCCAGTGCGAGTGAGGCATGGCCCTGGGGGACTCGTATAGATCACCCTGCACCCGGACTATGACCGCATGAGGTAGGAGCTGTCACGCATGTTGGGGCAGCAGAGACTGGGGCTCAGAGAGGTCAGTGGCCAGCTCGAGGTCACAGAGCACGTGTCTGTGTCTGGCTCCAGAACCTGGGTTCTTCCCAGCATGCAGGGCTGCTTCCCAGCTCCACAGGGAATAGGATGCCCCCCTGGACCTCTCCCACCTGGGCCCCAGTGAACCTTCACACAATGGGACTTTAGGCTCTTTTTAGAAGCAAGTACCTGAGAGGGGAAACACGAGAGACCCCAAACACCTCAATGAACCCAGCTCCAAAATGATTAGTTGGGAGGAGCTCAGAGACCAACTTCCCCATGTGCAGAGGGGGAAACTGAGGCCCAGAGGAGGAAGGTAACCAGGACGTACAGATGGTAGATCTGTCCTTCTGCAGCAGGACAGATGTGCCCCACGCTATCCCTCCCTCTCTTCAGCTACACTGAAGCTTCCAGAAAGCACCAGGGCCTCCTCACTCCTTTTGCCTTTGCAGCCACTGTTCCTTCTACCCAGAAGGCTCTCCCTGAGCCCTAGGGCTGCATCAGGCCCTGCCTTCCCCCCACTCTCCACATCAGGCCCTGAGAGTAGATGCTGTTATGTGCCCACTTTGCTGAAGAGGACCGAGGGTCAGAGAGGCGAGGTCACTTGCTTGAGGTCCTGTGGTCAGCAGGGGGCAGGGCCAGATTTGGATCCAGTCCATCTGTCTCCAGCCTCCATGGACATGGCCCCAGCATCCTGCATTTCCTGGGTGTGTGCTTGTGTCTGGTGGGAGCATTTGCACTGGAGACCGACCAAAGTCAGGGTCCTTAATAGAATCTATTGGGAAAGGCTGTGGACATCACTGCACAGATCCATGTGGCCTCATCCAGAAGGGCCTCTCCCCAAGGATGCAGGCTCCTGTATACTGAAGGCTTCTCATGTGCCTGGAGGCTTAGCGGCAAAGTGGTCACCCAGCCCTTTGCAGTAGAACCCAGCCCAGCCGAGGGACAAGAACACATCCTATGTGCTGTCCCCGGCATCTCACCAGGCCACCTTCCAGCCAGTCCCAGAGCTCACATGTTTCTACTGCCTTTTGGACTTGGAAGGGGAAACACTTCATGGAACAGTGAGGTTGGGGGCAGTTCTGATGGATGGGTGTCCACAATTCCGCCCTTCAGTAGGCATTCAGCCACCTGCCAGGCTGTCCCAGGCCAGCTGGGGCCAGCAGACATGCCCACGGCAACCGCAGCCAGGCAACAGGCCATCCAGGATGGAGGGGAGGAGGTGGGAGGGAGGCAGGGAGGACTCATGGCAGGAAGTACCTGGGGCTGAAGGTGTGGGTTGCGGGCTTCCAGAATCTGTCTTGATGGCTCAGCGAACCACCCTGCAAATGCAGGCAGCTGGGTGACACCAGAGGCTATGAACCCAGCCTACCCAGCCCCTGGACTCCCCTTTGGGCAGCCTCGCTGAGTGGGGAGACTCAGGAGCCCCAGAGCCCCGTCCAGCGCCCTGCTGCAGTGTGCGTGCTCCCAGCCCTGTGTTCGTGTGCGAAGGGGCTGGTGGTGTGGTCGGGTGGGGGGTGTAATGTTGCGTATTTGTGAAGCTCTATTGAGATATAATTGACATGCAATCAACCGCATATATCTAAAGCGTACAATTTAGTGAGTTTGGGCGCGTATCTACAGCCAGGAAGTCATCACCACGGTCAAGATAATGAAGGTATCCGTTATAAGCTGAGTCCTCCATTTGTGTTATCCCCAGTTTAGAGACAGGGAAACTGAGGCTCAGGTTAAGGAACTTGCTCAAGGCCTTGCTTGGCTGGTGAGTGGTAAAGCCCGGATTCACACCCAGATCAGCTAGACTCGTAAGTACAAGGTCCCCTCTCTGGGAGGTGCAAGGAAGGGGATCCCTGGACAAGGTGTGGTCTGGGAAGCCACAGGTGGCTCAGACACCCTGGAGTGACAGGGAGAGATGCTGTGGGCCCGAGAGTCACCCCTGCTGTGCCACCTCCCAAAGGCCCTGGGGCCAGAGGATGGGCACCGGGTGGGGGAGGGGCAGCTCCATGGAACAGACCTCCTGGGCCTGTCCTGTTCTGCCTCAGCGATGCCCCTGTGCCTGATGCATGGCCCATCACAGCACAGTCACAGTGTATTCTAACTGCCCCCGCTGCCCACTGTGAGCTCTGTGTGGACAGGGACCATCTCTCAGCGCCTGGCACATGGCAGGCACTCAGAGAAAGGCTGCTGATTCTGCGGCCTGGAGGTCAATTCCTCACCTATAAAAAGAGAGGGTTAGGGCTTCCCTGGTGGTGCAGTGGTTGAGAGTCCGCCTGCCGATGCAGGGGACGCGGGTTCGTGCCCCGGTCCGGGAAGATCCCATATGCCGCGGAGCGGCTGCGCCCGTGAGCCACGGCCGCTGAGCCTGTGCTCCGCAATGGAAGAGGCCACAGCAGTGAGAGGCCCGCGTACCACAAAAAAAAAAAAAAAAAAAGAGAGGGTTACAATCCCCTCCAAGTCTGGAATTCCATGCACGTTCTCATCTGGAAACTTGTGAGCCCCTGCTGCCTGCCAGGCCACGTGCATGCACGGCTAGAGGGCCTCAGCCTCTGGGTCTGAGACACGTGATGGAATGGGTGCACCCAGGAGTGTGTGCCTGAGTGCAGGGGTGTGTGCGTGTGTGCGTGTGTGCGTGTGCATATGTGTGCCTGCATTTCTTGGGGAGAATGTACCTGAGACTGCATGCATGCACCTGTGTCTGCACACACACACACACACACGCACACACACACGTGTGTGTGCGTGTGTGTGTGTGTGTGGCGTTTGAGTCTGCGTGTGCACGTCCAGAGATTAGCTGGGCAGGTGGGCTGGGACAATGATATAATCTGACACTGACATTGCTCCGCCCTTCCTGGCGAAGCTCCCGCCTCCCTCAGTCAGTGAGGTCCTGGCAGACTACGTGGGGCAGAAACTAAAGGAAGCTGAGGCCTCAATGTGGGGGAGGGAGAGTGGAAGAGACGAGGGGCAGAGCACAGTGGCTGGGTCCTCCAGACCTGGGTTCAAGCAGCTTAAGCTGCTCACCTGCAAAACGGGATCAAGAACAGCCCATCCCTCCACAGGGCGACCGTGGATTCCGTGAGATTCCAGGAGGAGCCCAGAGCTGGGTACCACCCCTGTGCCCACCAAGCTCTCCTTACCACTGGGTCCTGGCTGACCTTGGGCAAGCCCCTCACTCTCTAGGCGTCAATATCACCGCCTGCTCAACAACCTGCAAGCCTGAAAGCCCTTCTGGTTCTGACACCCCAGGACACCGGGCTTCCTGCCTGAGGACCCGGCCTCCCCCAGCCCAGGGGGGCTGGACTCCTGGGGCTCTGGGGCTCCTGAGTCTCGGCCTCCCGCGGCCCCAGCTTTGCCGCCACCCCACCCTCCACGAAGGGCGCAGGGCAGGTGCCCCAGCTCCCAGGCACATGACCACTGCCAAGAACATTCATGCCCCCAGCTCCCGGGGCCAGCCCAGACATCCTGCTCCAGAAGAGGGACACCTGGGAAGGGAAGAAGAGAGCCTCATGCCAAGATGCCTGCCAGCCTGGCCTTAGTTGGCAAGGCAGCGGGCATTCTCCAGTGCCCTCGCCACAGACATCCCGCCAGCTCCCGGTGAATGTGCCAGGCCAGCCTGGGCAGTCGCTCGGCACTAAGGAAATTCATGCGGCTCTAAAACGTCAGAGCTAGAAGGATGACTAGAGCAGTTACTCTGTGTAGTGCCACACGTGCATCATTTCAAGGCGGCGACTATTATCACCACCTATTTACAGACGATGAACCCGAGGCTCAGAAAAGTTAGTGACTTGCCCAGGTCTCAAGCTAGCGGACGGCAGTGCTGGGATAGAAACCCAGGCTGACTGCAGACCACCTGCTCTTTACTGCTCTCTGCCCTACACTCTCTGGTCTCTAGGAGACCACAGACCGTCTCCCCCTCCCGTTACTTGTCTGCCAGAAGACAAAATCCTCAACGCACCATCACCAGTCAGTATTCTATTTCTCTGTGCTGCGGCAACACGAATGTTCCCCTGGAACCCCTCCGCTCCCATTCTAACTCAGTCGAGCTGAGTTCATTATAGTTTCTAAAAAGCCTAGCTCCACCAAGGCCATAGAATTCTCCCTGACTTAGGGGTTTGCTCATTGTAGGACTGCAACTCTCATCCTCTTGCAGCCCTCATTCGTGTCTGATAGAGCTAGGGGGCAATTCCACACTTTGACCAGGAGGTCAAAGTGTCAGGATTCAGCCTGAACATTTGCCTGACACACTCAGCTCATTTCATCTGCATACTTGGTGAGACACAGAGGAAGGATTTCTGTGTCTGATGAGAAAGCTGAGGGCAGTAGGGGTGCTCTAGGCTACATACTGAGCTGGCTCTCAGCTGCAAGTTCCTGGGGCCTGAGATTCAAATCAGGAATGCCAGGCTGTCTTCGGGACACCAGCGCTCCAGCGAACCTCCTCTGCCCGGTGCGGGGGGTCCTTTGGGAGTGCCTTGCCTTAGGAAGATTGGGTCTCCAGTTTCGACGAGAATGTCCTGAGGTAGGAGGAGGTAGGAAGACTAAGTTGACCTCACCAGGCCCCAGTGACAGGCACTTAAACCCTTTTCAGAGCATTTGGTTATGGAAGAAAGCATGAGTTCATTCATCTGTTTACTATATTGAAATGCCTATGGGTGCCTGGCCTACCCCAAGTCTGGGGAGGGCGTCTGTCCCACAGGAAGGAGCGAAGTCCTGGTAGATCAACTTTGCCCAAAGTGTTTCAGTAGAAATCAGAGCCGTAGACCTTGAATTCCAGAGGTTATCTCTCTCGGCACGGATGCCCACAGGCAAGGCGCTCACTTCAGAGGCTGTGCGCTCAGCTTTTGGATGAAGGCATCTGGCTGTCTTGGCTTTTGCCTCCCAGGACCCACAGGACGAGGGCGAGATGGGGCATGGGAAAGTGCTTGCCCAGCCGGTGAGTCTGGGCCTGGCCCCCCGGCAAGTCAGGCTCCTGGGGCCCTGGGCCAGGGAAACGGTTACCATCAGAGCCAACTGACCACACATGCCCAGGGGAGGCAGGCAGCTGACGGGGGCACCTGTGGGTACTCAGGGGGGCTCAGACTGTGCTGAGTGGGGGCCTCCCTCCACCCCATCCTGTGCCTGGCCTGGGATCTAGGCGCTCAGCCGGAAGCATTCCCCACTCATTCACCAGCGCTCAGCAGAGCCAGAATTACTTCTCAGCGTAACGCACAGGTGGCTCCACCGGGACGGGACCCCCTGCCCTGGCTCTGAGACGGGGATGGGCGGGGGGAGGGAGTGTAGAATGGAGACTCCTCCAGTTCCTGTCCAGTTCCCATGCCCTTTGTGGCTGTTTCTGCCTCTGCTGTCTCCCTCCCCCACCAGAACCTAAGACAGGAGGGCAGGGACCCTGTCTCCTGTTCTGAACGCCCAGCGTGGTAGCACCTGGTGAGTCACTCCCCAGACACAGGGAGTGAACGGACCCGGCACCCTTCTCAACAGTATACATCCCCTTACTGTTTCCAGAGCCCTGAGCCTGTGCCAGCCATGACGAATGGAGAAACTGAGGCCTAGGACTCTGGGAGGCTGACCCGAAGGCTCACCCAGTTGTGGAGTTGTGCCTGCCTTCCGGGCTGGGGTCTGCGGGCCTCCAGAACCTGCCTTCTTCTGTCACCAGCCTGGGTGTGGCGGGGAGGGATCAAAGCCCAGGGCCGATTTGATCCATCCCTGGGAAAGGACAGGTTTGCTCCTGCCCGGGATGTGCAGCCAGACGGCGCTGCTCTCGGGAGGAGACGCCCCACTTTGCAGAGAGGAGCACTGAGGCAGCCAGGTCACGGGGCCTCCTCGGGAAGAGCCCTGGCAGGATGGGAGAGGAGCTTCCTGCATTTCACAGAGACTCTCCTTCCCCGGAGGGCGAGGCCGCCCCAGGGGCCAAAGGCAACAGGCATCAGGACGGCTGACATTTCCTGACGAGCGGTCCCTCCCACAGGCCAGTGCCAGCCGGAAACCGGGCACCGCGGCGAGGTGAGGCCCCCGCCCCACCGGCCAGAGAATGCAGAGCCCTTTCAGAAGGCAGAGCCGCGCGACTGACGCCCCCTGCAGGGGAGGGAGCACAGCCACACCCAAGGCACCGGGGTGGGCCACCCGGAGCCCGGAGCGACCCGCCCGGGGGAAACTGAGGCTGGGGCTGTGGGAGGGGCCGAGATGCCCAAGCCCCGGGGGCGCGCGAGGCGCAGCGGTGAGTCTGGACCTCTGGTTGCGGGCAGAGGAAAAGAGGCGGAGACAAGAGACCAGGGCCAGAGAGGGGCCGAGAGAATCGGGAATCCTCACACCCTCCGGGTTCCCAAGGTCTCCACTTGTGGGGCTCGCGGCATAAGGGAAATTGGATCGGAGAAGGAAAATCCAGAAAGGACCTCGGCCCGCAAAGGCGACAAGTAACCCGACCTGCCCCTCAGACCCCCGGACTCGCGCCCCGGCCCCCTCTCCGCGGCCTAAGGGAGCCAGGAATCCGGCCGCCAAGCGTTTGAGCAACAGGAGTCCGGGCGTCGGCCCCCTGCCCGCCCGTCCAGCTCCGAGCCCGGGGCGCGCGGTCCCCTCCGCCTCCTCGGTTCGTTCTCGGTGGGGTCCGGGCAGAGGGCGACCTAGGCTGGGGAGTGGGAAGGGGACTCCTTACCGGGAGGCAGGCGGCGGCGGCAGGCGGTGGAGCAGGGCTGGTTGCGGCACGCATCCCGGGTTATAAGCACGGGGCAGAGGGCAGGGCCGGGGGCCGGGGACAAGGCGGAGGAAGAGAGCAACAGACCCCGCCCCCGGGCCCGGCCCCCTCGCGGAGCGGCTCCGCGTTCGCGGCCGCCGGCGGGGGTCGGGGCCAGGCGTTGCCCCGCCTCCTCGCCCCTCCCCTTTCCCTCCTTCCCTCCTGCCCACCCCGCTGCCGACACACCCTCCCGGCCGGGCCCCCGCCCTGGCCGCAGGCTCTGGCGGCCCCGGCCCGCGGGCTGGCGGCTCCCCTGGGCGCGGTAGTGGCTGGAATCCTCGCGACTGACAGGGTGACAAGCCCTCCTGCCACACTTGCCGCCTGGCCCGTGGGGAACGCTCAAGCGCTTCGCCGTGGGAGTGGAATAAAAGCCCCTTAAGCTCGTGAGTTTCATGCCCAGTTTTGTGTCGTGGTGGCCTTTCTACAGACCTCAAAGCCCCTCCCTCCCTCCCTCTCTAGTCCCCGTGAGCCGGAGCCCATTGTATTGGTGAGAAAACTGAGGTGGAGGTGGCCCTAGAAGGTCGGGGTTTCATCCCTCAGTCCAGGGCTGGTTCCTGGCTGTCTCCCCAGAGCCTGGCACCTGACCAAACTCCCGAGGGCACCCAGTAAATAGTGAATAGAAGACTGGCCTACTGCTAACCCATTGAACAGCAGGGAAAATTGAGGTTCACAAAATAAACAGGGAGTTGTGTCCCCAGTCTGGACTCCAGAAGGTTCTGTGTCAGAAGTTTTCCAGCCTGGTTTATAGGCCCCAAATCACCAGTTACTGCAACCGCAACCCAGTAAAACAGCTGGTCCCAACCTGTCCAAGACAGCACCTCGGTTAGGACTGACCCCCAGAGGGCGGCTTCCCAAATCCTCCAAGCCCCGAACCCGCCCTGGAGGTGGGAGCCCTGAGACAGCCCTGCCAGGTTAGCCATCCAGCCATCATGGAAAAGACGCAGGGGTGTAGGTCACGGTAAGGAGGCAGCCCTGTCCCAGGCCCCTTCCTGCAACCAAGAAGCAGCCAGAGAAAGGGAGCCTCTGCAGAGAGGGGTGAAGGCTGCTGGTCTAGTCACTCTTAGTCCTCTGCCGCCCAGTCCCCTGTCCCCCTGCCGCACACTCCCGTCCAGTCACTCAAGCACCTCGGCCAGATGAGTAGCTGTGAGTCCTTCAGGAGGGAGAAAGCATCAAACCAACTTGAAAGCAAAGCCGCAGCTTCTTGTGAGCCCCCCAACCTCTGGCACCCAAGCCCCAGAAGTGGCCGTGATGGCAAGGGGGCCCCTGTGAGCCCAGTGGGGCTGGGTGACTGTGGTGACTTGAGTCACCTTCCCGCAGGAGGTTGGGATGGTGGCTGAACCCCCTTAGCCCACTCACTGGGCCACCTTGGGGCCATGCAGAGCCGCCCCTGGCCTTCCACACTAGCAGCAGGCGAGTGAGGGGCAGCCACGAAACAACACTCCCTCAAGGGTCCCTGACCAGGGATCGAACCCATGCCCCCTGCAGTGGAAGCCCAGAGTCCTAACCACTGGACCACCAGGGAATCCCCTCTGCCCTGTCTTTAAGCCTCCATCCCCTGGCTTTGTGCTCTGTCCTTGTTTCTTCCTCTAAGATGTCACTGCCCTTCGAGAAAGTTGGGGAAGGCATGGATGGAGCGGAGCCACCTCCTTGGACTTATTGCAGAGGAAGTGGAGAGGGAACCTGGGGCAGGAAGACCTAATGTTCTCCCAAGCTCCCCAAAGTCATGGTGGCCCCAGAGAGAATCCCTGTTACCCAGACCTTAGGAAGAAGGTGGGGTGAGGGCTGAGCCCCTCCAGTCGAGGATGGATGGGTGGGGGGCATGGGGTGGAAGAAGAGATAAGTCAGCATTCTCTAGGATGTCTGGTTGGATCTGGGCCATAATAACCACAACCCTCATGGTTATCACTGAACACTCTTTTATGCTTACGTTCATTTGATTTTCACGACTACCCTGTATGAAGTCGCTATCATTGTCATCCCCAATTTACCGACAGGAACCTGCAGCTCAGAGAGAGGGTGTATCTTCCCCAAGGCCACACAGCATGTAAGTGGCAGAGCAGGATGAGAACCCAGGGTCTGGAGCTCTAGCCCAAACGCTCTACTCTAGCTCAGGCTTAAACTGAATTGGTGGAGGAGCCAGAGCCTCAGTCCCAGGGCCACAGGCTGTGGGGACCTTTACTCCCTGCTGCAGAAATGGCTCCAGCCCAGAGGACTGTCCCTTCCTGAAGCATAGGCACTGGTTACGTGAGGAGCAGTGAGGTCACAGCTCTCCTGAGAGGAAAACAGGTGCCCACTGGGCACCAGGGTGGATAGTTGCCCAGGGGCACAGATCAAGGTGAGAAGAGACTGAACTCGGATGGTTCATTTTTTTCCCATATCGGTTCCCCATTGTTCTAGCAACATTAGTTGGAGACTTTTCTCTCCCCATTGAACTGTGTTGGCACCTTTGTTGAAAATTAATTGACCATGTAAGTGTTGGTCGATTTCTGGATTCCCTCTTCTGTTCCATTATTTATTTATCCTAATGCCAATACCACACCATCTTGATTGCTATAGCTTTACCGTGAGGCTCGAAGTCAGATAGTATAGATCTTCCACCTTTGTTCTGTTTCAAAACTATTTTAGCTATTCCAGGTCCTTTGCATTTCCATAGACATAGTAGGAAGAGCTTGTCTGTTTATATAAAAAACCTGCTGAGATTTTGATTGGGGATTGCAATATATCTATATATCAGCTAAGGGAGAATGGACATCTTAACAATATTGAGTTTTTCAATCCATGATCGTGGTATATCTCTCCATTAATTTACATCTTCATAAATTTCCCAACATTAAAAAATACCAAAACTTAAAACTGTTTATTCAAAAGGATTAATTGCTGTTTATATGAGCAATGAGAAAGAAACTCAGGTCAGTCTACATCTTGAGATGGTCTTCATTTGTGGTGACTTCAATATGTGCTTTAGATCAGAAGTGTATCTCTGAGATAATGTTGAAATATAGCAGGTGTCACAAAACAGCTCCTTATTTGACATGAAATCTCAGGTGAGGCTCTTTTAAGGATATAGACCAGCAGGACCCAGAGCTACAAGAGCTAGAGTTTCAAAGGTCCCTGCTGAGGGCTTCCCTGGTGGCACAGTGGTTAAGAATCCGCCTGCCAATGCAGGGGACACGGGTTCGAGCCCTGGTCTCAGAAGATCCCACATGCTGCAGAGCAACTAAGGCTGTGCTCCACAACTACTGAGCCTGCGCTCTAGAGCCCGTGAGTCGCAACTACTGAGCCCAAGTGCCACAACTACTGAAGCCCACGCACCTAGAGCCCATGTTCTGCAACAAGAGAAGCCACCCAATGAGAAGCCCGTGCACTGCAACGAAGAGTGGCCCTGCTCACCGCAACTACAGAAGAGCCTGTGCGCAGCAACAAAGACCCAACACAGCCAAAAATAAAAATAAATATATTAAAAAAACAAACAAAAGGTCCCTGCTGAGCATCTTTTCATCTGTTTGTTGGCCATCTGTATGTCTTCTTGGGAAAAATGTCTATTTCGGTCTTCCACCCCTTTTTTTGATTAGGTTGTTTGTTTTTTTGATATTGAGCTGCATGAGCTGTTTGTATATTTTGGAAATTAGTCCCTTGTCAGTTGCTTCATTTGTAAATATTTTCTCCTGGTCTGAGGGTTGTCTTTTCCTTTTGTTTATGGTTTCCTTTGCTGTGCAAAAGCTTTTAAGTTTAATTAGGTCTCATTTGTTTATTTTTGTTTTTATTTTCATTACTCTAGTGGTGGATCAAAAAAGATCTTGCTATGATTTATGTCAAAGAGTGTTCTTCCTATGTTTTCCTCTAAGAGTTTTATAGTGTCTGGTCTTACATTTAGGTCTTTAATCCATTCTGAGTTTATTTTTGTGTATGGTGTCAGGGAGTGTTCTAACTTCATTCTTTTACATGTGGCTGTCCAGTTTTCCCAGCACCACTTATTGAAGAGACTGTCTTTTCTCCATTGTATATTCTTGCCTCCTTGGTCATAGATTAGCTGGCCATAGGTGTGTGGGTTTATCTCTGGACTTTCTATCCTGTTCCATTGATCTACATTTCTGTAAATCAAAACTACAATGAAGTATCACCTCACACCGGTCAGAATGGCCATCATCAAAAACCCTACAAACAATAAATGCTGGAGAAGGTGTGGAGAAAAGGGAACCCTCCTACACTGTTGTCGGGAATGTAAATTGGTACAGCCACTACGGAGAACACTATGGAGGGTCCTTAAAAAAACTAAAAACAGAGCTACCATATGACCCAGCAATTCCACTCCTAGGCATATATCTGGAGAAAACCAGAATTCGAAAGGATGCATGCACCCCGATGTTCACTGCAGCACTATTTACAATAGCCAGGACATGGAAGCAACCTAAATGTCTATTGACAGAGGAATGGATAAAGATGTGGTACATATATACAGTGGAATATTACTCAACCATAAAAAGGAATGGAATAGTGGCATTTGTAGAGACGTGGATGGACCTAGAGATTGTCATACAGAGTGAAGTAAGACAGAAAGAGAAAAACAAATATCATATAATATCCCTTATAAGTGGAATCTAGAAAAATGGTACAGATGAACTTATTTGCAAAGCAGAAATAGAGTCACAGATGTAGAGAAACTTACGGTTACCAAGGGGGGAAGGAGAGGTGGGATGAATTGGGAGATTGGGATTGACGTATATACACTACTATGTATAAAATAGATAACTAATGAAAACCTACTGAATGGCATGGGGAACTCTACTTAATGCTCTGTGGTGACCTAAATGGGAAAGAAATCTAAAAATGAGTGGATGTATGTATACATATGGCTGATTCACTTTGCTGCACAGCAGAAACTAACACAACATTGTAAAGCAACTATACTCCAATAAAAATTAATTTTTTTTAAAAAAAGGTCCCTGCTGGTGATCAGGGGTTGTAAATGGACCAGGCGAGAGTAGACGTCCTCCATTTGGGAAAGCATGTGTGGCTATTACGGGAAAGGGCTGGGATCCGTGGCATCAGTGTGAACAGGTCCCCTCTGGCGCTAGAAGAGATAGGGCTTCTTGGGGTCAGAGGTGTGGCTGCTCCAGAGCCCGGCTTTGAGACGGATATTTTATTGGACACCTTGGATGACTTGCCAGGTGGCAGCCGATGCTCAGGCAAATGCCCAAGCCTTTTGTTTAGAGAAGACGAAGACCTGGCACGAGGGGCATCTCTGATGGGTGGTACAAATGTCCTCATTTTCAGTAGGAGTGCCGAAAGCTCCATCTGGACTCAGGTGTCTAAGCAATGTTTCATAGTTTTCAGTGTACAGGTCTTGCTTATCTTTCATTAAATTTATTTCTAAGTCTTTTAAGTTTTTTGATACTATTGTAAATAATATTTAAAATTTTATTTTCCAATCAGTTGTTGTTAATATATAGAAACACAACTGATTTTTGTTTACTGGCCTTGTCTTCTGCACTTGCTAAATTTGCTGATTAATTCTAGTAGATTTTTGTAAATACCTTAGGGTTTTCTATACAGACAATAATGTTGACTGTGAATAGAGACAGTTTTCCCCTTTCCCTGTATTATCTTTGTGCCTTTTTTCTTGCCTTATTCCAATGGTGAGGACCCCAGTACAATGTTGAATAGAATTGGTGAGAGTGGATATCCGTGGCTTGTTCATGATCTTAGAGGATCATTCATTCAGTCTTTCACCATTAAGTATGATGTTAGTTGTAGGTTTTTATTAGATGTTTTTCACAGGTGAAGAAGTTCGCTTTTATGTTTTTGTCATGAGTAGGGGCTGAACTTTGTCAAATGTTTTTTTCTGCATCTATTGAGACGATACGATTTTCTCTTTATTCTGTAAATGTGGTAAATTACATTGCTTGATTTTCAGGTGTTGAACCAACCTTGCATTCCCAGACTAATTCTATCTCAATAAAGTTTGTTTTTAAGAAAAAAAAAAAAAGAGAGACAGGGGAACTTTGAGTTAAAAGACACACAGAGGATGTAATCAATCATAACATGTAGCCTTTATTTGGATCCTGGGGTTTTTTTTTTTAAGCAAAAAAGAAATACCGTCTTTATGAGCAATTGGAAGTTTGAACACTGACAGGATGCTTGATAGCAAGGAATTATTGTTGATTTTTTAAAGTATGATAATGGTATTGTAGATATCTTTTTTAAAAATATTCTTTAAAGTTTAGAGATAATGAATTCTGAAATATTAATGAGCTGAAATGATTTCTATGAAGACTTTGATGGTCCCCCATCATTCTTAGGATAAAATCTAGAACCCTGTACTTCCTCTTCTGCCCCCACCCACTGCACTCCAGCTGCACTGGCCTGCTCGCAATTTCTTCAATGTGCCAAGCTCTTCCTTGTCTTATGGTCTTTGCACATACTATTCCTTGGGGATGCTTCTCTGACCCCTTCCCCTCCTCCCACCACATTGGTCCCTTGTCATATGCTGTCTCTCATGCTGGCACACAAGAGTTGCCTGAAATTTCTGGCAACAAAAGAGAGGAAAATGAGGGCTCTGGTCCCCTCCCCCCTCCCCACTGCTGTGGTCTTTCTCTTTTTTTTCCCTTTTTATTTTATTTATTTATTTTTGGCTGTGCCGTGCAGACTGCGGGATCCTAGCTCCCCAACCAGGGATGGAACCTGGGCCTACGACAGTGAAAGTGTCAAGTCCTAACCACTGGACCACCAGGGAATTCCCCTCACTGCTGTGGTCTTAGATCACCATCGCCTCTCACCCGTACCTCTGCAGGAGACGCCTCACCCGTCTTCCTGTCCGCTCTAATGCACCCTCCACACTGCAGCCAGGGTGCATTTTCCAAGGGTCAGCTCTGACTGAGGGGTCAACTTGTCTGAACTGAAGGGCACACTCAATGGATGTGACCTTGTTAAGTCCCCTGGCAACCTAAAAACATAGATGCAGCCTGTGGACCTAACCGTGGAGTAGGTCCCTCTTATCCTCCATCTCTCCTCTGCCACTCAAGGGCTCTGCACTCGCAGGTCGTGGAGGGCCCAGGGTGTGTAGGGACCCCAAGCACCTCGCCCAGCAACCATCTCATGGTTGGCACCAGAAGCCACTTTGCTGCTGTGCAGGCCTGGGCACTGGCCCCAGAAACAAAGAGTGTCCTCTGGGCTGGACCCCAGGTTACCAGTCCCCGCCCAGAGGGAACATAAAGTCCAGTGTGGGCTCTTGGAAAAGCTGCATCAGGGAGTTTAATGAGTGACCTGCAGGGCTGTTTTCCAGCCCTGATGGTTCAGAGAAGCCTCAGAGGCCGGGCAGCTGGATGGGGCCCTGGCCAATGGTGGCAGCAGCTGGAAAAGCAGAGTGGAAAACACCCCTTTGGAGCTGAGCCCCCTTGGGAGGCACCTCCCCTCCTCGGCAACCATCCTGTGGATGTGGGGGGAGTGGGGAGCACGAGACTCGGAATCACAGCCTGGATTCCAGGCCAACTCTGCCCCTGGCTTGCTGTAGGACTTTGAGCAATCGCTCCTTCTCACTTGCCTCACTTCCCTCAAATGGGAAATTTAAGAGAAGGTGGGAGAGAAAGGAGGCCGACGGAACGCACACTCCCTGGGCAGCTCCTCCGGGCTTGAGTTGCCGATGTCCCTCCTTTTCAGCCTCTGCGCCTGGACCTTCCTCTCTCCCCATCTACCCTCCTCGGAGAATGGAGGCAGGGGAGCCTGGAGGCTGGAGGCCTGGGCTGCAGAGTCAGATGGGCCTGCATCGAGTCCTTCTCTTCCCCTCCCCTCCATGCTGTGTGAGTTTGGACAAGTGGCTCACCTTCTCTGAGCCCCCATCGCTCATCTGTGAAATGGACATAATATTCTTTGCCTCTGGAGTTCCTGGGAGAATTAAATAAACTCAGGTCTATAGGGCATTGAACAGTCCACAAATGGTATTTTGACAAACGTGAAGGGCCAGGGTGAGTCTGGGGAGCACGAGGCAGGAGAGAGCAGCAGTTCTCAGCGCTTCGATGCCACGGCCCCAGGGCTGACACTTGCATGGGCTGCAACGTCCCTGGCTCCATAAAATATTAACAGCCCAGCAAACGGCAGGGGTCAAGTTGTGACCCATGGCCCCTAGGGCTGCACAAAGAGGGTAGTTCAGTCCAAGTAAAGTCTCTACAGGTTGGGCCCTGGACAAATGGCGTATGAGGGGGAACTGGGAAGCCCCTCCCTCCCTCCCTGCTTCCCTCCTTCCTGGAATCTCTCCCCACCCAGCCTGAAATTTCACCATTGGTAACTTCTGTGCTTTAAACCAGGGATTGGCAAACTATGGTCCATAACTGGTTTTGTAAAGCTTGCAAGCTAAGAATGGTTTTTGCATTTGTAAATGGTTGAAAAAAAATCAAAAAAGACTTCCACGACACATGAAAATGACATGAATTCGAAGTTAGAGCCCACAAAGTGTTACTGGAACTTAGCCACACTCCTCCTTTGTGTGTTCGCTGTGGCTGCTTTTGCCCTGCAACGGCCAGGGGAGTAGCTTAATATGTTCCCCAAAGCCAAAAAGATTCACTATCTGCCTTTACAGAAGATGTTTGCAGACTTCTGATTCAAAAGAAACCAACTTTGAAAGTGGGAGTGCCCTGGGGAAGATTCAGTTGGGGCTGTTGGTGGGAGTCAGGAGTCCCCGTCTAACCATTAACCGGTCACCTATGAAGCAAGTGACTGGGCCATGTTCCCTCTGGGCGTCCTTTTCTCCATCTGTAAAATGCACACAGAGATTCCTTCTCTGTTCACCCCAGCATTGCTGGAAGGCTCCGTTTATGAAGTCTGATGGTCATTCATACCTTAGTGGGATAACTCAGCTTTCCTTGTTGCCCAGATGAGAGACGGGGATGCTAAGGGGTAGGTGACAGAGTCACACTGACCAAAGACAGCCGGAAGAAAGGATCCCTCCTCTCCAGAACCACGTGCAAGACAGACAGCCTCCTTCTGCCAGAGACTGTGTTGAGGGACAGCTGGCAGGGGCTGCAGGCAGCCCAGGCAGGAGGGCAGGGACAGGGTCGGCGGGCAGTGGGAGGAAAAGCAGCGCTGGGCTTCTCAGGAGTCCTGTCCCAGCACACTGGAGACAGGTCAATACATAAATAGACATTCTAATCGTGTCCCTCCCCAGCTCCCCCTGTCAAAGCCAAGAGCCCTACACAGGCCCAGAGGCTCCCAGGATCTGCCCCACCCCGCTTACCTTTCTAATCACACCTCCCTCTTCCTTCCCCCCACCGACCCCCAGCTCCAGCTACCCCCCCCAACACCTCCTTGCCAGACCACCACTCCAGAGCATCCTCCTGCCAGAAGGCCCTGGTATTTGCTGTTCCCTCTGCCAAAACACCCTTCCCGCAGATGTCTGCACGGCTGTCTCCCTCACCTTCCTCAGGTCTCTGCTCCGATGCCGCCTTCTCAGTGAGGCCCACGCTGACGGCCTATTAAAAACTGCCCCCTAACCCGCACTCCCCAACTTAGGTTTTCTCCCCAGCGCCCTCGCTGACGGACAAACACACGTTTCACTCTTAATTTCCTTGCGGTTTATAAACCCTTCGCCTCGAAGAACGTAAGTTCACAAGCACAGGGATTTTTACGTTCACCGCCTGGCACACAAGCAGGACCTAATGAATCTTTGGTGGATGACGGAATGATGAAATTTAATTAATTCATTAAATATAATTAGGAATTATTCTTAATTAAGCATTACTTTTTGCTACCATGGATAGCTGCTGTCTGTGTGATAAATTTCCTTCTCATTTAATTCTCCCCACAGCCCTGGGGGGGGGGGGACGCTGTCGTATTTTCATATTTTTGGATGACTAAACTGAGCCCAGAAAGGTGCCAGAGCCGTCCTACGAATAAAGAGCAGAGGCTCCTGGACTCCTCCTCTGGTGCTCCTGGACCAGAAAGGTGGTGGTCCCCCTCCCAGCCAAAGCCCCTCCTTACCAAAGCAAGATAACTGGATCAAGAAATCGAATTGGTAAAAGCAAACGTTTTTATAGTACACATACACACACCGGGTCAGGATGACAGTGCCAGGTATGGGCGGGTGACAACTGCCGCCGTCCCCACAGGGTAGGGTCTGCCCCTCCCCTCGGGTGTCTTGATGCCCTGTGTCCCGGGCCAGGTTCCCCTGGGGCTTGGGGCAAGCCTGGAGAAGCTGGTCAGGCTTCACCCCAACCCTTTGCCCTTTGCCACCTAAGGGCAGCCTTTGTCACCTGCCTGCCGGGCTCCACCCCCACGGCGGGGGGGGGCGGAGGACTAGGGGGAGCTCGGGTTCTCGCTGTCCCAGGGTCAAGGCTGCGCGCAGGGTCGTGTTTGCTGCAGGTCTCGCTGACGCACGGGGACGGGAGAAGATGACGTCGCTTGCCACAGCAGGTGGCGTGGGCAAGGGCCACCTGGGCGGTGCGGCCGGGGCCTCTCCACCCCCCATCCCCGGAGGTCGCTGGCCCCAGAGCCGCTGCCCACGACCGCGACCCTCAGTAGGGGTAGGGGGACACGGCGATGAGCAAGACGAAGACGCTTTGGTGGCGCGGCGCCGCGGCGCGCACGGTGAGCCGGTAGAGGCCCGCGCGGCTGAGCGCGCGGCGGGTGTAGACCGCGCCGCGGCCGGCGCGCAGCGGGCGCAGGGCGAAGGGGCTGCGCGGGTCGGACTCGAGCACGCTGAGCTCCGTGCGGTTGGCGGGGACGCCGGCCTCGGAGAGGGCGGCCAGGCGGGCCACTTCTTGGAGGGCGCGCACGCCCAGGGGCAGCGGCAGCAACTTGTACTGCAGCGTGGAGGGGCCGCCCGCGCTGCAGTCCTGCGAGCAGCGCCGGAAGCACGTCCTGCGGGCGGGGCAGACCGACGGACTCTGGGTTGCCATCTGAGTGTGCCCGGTCGCATAAAGCGGATCTCACCCCCGACCCCCGCAGTTCAACCATGCGCCGACCCCCCACTCCACGCGCCCTGTGCCTCTCTACAAGCGCCACTGTTAGCCCATTTTAGAGAGCGGCACACTGAGGCCCCAGGAAGCCAGAGACGTGCCCTTTCCCATCTGAGCAGGTCCCCCCCATAGGTGATAAAATTTACAGCCCTCCATGTCCCCCGGAGCCCCAGAGCTGTCACGGGGTCTGGATTTGGGGGGGTGGGGTTGTGCTCAAAGACTCGTGCTCAGCCTTGCCAAGGGCACCCACTCCCTCTTTCCCCCCACCTCAGCCTAGGCTTCCTGGTTAGTAGAGTCCGGGGCAAGTCGCCACCCCAGGTTCCTTCCCCTAACAGCTGCAGCCGGTTGGCGCCAGCCAAGGCCCGTCCCCACGTCTGTGCGCGTTTGGGAGTGTCTGTAGCCATAGTGAGAGAAACGTATTTTGTGTTTGTGTAGCTGCGCGTGTCTGAGCCCTGGGGTTTTGTGTGGGATTCTGGGTGGGGTTTATGCACCTGCACGTGTGTTCCTGTGTCCAGAGTTTCCTGAATGTATGCATGTGTTCCCATGTGTCCCTGTGTGTCCATCTCCCAGCACCCCTCCCTCCAGTTCTCTCCCGACTCTGGCGTCTCCCAGCCCCCTGTGCTCCATGCATGGCCCAAGCATCACTGTGCAGGGAATGATACCGTCCAGGTGAGCTCACACCCCAAGTGGCTGCAGGAAAGTGCTTGAGGGCACACTGCCCCGTGAGCTCAGGGGCCCCACCCAGGAGTCCTGGCAGGGTTGACCCACTGACCCTAAGAGGGTCTCTGCCCGAGACAGGGCCTTCCTGGAGGCCCTCCTTCCTCCTCCTGGCTATACAGGAGCCAGAGTGTCGGCTGCCCAGATCCTGGCAGGGAATCCTCCCCATTCACCCCCTTGCCAACTCAGCCCTTACCCAGGGCTGGAGCCCTGCCGGAAGGTGGCAGGACACGGCGTGTTCACACACTGGTAGCTGCCGCGGGTGTTGAAGCATATCTGGCTGGGCCCGCACTCGATGCCGTCCTCCTGACACTCGTCGATGTCTGGGCAGGGACGTAGGTGAAGAGATGGGGGGTAAAAAGATGGAGCAAAGGGGGAGGGCCCCAAGAAGGAGCCAGGGAAGGCGTGGGGGGAGGGTTAAGTGGGAGAGAGATGCCTTCTGAGGGCAGCGAGGTGCACGGCCCCTTCCCCGGTCCCCAGCCAGCCTGACCCATGATAGCCCAGGTGGCAGTCTCCTAGCACCTCCCCATTTCCCCAGGTGGGCACTCTGGGGACCTCCTAAGGCTACAGCTGGGGTGGAGAGGTTGGGGGAGATGAGGGCTGCCCTTGGACTCAGAGGAACCACTGCCCATGATCCTCCTCTGCCCCCTGTAGGAGCCCCACTCTCTCAGAGGACATTAACTGACCCCCGTGACAGAGAGGGGGGAATGGAGACTGGCAAGGCAGACATGATTCCTGCTTTACAGGGAAGAAGCAGCATGGCTGGCCGGACCCCAGAGCACTTTAGTTAGGGAAAATGCACTGGCCTGGGAGTTGGAGGACTTCCCTGCTCCTCCCAGCAGCAGCTGCCTTGCTGCGAGCACCCGGCTCTGTGCCCGCCCTCCACACGTCTCTCCCCAACATTTAGCGGAGGCCTCTGTTAGCCCCATCTCACCAGGAGACTGAGGCACAGAGAGGTGAAGTGAGTTGCCCAGTGACACACAGCAGAGCAGCAGCCGACCCTCAGGGCTGTTTTCAGAGCTGCCCATGCAGTTTCTTAGCTCCTGCTTGGAGTGTGGGTCTCGGCCTGGCTCTGGCCACCTGGGGGTGGCATTTACCCCCTCCTTGCCCCTCCCTCACATGAGATGGTTGGGAAGGGGCTGGAGAGAGCAGACCGGGTGAGAGAAGCCCCTTCCTGCTCACCCTGGCAGTTCTTCCCGCTGGGGAGGAGGCGGTAGCCAGCGGGGCAGAGGCACTGGTAGCTGCCCTCGGTGTTGCGGCAGGCGTGCTGGCACAGGTCCCTCACCCGACACTCGTCCAGGTCTGGCCCGGGGCATGGGGGCGGGGTGGGGGGATGGGGACAGAGAAACACTGAGTCACAGACGCCCAGGTGGCCACACGACTAACCGCAGGGCTCGGGACAAGTCAGGGAAGTCCCTGCCTTAGGCACCCGGCCTTCTCCCTGCCCTGCCCCACCCAACCCTGGATGGCGAGGTTAGGAGACTCCCTGGGCTTGCTCTGCACCAAGGCATGGGGGGTGGAGACAGCGCTTCCAGGACACCCTCTGCCCAGGTGGCAACGCTGAAGCACATCCGCCCTCCAGGCTACCCTCCCCCTTCGCACCTCTGCAGCCCGGCGCCAGTCTCCGCAGGGCCCAGGGACTCTCCTCGACACCCCCTGCCCCTGTAGCAACCCCCGGTCCCTGTTCACATTCTCATGTCAACCTGGAACATACTCCTTCCCTGCCTGACTACTTCACCTCTGTACACCAAGAGGAATGTTCTCAAAGTGGGCTCCTGGGAACATCTGCCCTCCCTCTGGGTAAAGTGTTCTGAAGTCAAATGGTTTGGAAAGGACTCCATCCACTGTGGAAGCCCCTCACCGATGAGCACAGCCAGGACTCCAAGAAACCTTGTAGCAAGGAGGCTTCCATCTGCCTGCACCGCCTACCCCGCTTGCCTGTGAACCCTGGGTTTCTGAACACGGGTGTGGTACCCACACGCCCAGCCCAGGAGCCTGAGACAACATAGCGGGGTGTGTCCCCGGTGGGCACGGCTGGGGCTCGGTCTTACCCGTGCAGACGCCGTTCTGCCGGATGAAGCCAGGAGGGCACCAGGCCCGGCCCGTGCTCAGGGCTCTGGGGCCCGGTTGGAGGGAGACCCAGGCGTGGTAGGACCCAGCGGGGACAGGGGCGCGGGGACGCAGCCAGGCCACCAAGGGGTCCCGGTGGCTGACGGTGGTCACGTTTGGTCCACTGCGCTCCAGCGGGGCGCAAGTCTTGCCGTCTCGGAGGAGGGTCTGGCCTGGCGGGCACAGGCAGCGGTAGCTGCCCTGGAGGTTGAGGCACTGGTAGGCACAGCTCCGGGGCAGCTGCCGGCACTCGTTGATATCTGGAGAGGAGCAGAGCCAGGCAGGGTGCCAAGGTGGCTCAGGGCGCGCGGCAGCCGCTCCACTGGGCTCCAGCCGCCTCTGCTGCTCTCCGGCCGTCCCCAGAATCCAGCTGCCTCACCCGTGCATTCAGGCCTGCCCCCAAGCCCTCCCTCTCCTGGACCACCCCCAGCCTCCTCTCCTGCTCCAGCCTCTACTGCTCAGAGGGGACCCCCCACCGCCCCCAGCTCTGGGCTCCGGACCCCAGTGTCCCTCAGCACCCCTCCCTTCAGCCTCCTGGTGAGGTCCATTCCACCTGCAAAGCCTCTCTGAGACCCACCCACTTCTCTCCACCCGCCTCCTCCTCCTGGGCTCCCAGGGAAGGTGACCTGGCCGGGCAGGGGGTGAGGTTTTGGTGGAAACAGCAGGCAAAGCACGGATCAGGCACGTGCTGGGCACACAGTCGGTGTCGGCTGCTGTTCTGTTCACAGGACTCAGTGTCACCCTTTATAACCGATCCCTGCCCGTGAGCTGTGGGTGCTGACCAGGGTCCCAGGGAGGGCGTGGCTCTCCCCATACCTAGGCAGGGCAGGCCGGGGCCCTGGGCCCGGTACCCCCTGGGGCAGCCGCAGCGGTGCCCGCCTGGGGTGTTCTCACAGATCTGGCTGTAGTGACACTCGTCCGTCTGCTCCAGACACTCGTCCACATCTGGAAAGGCAGGGGCAAGGGCGGGGGGGTGGTGAGCCCACAGTCCCTCCCCTAGGACATACCACGCGTCTCCTCATCTGGGCCTCATCTGCGTCCCCATCTCCAACTTCAGTGCCACCAGGAGGAATGCCAGCATTTGCCACCACCCTTCCTAATTATACCAGCTTTGGAGGGTAAGAGGGTTCTGGGTCCCAAAGAAGGAAGGGGCTTAAAAGGTGGGCTTTGGAGGCAGAGTCCTGGGTTTGGACTCAGCTCTGCCATGTCTCTTGATCCTTGAGATGGTAACTGTCCCTCTCTGAGCCTCAGTTTCCGCATCTGTAAAAAGGGGTCACGATAGGACTCCTTCATGGGATCATGGGGAGAAAACTGGATCATATGCACCTGAAGGGCTTAGGACCCTGGTCTATGGGCCGGGCTCAAAAACTGGTGAGAAGAAAGGAAGGGAGGGCGGGAGGAAGGCAGGAGCAGCCCTAGAAATGGGATGAAATGGGATGAAATAGTGGGATGACTGCCTCTTCTGAGTCCAAGTTTACCTCGCTCTCCCCCTCCACTGACGGCCTCTCTTGGGGAAACCAGGAGGACCCACAGTCATGAAAGCCTAGAATTCTAGAACAGGAAGGACCCTAGAGGTCACCCATCCAGGGGTGGCACCTAGGTTTTGTCTCAAAGGCCCACTGCCACTGATTCCTAGTAGCCACTGTAGCTGGAGCAGCTGTGTTGAGAAGGATTCAGAGGCTGTCTGTGGGCTGGACCGTGACCCACGAGGGGAAAGAGGGGAAGTGGCAGTAGATGTGGCACACGTGTGCCATCCCTGACTTGGTCCCCCTTCATCAGGCAGATGAGAAACCGGAGACCCAGAAAGGAAAAGACACTTGCCAAAGGGACTCAAGTCACCAGCAGCCAGGCTGGGTCAGGACTCAGACCTCCTGAGCCCAGCTCAGGCTTTCTCCCCGGCCTCACTCGACTCCTTCTGCCGAGAGAGTTCCAGTTTCCCTGAAGGCCCAGCGTCCCAGTGACACACAGCATGCCCTCTGCTGAACCCTGGCAACCACTGGGTCCCCGGGAGTCGGGACAGCCCGGCACCCTGCCCCTGTCACCTTCACAGCCGGCTCCATCAGTGGCCACCCGGAAGCCGGGCCCGCAGTTAGGGAGGCAGCGGTAGGACCCCAGCAGGTTCACGCAGCGCTGTCCCTCTCGGCAAGGGTCGGGCTCCCAAGAGCACTCGTCCACATCTGGGGGGCGGACGGGGGCAGGGGCTGCATGAACACTTGTCCCCAGGCCCAGCCTATCCACACAGCCTTTGTCCTTAGGCCCAGAAGCCCCTGGCAGGAAGGTCCCCGCCCCTCCTGCTAGCTCTGTCCATCATCTCGGCACCCCCAGACACACAGAGCCTCCTCTGAGGGGCCCGGAGGCCCTGGCCTGGAGCATCTGAAGTGAGGCTGCGATAATGCCCTTTGGGTGCCCCGAAGAGACTCGGCCACACCAGGCCCCGCGGGTGGGATGGAGGGACACAGGTGTGGGATCAGAGTCCAGACAGCGTCCCAGGGTCAGATTCATCGTCCAGCAGCTTCATTACGGGGGCAAGCAGGGCAAGCAGGCCAGACGGGTATCAGCTCACTTCCAAGCCCGGTGGACTGGAAATGCCTGCTGAGGGCTGGGAAAGCTGCTGAGGCCGCGTCCAGGCTCAGCGGGTGTGCGCGCCGCGAGCACGTGGCGGCCATGTGCGTGTCTTTAGAGATCCCCATCGCCCCCGGTACTTGAGCCTCTCCCCTCTGTGGCCCTCAAAGTAAGAAGTTCTCAGTGGGAACGGGGCATGGGAACCCCTAGGTTCACGTGCCCTGAGGGATGTGCCCCCTGGCCAGGGTCCCAGCCCCGGAATCTCCCTGAGCACACCTGGGCCGGGTCCAAGACGAGCCTCTCCACCTGGGGCCCACTCACCTCTGCAGGTCCTTTCGTCCCTGGCCAGGGTGAAGCCAGCTGGGCAGGAGCAAGAGAAGCGGCCGGGCACGTTGCGGCAGGAGTGGGCGCAGGGGCTGGGACTGCGCGAGCACTCGTCCCTGTCTGCGGGGTGGGGAGTGGTCCGGTGGTCTGTGCTCACGGGCCCTCCAGCCCTCCGTCCCTCCCAGGCTGAGGCCTCCCTCGTCCCTGCCGGGGTGGGGAGGCGTGCTCACCCACGCAAAACTCTCCCTGGGTGTCCAGCTCAAAGCCCTCTGGGCAGCCGACTTCATTCTCTTCTGCTAGGCAAAGGGGACAGACCCTGAGGACACGAGGGCCCCAGTGCCCAAGGTGCCCGGGGATAGAGAGCCCAGGCCCTTGTGGGGGCCCTGGCAGGATCAGGATGGGGCAGTGGGGGGGTGGAGAGGGGACGGGGTCCTTACCAGCTTGCAGGGCCGTGGAGAGCTGGAAGCGCAGGGCCTTGGCCTCGGGGTCGAAGGCCGAGCTGACAGCGGAGGCCCGCAGGTGCTGCACCAGCTGGGGCTGGGGGCCCTGGGCCGCGTCGTACCGGATGCTGTGGTTGCCGCGCAGGAACGACAGGAGGCCGTCCTGCAGGAAGCTCTGCGTGGAGCCCACAAAGAGCCGGCCGGGCCCCGTCTGCACGTACTGCTCCTGGAAGTCCTGCAAGAGGCCAGCGGGGAGGACATCACGACGTCGACTTCCAAGGGGCGAGGGACCCTCCGCCCCCAGTGGGGATGCTGGGGTGAGGGCCTGGTGGGCCTTTCAGCTCTTCTTCCAACCAGCTGGGCACCCTCGAGCTGTCTGCGAAGCTGGGCCAGAGCGCCCTCCTGCCGTGGGGTTACTCCTCCCCTGGGCCCAGCCAGGCCACGCCCCAGACCCTGCTGGGGAGTCAGGAAGGAAAGTGGGCCCGGCTGTTCGGGGAGGGCTGGGGCAGGACATGCCACTCTCTCGCGTGCGCCCCATCTGCACACCCCAGGGCTCTCCCCCCACCTGCACTTGCACATCTGCGTCCGCCAGGCTCTCGGGGACGATGCCATTGACCACCACGTCGAGGAGTAGGAAGCCATCGGGATCCAGGCCCCGGGCCACCTGGGTCATTGTGAGCAGCTCCCCTGCAATCCATCCCCACCCAGCCTGGAGTCACCTCGGGGGAGAGGCCCTGGGCTCAGACCTCAGCCCCACCTGGCCCACCTCGGGGAGACCCCCGCTCACCTGTGGCAAACTCCACATGCGACTCCTGCTGGAAGCGGCCGCCCGTCAGGGAGTGGCCGTTCAGGGCATCTCCACTCTCTCTGGCCAGAGCCCAGTAGATGGGGGCGATGGCGACCACAAGCACCCGCATCAGAGGCCCTGGACGGGGTGACACAGAGGCTGGGTTAGAGCCAGACCCCGAGGGCAGCCGCTCTCCTGCCCAAGATCTCTCTGCAGCTCCCTACTGCCCCCAGGAGAGCTCGCCCCTTTGCCTCCCTACCCAGGCCTAGCCCGTGATTGCCTGGGCCGGGAATTAGGTCAGAAGGTGGGACGCGGTGAAGACAAAAACTACTTCGCGGAGTAGTTGTGAAAATTAGCAAAATATATTTATACAAAAAAGTGCCTTTAATATTCAACTGAATTCAATAAATATTGAGGGCTACCGGGTCACCACAGAGCATGGGACTGCATCGACCATCACTACATACACGCTGGACCAAGCAGAAAATCAACTAGGAGACACCTAACTTGCAGACACCTTGCAGAAGAGCCTGGAAGAGGGAGGATGGTTCTAAACCACTGACTTGGAAGAAAGAGCCCAGAAGTGCCCTGGACACGGATTCTCAGACCTTTTCCCGCGATGCCCAGCCCTCCTCTCTGGCCAGGTGGGGTCTGGGACTGGGGAAGGGGCAAGGCTGTTTGCTTGGGGCCAGGGACGGTCCAGCTTCTCAGCCACACTGCTGGCTCAGAAGAGGTACAAGAGGGCTGATGTTCACAGGAGCCAGCTGGGCCCCTGTCCCTGGGAGCAGAAACGTCTCGGCCTCTCTGTGCCTCTGCTTCCACTAAACAGAGCCAGGCACGCCCGGCCTGGAGCCAGATGCTTCTCCACGGTTCCTGCTCCTGAAGCTGGAAGAAGCAGCTACACCTGGGCAGCGTCTCACTTCACTCCCTCTCTGCCGACAGCCAGCCCGGAGTGACCCCCCCACCCGCAAGCCAGAGTCCCCTGACCCCCCACTGCTCACACAGTCTGTGGTCAAGGGCAGCTCTGGAGGGGCTGCTCTTAGCAAAGCCCCTGTCAACACAGCCCTCTCCCTGCTCTGGACCCCCATGAGGGGATGCAGGACCCCCTGGGCAGGGTGAGACGGCAGAGTCCATTACAGCAGCGTCTGTAATGTCTCTCCAGAACATTCCATTTGCTTAGGACACACTATTTTACGAATCTGTTTGAAAGTGGACATGTCTTGGTTCTCTGGGCCTTCTAGCTTATTTTACTCTCCACGTTTCCCCTTTTCTGTCCCCTGCAGCCCACATCCCTTACTCCTTGCTAGTGACCCCTTCCCTTCGGTAGCAGCTCCTGCCTTAACAGTGGGAAGAAAACCTCACATAGCAATCAGTGGTTTCAAAAGTCACAGTCTGACCCTGCATTCACATAATACTGGTAATTTCGCACTCTCGGGCTGATCTTAAATGCAGTTATTTTGTTTGGTTGGGGGCTGTGGGGTGGAGAGGAGGTGGCCTACACCTCGATCCACTTTGACTCAGACTCAGCTCAGGTCGGAGGGTCCCCAGACGATGGAGGTGCTCTGGCCCCCACTTACCCACACTCGCAGGGATGTGGCTGATGCTGCTGCAGATGGTGGTGACCCCAGAACGTGCCTCCTGTTGCACGCTGGTGTTGAGGACAGCCGTACCAAATTTCTGCCCGTTGATCACCCCAGTCATGCTGCCCCGGCTCCCCCGGGGCTCCCCTGTGAGGAAGGAAGAGAACAAGAGCGACACTATCCACCTCTGTGCCCTCAGGGATATGCAGGTACTGTTTTCCATTTCATGAAGGAGTAAACCGAGGCTCAGAGAGGGGCAGTAACTTGCCCAAGGACACACAGCTAATGGGCGATGAACTCAACACTCAGGGGATCCTGGCTTCTAGACAGAAGGGAGACGTTTAAGAGGAGCCCCACACAGGGACGGTACCAGCTTCTAATTCTGGCTCTGCCATCACCTTCTTGAAAACCTGGGCACATCTGGCCCCCAAGCCACACCTGAGTTGGCTTATCTATAAAATGAGGAGGTGGGACCACAGATGCACCACAGACCTGTTGGGTTCTAAAATGCCAAGTGATGGGGGCGGGGGGCCTGGCACACTGGAGGAGGCAGGGCACCGGGCCAGGAAATGAATGCTGCCACCTGAACGCTTCCCATTCCATCAGTGGCCCTGGCTCCAGCTGCCCTGCAGCTGGCCCAGCTGGGGGGGGGGTTGAATTCCTAGCAGCCGCCAGGCAGTCTGCTAGCAGACGCTCTTCAGCACTAATCAAATGGATTCCACAGGCACAGGGGGATGCTTCCTCTGGCTAATGGGCCAGCTGCCTCGTTTGGACAGATGGCAAGAGACAGAAGCTAGCCTGACTCTCCACTCACCAGCCCTCAGGGGAAATTGACAACGAATTGCCAATGATCTGTCAAAAAACTAACATACAACACTCCACTGCCAAGATCCTAAGTGGGTAGATCGGGGGCTGGTTAATTCTGGATTCCAGGAAGCAACGCCATTTCCTGCAGCCCTTAGCTGGGGTTGGATGAGATTTGATGCCCATCTGGGATGTCTCTCGTCAATACCTGCAGCTCTGGGATTTATGGGGGGGACAGGAAAAGGCCATGAACCTTCCCCTGGCCTTGTAATAATGGGGTAAGGAGGTGTCGGGAGCAGCAGACAAGAAGGCAGCAGCATGACCCTGGCAGTTTTAGAAGGGGACAGGAAATTGGAGGCCAGGAATGACAAGCCACTGGCAACCTTCTCAGACATGAGGTGACTCAGCAGCCTCTTGTCCCCCACAAGGCCAGGATGCCCCTCCCCAGACTTATGGGAAAGGAGGGAGAGAGTTAGGGGGCCTCAACGCCTTTGAATATCTTTTATATAGCAATGTCCCTTGAAGGAATTTATCCTATAGAAATATTCAGTCCAGCACACAAAGATGTGCACCACAGGATGGTGTTTGGAGGGGAAACTGGGAAAAAAAAAACAACCCACAAACCCGTTGTTTATTTAATGAAGCCAACAGCAATTAAGTTTAAAACATGTTCCTATGGGGCTTCCCTGGTGGCGCAGTGGTTGGGAGTCCGCCTGCCGATGCAGGGGACACGGCTTCGTGCCCTGGTCCGGGAAGATCCCGCATGCCGCGGAGCAGCTGGGCCCGTGAGCCATGGCCGCTGAGCCTGCGCGTCCGGAGCCTGTGCTCCACAGCGGGAGAGGCCACAACAGTGAGAGGCCCGCGTACCACAAAAAACAAAACAACAACAACAAAAAACATGCTCCTATGGAATGGTATGAAATCATTACAGAAGGTGTGAACTAGGCTACTGTCCATGATAGAGTAAGAAAATATGGCATGCTGTAAACACAACTTGTACACTTGACCTCATTTGTAAAAAGAAAGAAGTGTATCTCTTTACATTCAGAGAAAAAGTGTAGAAATATATACCCCAGATAATTACCTGAGCTATTTCTAAATGAATTATGGGAGCTAACTGATCATTACTTTTATCTTCACACATTTAAAAAAATTATCTGGCCTTTCTACAATTAACATACACAAGGTACAAATTAGTTGTTTCCATTAAAAAAGTAAGGATGCTGTTATGGGTTGAACTGTGTCCTCCTAAAAGGATGTGCTGAAGTCCTAACCCTCGGTACCCGAGCACGTGACCTTATTTGAATGTAGGGTCTGTGTACAGAGGTACCCATGTTAACATGAGGTCGTGAGGGTGGGCCCTAACCTAATATGACTGGTGTCCTCATATAAAGGGGAAATTTAGAGACAGACACGAGCACAGAGAGGATGCCACGTGATCATGAAGGCAGAGAGAGGGGTGCCGCTTCTTCAATCAAGGAACTCCAGCAAACTCCTAGAAGCTAGGGGAGAGGCCTGCAGTAGATTCTCTATCATATATCTCAGAAGCAACCAACCCTGCTGGCACCTGGATCTTAGATTTTCACCCTCCAGAACTACAAGATCATATACTTCTGTTGTTTTAGGCCCTGCTGGGCAGGGAATCCCACCCCTGTCCACAAAGGTCTGGGCAAGGAGGTTCCATACCTCTCACGGCCAGGAAGGCCCGAGCTGTGGCAGAGCCCAGGAGGTTGTGAGCAACGCACTCATATGCGCCCGCATCCCCAGCCTCCACTCGCTCCAGCCACAGGCTCCCGTCCATTAGGGTCCTGAGCCGCCGGCTGGTCCGCAAGGGCTGGCCCGCTCGCAGCCACTGCACCGTGGGCACCGGCTCTCCAGAGGCCTGGCACCGCAGGGCCACGGCATCCCCAGATCTCACTGTCACGTCTTGGGGCTTCACCTGGAACACCGGGGCACCTGTGGGAGGTCCAGGGCAGCTTTTAGAAACATCTTATTATTTTTGTATACAGGCACACGTTGGAGATACTGCGCGTTCAGTTCCAGACCTCCGCAATAGAGCAAATATCACAATAAAGTGAATCACATGAATTTTTTGGTTTCCTAGAGCATATAAAAAGGATGTTTATACTGTAGTCTATTACGTGTGCAATAGCATTATGTCTAAAACTACAACCTATATATCTTAATTTAAAAATAACTGATTGCGGGGCTTCCCTGGTGGCGCAGTGGTTGGGAGTCCGCCTGCCGATGCAGGGGACGCGGGTTCGTGCCCCGGTCCGGAAGGATCCCACGTGCCGCGGAGCGGCTGGGTCCGTGAGCCATGGCAGCTGAGCCTGCGCGTCCGGAGCCTGTGCTCCGCAACGGGAGGGGCCACGGCGGTGAGAGGCCCGCATACCGCAAAAAATAAATAAATAAAAAGACGTCTTTCCTGATCACCCCCCAAAATTGCCTGAACTTTGAATTACTCCACAACCATGCTCCACTTCATTGATGGACGATGGGAGTTTTATTTTAATTTTCAGAAGTTTGCCTTTAATTTTTAGAAGTTTGATAGCAATGTGTCTCAGTGCAGACATCTTTGGGTTTATCCTGTTTGAGTTTTCCTCAGCTCCTTGAATTTGTAGGTTTATGTATCTGGTGAAATTTTGGGGAATTTCAGCTCTTGTTTCTTTGATTACTTCTCACCTGTCTTTCTCCTTTCCTTCTGAGGCTCTAATGAATGAATGTGAGATCTTTTGGGGGTAGTCCCACAGATCACTGAGGCCCTGTTCATTTTTTTCCCCAGTCTATTTTCTGTTGTTCAGACTAGTTAAATTCTACTGTTATATCTTCAAATTTGCTAATTCTTTCCTCTGTCCTCTTTGTACAATTACACCCATCCACTGAGTTTTTAATTTTGTTTATTATAAATTTAGTGTTAATTTGGTTCTTCTTTATATCAGTTTCCTTGCTGAGATCTTCTACTTTTTCACGTTTAAGCATGTTCACAGCTGCTCACGGCCACTTTCAAGTCCTTGTTGAGTTGAGATTTTCCTTGTTCTTGGTATGATGAATGAGTTTCAAGTCTGAGTTGAAAGACTCTAGTTCTTTTGTTTTAACAGGCTGCCTCTGACGCTGCCACGGGAAGGAGGTGTGGCCTCATTATTTCCAGGTGAAGGTAGAAACCCCGCTTCCCCAGCTGGCCTCCACTGACACCCCAGAACAAGAAGGGGTGCTTTACCATCGCTGGGCAGTCACACAGTTCAGAGTTCACACTAGGCCTTCACGGATATCAGACCTGGCTGGGAGGGTGATTGCCCCCACTTGGCCTCATCTGACACCATGACCCCCTGCCCACCCCGCAGTGCGGGGAGAGGGGTGCCTCGGGACAGCAAGGAAAAGGCAGAAGTGTAGGTTTCCCACTTGGTCTTTGTGGATGGGTGTTTGGCTGGAACAGGGTGTCATTACCTAAGTTTTCCAGCTTGATATGCTGTCCTTTTTCTGGTCCTTTAGCAAGAGAGAGCAGACTTTTGGGGGGCCCTCATTTTTTTTTTTTTTTTGGTCTGAGCCCATTGGTATTTCCAGGTTGCTGGCTTCTGAAGCATCCTGCCCAGGATATATGAGGCAAGAAGAAAAACTAGGGATTTTGCTGCCATATCATCCCATAGGTCCCAAGATTCTTGGCCCACCCTTCTTTTCTCTACCTTTCAGAGTCTTTCAGTGTTTGTTTTCTATATAAAGTCTAGAGTTTTTAAGCTGTCCTTAGCGAGAGGCATAAGCAGAAGTGCCTCTAATTCCATCTTGCCTGGAACCAGAAACCTCCCTCCCTCACCCCCAACCACGACAAAAACTCTCAACAAACTAGGTATAAAAGGGAACTTCCTCAACCTGGTAAAGGGCATCTATAAAAACCCATAGCTGACATCATACTCAGTAGTGTAAGACTGAATGCTCTCCTCCCTAAGCTGGCGACGAGGCAAGGCTGCCTGCTCTGGCCACTCCTATTCAACCTTGTGTCAGAGGGTCTAATCAATGCCATAGGCAACATAGAGAAATTAAAGGTATCCAGAGGGGAAAGGAAG
Source organism: Globicephala melas (assembly GCF_963455315.2). NCBI lineage: Eukaryota > Metazoa > Chordata > Mammalia > Artiodactyla > Delphinidae > Globicephala > Globicephala melas. The sequence continues at coordinate 6,262,462 of NC_083319.1, forward strand.
AGGTAAAACCGCTCTACTCATAGAAGACATGTGGAAAATCCTAAGGAATCTGCCAAAAAATTACTAGAACTAAATACTAATTTAGCAAGGTTGCAGGATTTAAGATCGAGATAACAAAAATCAATTGTATTTCTATGTATTAGCAATGAAAAATCCAAAAAATCAAACTAAGAGAAGAATTCCCCTTACAATAGCGTCAAAAATCAGGCAATACTTAGTAATCAATTTAGCAAAAGTACAAGACTTGTACCCCGAACACTACAAAATATCACTGAGAGAAATGGAAAAGATTAAATGAATGGTATAGAACAACTGGATATCCACATGCCAAAAAAACAAACATTAACTCAAATGGATTTGGCCTAAATATAAGAACAAAAACTGTAAAAGTTACAGAAGACAATGTGACCTTAGGTTAAACAACGATTTTAAAAATATAACACGATCCATAAAATACTATTGGACTTCACCAAATTTGAACACTTTTGCTCTTCAAAGGCAAAATACAGGAAATGCAAATCCAGGCCACAGACTGGGAGAAGATATTTGCAAATCATCTATCTGATAAAGGACTTGTATCCAGACTATGTAAACGACTCTTAGAACATATTAATAAGACAATCCAATTTAAAAACGAGCAAAAGACCTAAATAGGCACTTAGCCAAAGAAGTCATATGAAAGAGTAATAAACACATGAAAAGATGCTCAATATCATTAGTTATTAGGGAAATGCAAATTAAAACCACAGTGAGATACTACTTTGTAACCACAAGGATGGCTAAAATTTAAAAGACTGACATTACCAAGTGTTGGCAAGGATGTGGAGAAAACCAAAACCTCATACACTACTGGGAGGAAAGTAAAACTGTACAGCTAGTTTGGTGATTTCATAAAAAGTGACCTATACAGTGATCAGGTCACCCAGCAATTAGACTCCCAGGAATCTCAAGAGAAAGAACATATATCCACACAAAGACATATACACAGATGTTCACAGCAGCATTATCCACAAGAGCCAAAAACTAGGAACAGTGACTGGGGAATGGATAAACATAATGTGGTCAATCCAGACAATGGAATACTGTTGAGCAATAAAAGGGAATGATGTACTGACATACGCTATAACATGGATGAACCCCCAAAACATCGGTAAGTGAAAGAAGTTGGAACCAAAAACTGCGTATGATTCCATGTATGTGAAATTACCAGAAAAGGTACATCTGTAGGGACAGAAGGCAGATCAGCAGTTGCCTGGGGCTGGAGGTGGGAACGGAGATTGACTACGAATGGGCGGAGGGAACTTGGAAATATTCTAAAAATGGGTTGTACAATGCTATACATCTATTAAGAATCACCAAACTGTATACTTATAATGGGTGGATTTTTTCACTTAAAAATTGTGGTAAAAAACATATAACATAAAATTTACCATCTTCCTCGTTTTTAAGTGTACAGTTCAGCAGTGTTAACTGTATTCGCATTGTTGTGCAACCAATACCACCATCCATCCCCAGAACTTTTTCATCTTGCCAAACTGAACCTATATCCATTAAACATTAATTCCCATTCCCCTCCCCCCAGCCCCTGGCAACCAGCATTCTGCTGCCCGTCTCTGAGAACTTGACTGCTCTAGGGACCTCATACAATTAGAATTATACAGTATTTGTCTTTTTGTGACCGGCTAATTTCACTTAACATGATGTCCTCAAGGCTCATCCATGTTGTAGCATGTGACAGAGTTTCCTTCTTTTTTAAGGGTGAATAATACGAATGGGTGAATTTTATGGTATATAAATTATGTCTCAATAAAGCTTTTTTTAAAAAAATTTAAAAAAAAAAATTTTTTTTTTAATTTTTTTTGCGGTACGTGGGCCTCTCACTGTCGTGGCCTCCCCCGCTGCGGAGCACAGGCTCCGGACGCGCAGGCTCAGCGGCCATGGCTCACGGGCCCAGACGCTCCGCGGTATGTGGGATCTTCCCGGACCGGGGCACGAACCCGCGTCCCCTGCATCGGCAGGCGGACTCTCAACCACTGCGCCACCAGGGAAGCCCTAAAGCTATTTTTTAAAAAGGCAAAATTCTGGACGGTGATTCCCTCGAGAGGGGGTAGAGACTGGAAGGGGGCATGATGGGGGGGGCGGGTCTGGGAACTGTTACTGTTCTATTTTCGGATCCGGGTGCAGGTTACCTGGGTGGGTTCATGTTATGAAAATTCATTGAGCTGTACTCTTGTGACATGTACCCTCCTCCTGTGTGTGAATCTTCAATGAAAAGTTTCATTAAAAATCCTTATTTATTCCTGTTTTGTAAATAAGTTCATTTGTATCGTTTTTTTAGATTCCACATATAAGCAATATCATATGATATTTGTCTTTCTCTGTCTAACTTACTTCACTCAGTGTGACAGTCTCTGGGTTCATCCATGTTGCTGCAAATGGCATTATTTCATTCTGGTGGGGGAGGGATAAATTGGGAGACTGGGACTAACATATACAATATGCACTACTATATATAAAATAGATAACTAATAAGGACCTACTGTGTAGCACAGGGAACTCAATACTCTGTAATGACCTATATGGGAATAGAATCTAAAAAAGAGTGGAGGTATATATATATATATGTATAACTGATTCACTTTGCTGTACGGCAGAAACTAACAACATTGTAAATCAATGATACTCCAATAAATTTTTTTTAAAATCCCTATTTAAACTTATTGTTAGCTATAACCTGCTTGGCAAACACAGGAGCTGTCACTATGATCTCAATGACAGTTTTGAGTTCTGAATAAACAGGTCCCCCAGGCCTGGCTGCTGGGTCCCCAGTACTCACCAGCCCCTAATTCCCATTCCACATTGGGGAGACAGTTCATGGGACTTCAACTGTGTGTTCTGAACAAAGATTCAGAATGGCCCTCCTTTCCCATCACACAGCCTGGGCGGCGGCAGCCACAGCCTCGGCACAGCTGCCCCCTGGGCGCCCACCTCACTGGGTGCCCACCTCACCTGGTCCCCACCCAGGGCCCAGGAAAGGTGGGGCTGAGACTCACTCTGCAGCACAAGGACCACCACTTTCTCCACCACACCCAGCTCATTCTCCGCCAGGCACTGGTATCGTCCCGCGTCGTCCTTCTGTGGGTGGGCATGGGAGCGGGGGCGTGGCATTCAGGAGAGGAGGACGAGGGGGCGGGGAGCATCTGGGGACAGCTGGGCACAGACAGGGGCACCTGGAGCATGACCCATCTAACCAGGAGGAGCTTAGAGCATAAGCCGGCCAGGGGCCCGCAGATTCCACCAGAGGGGCTTCCATGGCTGCCTGTCAATAGAATCCAAAGAGAATCCAGCCCCTTTCACCCCTGGAACTTGGGGTGGTGACAACTCATTGCTCTAAGGGGAGCTATACGCTGCAGAAGCATGATTTAGATCCACCTCTTCCAAACTGTGTATGTTAAAGTATTATGACTCCACGGCACATTATTAGGAATTCCTTAGAAAACGGGTTTTGTGTTGGAGCAAGTTTGGGAAACACTGAGTTAGACAAGAACAGGTTTCAGCACTGCAGGCTCCCTGGGGCTTTTATTGTGCGAGTGTGCACTTCGAGTCTTCCAGAGGGGGAGGGTTTGCAGCACTTCCTGGCCTTGGTGATAGGGAAGTTTCTTCCCAGGATATCCACGACCATGGCAGTGATGCAACTCAGGAAGAATCCTGGCTCAGATTCGCTTCCAGTGGCAGCACCAACATGAGATAGAGCTGGGGCAGCCTGAGGCCACTGTCCACGCCCAGAAGATAATATCCCGGAGGCCACTCCCAAGGGACTGTCAGCGGGCAGCACGGCATGCAATTAAGAGTATAGATTTGGGCATCAGTCCGAGATGGGACCGAATCCGGGCTCCAGTGTTCACCATGTCTCTGGAGCCTCAGTTTCCCCATCTCTAAAACGGGGATAATAACCGATAAGATTGCTGTAAGCATCAAATGAAATCATGCTCCCTAAATGCAAGGCACGGTGCCTGGTCCACAGCAAATACTCAGGTCACAGCAACCCTTACTGCTGCTGCTGCTGCTGCTGCCTTTACCAGTCTGAGACAGGCTCCAAGATGGGCAAGATCAAGGACCCCTAAGATGAGTCCTTGACATCATCGCACTGTGGAATTCTGCAGGACCACTGGGACTTGGGACACAGAAGGGAAGGGAAGCAGGGGCTGCCCCCGAGCTCAAGGCTTTGGAAATGGCGTGGAGTAGGAATCAGGAGACCTGGGCTGGGGTCCTGCCTCAGGTGCTTACCGGCTGTGGGCCTCTCTGACCCTCAGTGTCTTCATCTGTAAAATGAGGCACTCTTATCTGCTTACTCTGCTCCATGGGGTTGTTATTAGTAACATATATTGGCCTTACTGAGGGGCCGATCACTCTTAAGCACCTGGTGTGGGTCATCTCACTGATTTCTCGCTATAAATCTATGAGGCAGAACCATTATTAGCCCCATTGAATGGATGAGGTAATTGAGGCACAGAGAAGTTAAGCCACTGGCTGGAGGTCACCCTAGGTAGTCAGGAGAGGATCTCTGGGTACAGGCAGGAAAATGCTTTGTAGACTGTAGAGGGTGGTGCCAACCTAAAGAACCGTCTTGGATAATCAGACAAAGTGGAGGGTTGTCCCAGGTGGCCCCAGCCCAGGCCCCGCCTTGCCTCGGTCCTATGGATGGTCAACGAGCCATTCTGCAGCCTGTGCCGGAGCCGGCTTCCCTGCAGCAGCAGGCCATCTTTGATCCAGTGGATGTCGGGTGCTGGCTCTCCACGGACCACACAGTCCAGCCGGACGCTGCCCCCAACAGGTTCCACCAGGTAGGAAAAAGCCTCCCCTTGTAGGACAGGAGCCTCTGCACAAGGTGACAGTGGACAAGGAGAGAGAAAGGAGGTTTTCTTCAGGCTAAAATTCCCATAAATTCATCCCCAAAAGCCTGCCAGACAGACCCCAGGAACCTATGGAGGTTCCTGCTGGCTCAGCACGGCTGTGTGGAGTCAATACATCTGGGATGGCGTACAGCTTCCATGTCGCAGGTCAAGTGAACTAGACTGGCAGTGGCTGCCAGGAACACTGTGCTGAGAAGGATTTGAAGTTGAGTGGGGATAGTGCTATGATTGATTAGTGATGCCTGAGACAGGCACAGGAGGGGAGAAAGTGTATGAGTGTCATACACTCGCGCTCAGAGACGGATTAGCCCAGCGGCAGGGTACTTCGGAAAACAAGGGCTACACGATCATTAGGACACCTCTGTCGGACATAGCAACACTAAGACATCCCCGATTCTCATTTCATGCAACTCTTAAACCACTCTTGGATGCCCTGTGCTGGTTTTCACCCCTGCCGGTTTCCTGAGGTTGAATCTACCAACAGTACAGTTGAATCCTGGTGCCTTGGGCAGCTCATTCCCCTCCATCGAGCCCCACCCTCCCATCCTAAAGTTGGACATACAAGTCACAGTGACATGAGGGTTACTGTGCAGGGCTGTGGGGGGCAGGGCTGTGGGGAGCAACCGGCAGGCTGGCGAGATTCACGCATTGTGTGCCAGGGTACCTTGGCCCCCATCCCCCTCCCACATGGACACCATCCAGCTGAGGGCAGTGCTTCAGGCTGATGAGTCAGATCTCAGTTCTCCCTACAGCCGGTCATCTGGGGAGGGTAAAAAATACTGATGTCGAGGCCTCACCTTTCCTGAGTCGGGGGTAGAACCTGGGCCTCGGTATTTTATAAAGCCCCCCAGGAGATCCTACTAACCAGCCAGGGTGGAGAGGTACTAGTTCAGAGATTAGGAGGCCAGTTTCTTCGAAAAACCACTAGGTTGGGACAGCAGAGGTCTGGAGAAAGACCACATGGTCACTCCCTACCCTTCACGTGGACGAAGCTGACCGCCTGCACTCGGTCCACTCTGTTCTCGGCCCAGCACACGTAGGTCCCGCTGTCCTCTCTGGTGACTGCCATCCGCTGCAGTGTGCTGCCCCTGTTCTGCTCGGTCACTCCCTCTGTGGCAGAGAAAGAGATGCCCCAGGGGGCTCTGAGCTCAGGGTGCCAGGGACCTCCTGCCCTGAACACTTAACTCAGGCCTCGGTATCCAGCAGGTGCTTCATAAAGGCACAAAGCGTCCCCTCCCTGCTGGAAGCCTAAGCAAGTGGGATGCTATCGTGGCAGGCACAGGATCAGGAGATGAGGAGGAGGTTGAAGACCTGCCTTTTCTCATTTTCAAGTCCACACCGCGAGTATGGTGAGTGGCCAAGGGTAGGTCTTCGGGGGCCTATTAACATGTGGCATTTATAGAGATATTGTCATGCGTTACATATAGATGGATGCTATATTTTTAAATTAATTTTTAGGGGGGCTGTACCACACTGCATGAGGGATCTTATTTCCCTGACCAGGAATCGAACCCGTGCCCCCTGCAGTGGAAGCGCAGAGTCTTAACCACAGGACCCCCAGGGAAGTCCCGAGATAGATGCTCTTAACAGCCTTTGTTTTCCCTGTAATCCTTAGACAGTGCCCCTCCACCAGGAATAAGGACACGTGCTACACCGACGGGGCATTTACTTGGGCGAGGCCTTGCCAGGCGAGCCTCCTGCATTAAATCGTTCCACCCTCAGGACCCCCTGTTATCTCTATTTCAAGATGAAGAGCTGGGCTCAGAGAGGCTGAATCTCTCTCCTGATCTCTCCGCCCAGGAAGCAGTGAGGTTGAGGCAAAGCCTTCTGCACAGGTGTGCAAAGGTGGAGCACTCGTTTCCCAGCACCTGGACTTGGGTACAGGAGGATGTGAAAACACCACTTTGCAGCGGAGGAGACTTAGCAACTCATCCATTCGGCAGACGTTTATTGAGTACCACAGGGCCTGTGCAGGCCTTGGACCTCCCTAAACGTCACTGGGGACCCAGGTGAGAGGAGAGAGCCCCCCATGAATGGAGTGTGTTGAGGGGCCCACAATGGGAGCAGCAGTGCTAGGCTGGAGCACAGGCCCCTCTCCTGGCCCTGAGGTCTCCAGGGTTGAGTCTTTTTCACAGGTGGCTTCTTGCTGGGTCTGACGTGTGACTGGTCACATAGGGCCACATGTGTGTTTGCCCTGTGCCCCAACGCAGGGCCAAGTCTGGAGACCCAGAACCCACAGGCTGACTGGTACCCTCTTCCTCTTCACCGGGTTGGGTCACCCCACCCGCCCACCCTCTTCAACCTCCCAGCGCCCTGGGTCTCTGTCCCACCCGCCCCCAGCAGGCCCAGACCTGTGACCGGTTGGTTGTTGACAGTCCAGCCTATTCGGGGCGTAGGGCTGCCACGGGCCGCACAGTGAAGCCACAGCCTGTCCCCAAGGTTCAGGCTGCGGTCCCCAGGCAGGCTGGTGAAGACAGGCGGTGCCAAGATGGCGAGGTGCATGCGGCGGCGGGCGCGGCCCACGGCATTCTCGGCAGTGCAGGTGTAGGTGCCAGCGTCCTGGCTCTGTGGGCAAAGGGAGGGGTCAGCCTGATAACCGCCCCACCCCAACATGGGCCAGAATGCCCCCGCGGACCTGCTCCCTGGCAGGTTCCCATGGACCATCCAGCCCAGAGAGGCAAAGTGACTTGCCCAAGGTCACACAGCTAGCAAACAGCTCAGCTTCACCACTGCACCTCCCTGCAGCCTTCCTATGGCTATGCGCTTTGATGAAATACAATTTATATTTTAAGGCAGGACAAGAAAAACTAAACATGAAATTCTCTGTCTTTCTGGGCCTCCTCCTTCCATCCCTAACGTGCGGTGTGTATCTGCATTACACGTTAACCAGAGCTCCTCAAGGACGGGTGTGCCTGCTCAGCTGTAAAGATCTTTTTTTCTTTCCTTTCCTCTGACGCTAGCAATGTAACTTCCTAAAAGAATAGCGTTCCTTCCCAGCTCTGTATGGGGTCATGGTGACTCGCTGTTCACTTTGTACCTGCTTACCCGGACTGTGTGTCTTTGGTGAACTTTATGTGAAAGACGAGTATGTCATTCTCATGTATGATTCTTCGTCTTGAAAATGTATGTGACCGTGCCTTTACTTCTAACAGGTCTCCCCGGTTATAATCCTCAGCTTGGCTCCAAAAAATTCCCTTTTTTTCCTTCTTAATTTGACTGTTAATTGAATTTTCAGCCTTCATAATCTAAGCCTGACCACACGTTTGTAACAGTCACCATTTACTAAGCACCTCCTATGTGCTCAGAACGGAACCTGCACTCCGCTCACCTGTGCTCACCTCATCCATCATCCCTGAGGCGGGCCCTGCTTTCGGTGCCTTCTCCGAGAGGAGAAGTTCTGTGGTGCATCGCAGCAGGGCTGGTGCACTCACCACTGCACATCTGGCTCCCCGTGTGGCAGGATCCCCACCCCCATGGCCCCCTCGAGATGTGCCCACCCAGCAGCCACCCATCCATCTGGACAGCGACTTCTTTTGTAATTACAGAACATGATGAGTACTGATGGGGGAAGGGAGCCGGGGTCCCACCCATGCCTGTAGCTCAGGTTAAGAACATTTGAGGCAGTTTGGGGACACAAAGTCATCGCCACGCTCCCCCCTCCCTCTCTTCCAGGGCTCCTTCCCTCTCCCAGGGACTAGCCATAGAGGTCCTGATTCAAATCTTGATTCTGCCTCTTGGCAATAGCATGTCTTCAAAACCTGGGTACACTCTGAACCTCGGTTTCCTCATCTGTAGCTAAGGTGATAACACCTACTTCCCCAGGTTCCAGGATTAAGAAGCTGCACAGCATTCAGCACAGAGCATGACACACAGCGTGTGCTCAGCACAGAGCATGACACACAGCGGGTGCTCAGCACAGAGCATGGCGCACAGGGGGTGCTCAGCAGGTGTTTGTCGCTCCTGCTGTTACTATTATTCCCCTCTGCTCCCTGGGGCCAGGGCCTCACCTCTGAGTTCTTCACCAGCAGCTCCCCGGAAGGCTGGATGGTGAACTTCCCCTCAGCTCCAGACACAGGCTGGCCGTCCTTTTCCCAGGTGATGTCGGGCTCAGGACTGCCGCTAGCCGTGCAGGGCAAGAGGGCATGGGAGCCTTCAGTGGCGGACAGGTCGGGAAGGCCAGCCTCGATCACAGGCGGGACTGTGGGGATAGGGAGGTCCCCTCGGTGACTGGGCCGGGCTGGGGTGGGCTGGGGTGGGCCATCCCTGCCCCAGTGCCCTTGGCACTTGACACACCCTCAGCCCCTTCCTCCATCCCTGTCTGCTGCCCCCACCGGCCCCTGGTCATAGGCCCCGTGGTCTGGATAACCTGGGGACTCTCTGGAGCTTGGTGAAGAAGCTGTGACAGAGTGACCCATTCACCCACATGCACACACAGTGACTAAAGGGACGGAAATGGCTGTTGCTACTGGAAAGTCAAAATGAACGAAGAATGACCAGACTAGTTTCCCAGGAGGGGCCAGAGGAGGCAGAGGGGACCCTGGAGTTACCGTATGAAGCCAGACCTTGGGTGCAAAATGGGAGCCATTTTTTTCTTGAATTCCTTCTAGAACCACAAGCCGTGCTGGAGTAGGGGTGGACGTGGGGACATGCCCCGCCCGGGACCAGGGCTGGGCAGAGAAGGGAGGGGCTCTCAGGAGCCTCAAAGCCCCTAGCTTGCTGGGGTCCACTTCAGACCCACCCACACCCCCGGGGCCCACCTTGCACCACCAGCCGAGTCTTCCCCAGGGCACTGCCTGCGCTGTTCTGGGCGACGCAGAAATAGTTCCCAGCATCCTCTGGGCTGACATGAATGATCCGCAGCTGTCCACTGGTTAGGACCTGGGTCCTCACCCCTGGGTTTGGCGGGAAGGAATCAGGGGCCGGTCGCTGGGGCGATAGGACCCCCGAGGACGGCAGGAAGGCTGCTTGGGCTGTCCTGTCTGACCGGCCAAGTGACCTGCTGTGGCCACAGGGTGACGAGGGGGCAGAGCGAGCACGGGAGCCGGACCCAAACTCCCAGCCCAGCCACCGAGTGCTCAGGCAGAATCAAGGGCTCTGGGGTGCTGAGGGGAGACGGGAGGGCAGGAGGTGAAGCGGGGGCAGGAAGGAGAACCGCAGGTTCATACTGTCATCCTCCCACCCACGCTGGCTGCCAAGGAGACTCACCTGCAGGGACGGTGAGCCCCTCCTTCTGCCAGGTGATGCTTGGCCGGGGGATGCCCGAGGCCTCGCAGGGCAGCAGCACCTCCTCCTCTGCCACCGCCCAGACCACACTGGGTAGTGGCTTTACCACGGGGGAGGCTGCAAAGGAACAGGGCTGCAGAGGTTCCTGGGGACACCGTTAACACCCAGGCCTCTCCCACCAGGGGCCGTCTGAGCACCAGAGAGAGAGACTGCCAAAGGGAACAAGGGGTTCCAGAAACGTCGGAAAGGAGGGCACAGGCGGGCTATTTCTTTTCTCCCAAAGAATCCTCTAGCCCTCTGCCAGCTTCCCTGCCCCAAGAGCCATGGCTGTCTGGCCTCGGGGACGCTTACCTTGCACGGTGAGGACCACGTGCTTGTGGGCCACGCCGGCGGAGCTGCGGGCCGTGCAGGTGTATCTGCTGGCATGGATGGGGAGGGCCTGCCTGATCTCCAGGGCACCTGTGGACGGGAACAGGGCACAGAGAGGGGTGAGGGGGCCTGGGACAGATGTCCCAGGGGTGGAGCCGGCAGGGCTCTTACACACCCAACCCTGGTGTCTCTGTTACAGGCCACTCAATCTGCCTCCCTGCCCATTTGTAAGCAGCACGGGGGAACCTGGGCCTGCCTCTGCTCCCTGCTCAGACCATTACCATAGGCAAGTCCCTTCTGCTCTCTGGTACTTCTAGTCTCTGGGCCAGGTGTACAATGAGGAATCAGACAGGATGATCTCTAGACCCTTCTGGCTGTGATGTGCCAGGATCTGCCACTGCCCGGCCTGGAATCCCTGGACTGCCCACGCCTGGTTCCACGGGCCCTCACCCTGCTATCCTTGCTGCACTCTGCTCAAAACTTGCCTCTTCCAGGAAGCCTCCCCGGATTGCTGCCTCCTCTGTCCTCCCTTTGCCCTCTCTCCCTCAGCCTTGGCTGCTCAATGAATACCATTTTAACCTTCCCAGACCACAGGCTGCAAGTCAGGTAAGGTGGTTTCTAAACCATCCCCCGTGGACCCCTGAGGGCCTGCTGAGGGGGCAAAGGGAGCGAGGCCCACCTGACTCTGGACCACCCCACAGCCCCCATCCCAGCCTCAGATGGAACCAGAACCTAGCTTCTCTCACGTGTTGGGCTTCCCCATAACCACTTGTCAGAGGAAGTGTTCTATTGCTTTGGAAGAGTTTGAAAACCACAGATCCGGCCAGTGGTTCACAGACTTTAGGATTTCACTAACCAACCAACTAAAAAATACATTTAATTTAGAGAATCCCCCTAAAGTTGCCAGCTTTTTATTTTAACAAGCAAAGACACTTAAAAAATTACCATGTACTATCACCTTAATCTCATAAAAGAAAGGCACTCTCAACACCAAATTATTAAGAAAAGCATTATTTCAGAATAAAGGCCAATCCTTCTAATGAGCTAAAACTAGCTTATGAAAACTCTCATGTCGCTATTATTTTCCTCATTCTGCCATAAGGAGCACCAACGTACCAACTAGCATCAGGGACTGACTGATGGATATCAATACTCTAGTGCGTGGATGGGGACACTGAGGCCTGGGGGGTGGGGCGCGAGGGGGCTCTCCCAGGTCACACAGTGAGCGAATGGCAGAGCCAGGCCAGAACTTTCCATCTTCTCAACCACCAGGCCCCAGCGGGCTGCTTTCACAGCCTCCGCCCAACGCCCCTTAGTGTCCCCTCAGCAGCAGGTCCACGTGGCTCACCCTTCCTTACCCGAAGGTGACACACGGTAGCCGTTCCCCCGCAACCCCAGCTGGGTGCCTGCTTTGCTCCAGGACACAACTGGGGCTGGCACCCCTGTGCTGTGGCACGTGAGGACCACGGACGCCATCATGGTCACGGTGAAGTCTGTCTGGTCGTCGGCAATGGTGGGAGGCACTGAAACGCAAGGCAAGGCTTGAGGCCCTGCTGAGGTCCCCTGGGGAACACACAGCCACGGGGCCAGGTGGACGAGAAGGATACACAGACTACGACACAAGGTGACATCAGTGACGAAGCTCCGGGGAGGGAGGTGCGGCAGCCACATTTCCTCACTCGGATGTGTTTGGCTGGGCGTGTGGGATAGTTACGAACTGCTTTCTATAGATACCAGCCAGGTATCTCAGGGAGCGTTTCACAAGACAAGTGGGCTTGGTGGGGGTACAGAGTGAGGGAGGCCAGAGAAGGTCTCTGGGGCATGTGGCATTTAACCTGAGATTTGAAGGAAGAGCAGATATTGCTTGGGTGAAGGGAAAAGTGTTCAGCAGAGGGAACAGCATGTGCAAAGGCCCCGAGGTAAGGAACAAAAAGTTGAGAGGCATGAATGCAACCCAGAGTGAGGCAGGCCATGGGGCGAGCTGAACCTGGGGGGTCAGCAGGGCTGACCTTCTGGGCCCAGGTGACACCGTGCATTCTATCCTGAGGGCGGTGGGCAGCTATGGTGGGAGGGATTTTAACTGGGGTGATGACAAGGTCAGATTTGGGTTCAGAACATTCTGGACTTGGGAGAGGCCTCGCCTATGAGCTCCCACAGGCCAGGAACTGTGCTGGAGTTGGGTTATGTCAGTGTGGGAGGGCAGGATCAGAGAGGGCTTCCTGGAGGCGGTGACCCGGGAAGCACAGAAAGGCTCAGAGGGAAGCCGTGCAGGTCCCTGGAGGCAGAGAGAGTGCCCAGGAGAGGGAGGCACTGTCCCCATCCCGGCCTCCTCATCTGCCCTCGCTGTGAACAGTCACTCCTGAGTGTGAACTCACCGTGAACCGTCACCCAGTAGAGCCTGTGGGCCTCGCCCAGTTCATTGCTCGCCACACACTCAAACTGGGCTGAATCCTGAGGGCTGGGGGCTGTGAGGAGCAAGGCGTTGGAGGGCAGGAGCCTGCACAGACAGACGGACGGTTGTCTGCTAAGTGACTGGCAGGGCTGACCTGAAACCAGCCAGCGTGGCCTCCCTACCCGGGGAATTTGGAGGCGAGGGATGTGTTTCATGACTATTTTCCCTGCCTGTAACCGGCCCCTAGCCTCGACTCTAGAAGTTTCTCCTAGAATTTTCTACCTCCCAAGGTCTACCTGTTCAGTTTGTGGGCAATTTTAATGTTTGCCTCTGGGTTTCTCCATAATCCTAAAAATTTCCTACAGTCACCACCTATGATAACTTCTGCAGTAGTAACCATATCCAAAGCCCTGATCAGAACTGCTCGTGTTCACTGAACACCTGCTTAGTCACAAAGCTCCACGATGAGTTGGCACCTAACACAACACATATCTGGTGAATTCATTGGTGAACTGACCTCTTAATACTCCCAGGGATCATTTCAGGGTCAGCTGCATTTGAGAAACGGGGAGACCGAGGCTCCTGCAGGAGCCATGGGTCCAGGCTCAACCGGCATGAACTTGGGCTTCTACGTGGGTTCTTAAATAGTGACTAAAGTGGTTGCAAAGGCCATATATTTTCCATTTGGCTGTATGTCCCAAATGTCCCCACCTCCGACCAGGTATCTTAGTGTAAAGACCCTCCTGGCCCCTTGAAGTCAGGACACAAGTTCTGGTGCTGGCTTTGGTGAGACCTGAGCGCGCCCCTGCCTCAGTTCTGGCCTGGCTCCCCTTCTCTGAGACAGGCACGCCCTTCCCCACCCCAGGCATCTCATGACGCTCCCAGAAGGACCATCTCAGTACCGGTAGGCTCCCTGCTGCAGGCGGAAGTCCAGCTTCTGTCCATCCTTCCACCAGACCACAAGGGGCTTGGGAGAGCCTCTGGCCTCACAGGGCAGTGAGGCGGCGGTGTCAGCAGTCAGGGTCAGGTTGGAGGGGCCGGGGGCGATGGCTGGAGGCTCTGGGGAGAGAACAGTGATCAGGAGACGGGGTGTGGGGTGGGGGCAGGGCGGGGGTCTCTAAGGTAAAGCCCAGGAGCAGGAGATACTCCAACCACCTTCAGCCCATCCCCGAGGAAGCAGGAGCGAGGAGGCAGGAGAAACTCCCCGAGCGGATCTTCCAACGGGTTCCCAAAGCTGGGGCGATGGGGCCTTTGACCACCCCTGAGGCTGGCATCCCCCTAACTACACCTCCTTGAATGGGGCCTCCAGGGTGCAACTCCCCGGCAGCCCCACCCGAGGCCAGGGCCCAGCAGCGCAGCCTCCACCGAGGTGATCAATGGGATTGAAGAGCAGATCAGAGCACCTGGCTCAGTGATTCTGAGTGTTCTACAGCTCGTGCATGTTTTCTCATTCAGCAGAATAGCATAGTAGTAAGTGTATATAAGGTATGCATAAAGATAAATACGCATCTTTTTTTTTCTTTTTTTTTTTTTTTTGCGGTACGCGGGCCTCTCACTGTTGTGGCCTCTCCCGTCGCGGAGCGCAGGCTCCGGACGCGCAGGCTCAGCGGCCATGGCTCACGGGCCCAGCCGCTCCGCGGCATGTGGGATCTTCCCGGACCGGGGCACGAACCCGTGTCCCCTGCATCGGCAGGCGGACTCTCAACCACTGCGCCACCAGGGAAGCCCCAATATGCATCTTTGAGTGTACATGCTCAAAACATTTTATTAATAGGATTCATGGTCAAAAATATTTGGAGATCGTTGCTCCTGGCTCCTGACAGCTAAGATGAACCAGAAACTAAGCAGGACCCGGTCCAGACAGGGGGTGGATGCTGAAGGCAAAAGAAACACACCTTCCCTCCTCTACCTACCGAAGACCCGGAGGTCGCGGCCCTGCCGATCGGAACCTGCGGCGTTGGACGCCAGGCAGAGGTAGTGACCGGCATCCTGGGCGAGGACTGGCTGGATCCTCAGGGAACCCTCAGGCAGAACCTGAAACCTGGAACACAGGGAGGGGTTGCCATGGATACCAGCAGACCAGCAAGTCCCTGGGGAGGAGCTGGACCCCTGGTAGTGTCTCCAGCAAGACCCTCCCCTTGGTCTCTGGCTTTCTGAGCGAGAGGATGCTGACTCAGGAGTCCTGCATCTGTGAGGCCAAGGTCGGTGGGGGGGTGGGGCGTGGGGCCACAGCCTTGGGCAGTAACCTGCACCACAACCCAGCATCAGAAAGGGTGAGAGGGGCTGCTTCGGGCCTCCCATGCTCCCACCTGGGCCCAGCCTCCCCCCAAGAGCCAGAGGGCAGTGGTACCCCAACCCTTTCTGAGAACAGCCCCTCAATTAGGTCAGAAAACTGCCTTTTCCCAGTGGGGGTACAGAGTGAGGGAGGCCAGAGAAGGCCATGTCTGTACTGTGTGACCCCGCCCCTGGCCACAGCCGGTTGGACGGGGGATGGACACATCATGCAGGCTGAGCCAATGGAATTCTCTGCTCTGGGAATTTGGAACTGGGATTCACAGACAGCTCACCAGGGTCTGCAGGTTGTGTGAACACAGCAGCTATAACTTGGCTGGGGGTGGGGGGGCGGGGGGAGGTGTGTGTGGGGAGCCGTCCTGCCATGTTCTTAGAGAAAGAAGGTGTAGAAAATTGGTCTGAGAGAGAGAGAGGCATGAAGCCCTCACACACAGAAACAGACTAGCAACCAAGAGTCAAAACTAGACAGACAGACAGACAGCCAGCCACCAGGGGTTCTCACGCCCTTAACGAATGGGCATGTATGTCCTTGGGTTCTGAGAAGACCCATGTCCTTTCTGCTCCAACTGCCCAGGTGGGCTTACGTTTACAACCCGTAAAGAGGTACCTGAGCCCCTCCCTGATGCCCTCCCCTGCCAGCTCCCACCTGGGGCTCTCAGGATCCAGAGGAATGCCGTCCTTCCGCCAGTTCACAAGGGGCGGGGGGGCACCGTCTGCCTTGCAGGACAGCAGAGCCGTCTGGTTCACGGAGGCGTTCACTGCAGGTGGTCCCGGCCGGATGGTGGGCACCGCTGGAGGAGAGGCACAGAGGGGGCGGGTGCTGGGACCCTGTCGCTCTCAGGGAGGGGGGGCAGGGCGGGTGGGGTGGGGCCACTCACTGTGGACCTCCACGTGGAAGGCCACACTGGTGCTGCCTGCAGCATTGCGGGCTGTGCAGCTGTAGTTGCCACTGTCGGCCGTGCTCAGGGCCTGCAGCTGGAGGAACCTGCCCTGCTCTGGGAACTGGGTGTGGGCATCTGCCTGTAGAGACCCCCAGGGTGGAGAGACCCTCATCAGTGCTGGGCTGGGCCAGGCCAGCCCCCCACGCACCAAGACCAAGGAACCAGCAGGGCCGGACAGTGGTCTCTGCCCCATTCATTCTGGGCCGGCCTGCAGCCCCTGAACTGATGCCCAGCTGAGGACTTTCTGGGGAAATAGGCTCCTTTGGGAGGGAAAGAGCATCTTCCCTGGAGCTCTGCCTGTCGGGCACGTTGCAGGGGGGACCCATGCTCACACTAGGAGCTGGAGCTTCCACCAGGTTTACAAGCCTTGGGTCCACAGCAGCAAATTGGCCCCATGTCAGGGGTGAGCGCACAGAACCGCAGTAACTGGCCCCAAGCCACACAGCCACTAAGCACAGCTCAAAGGCACAGCACAGATGTGCATCAGAAGCCCTGGGGTGCAAATCTTAGCCTTGCCTCGGTGTCCCCATCCACAGTATGGGGGTGACAATAGTAACAGGGGTGGAAAACGTCAGGAGAGCAGGTATGCAAAGGGCCGGCCCAGAATAGGCCCTCGGCACCTGGGATCGAGTCTGGTCAGGGTCTGGGGCCTGAGAGGAACAGAAAGCGGTGCCCCTGGGTCCCCAGCCTGGCACCCACCTGCAGCAGGATGCCATCACGGTGCCACTCGATCTCCGGTGCGGGATCTGCCTCCACCGAGCACTCTAGAACCAGCTGTCCCGGGGCCAGGCCAACCACACCGCGGGGGCCTTGGGGCCCAATGACATTTGGGGGGGCTGGTGAGGTGGGTAGGGAGGACATGAGAGAGGGACCCACCCCTGCAGGTCCCATCCTGCCTCCCTCTCCTGCCCCCACTCTGGCAGCCCCCTACCTTGAACTCTGACCCGGAAGCTCTTCTCGATTTCACCAGCAGGGCTGTGGGCCAGGCAAGTGTACAGCCCAGCGTCACCCACCTGGGGATGGGGCAGGGTGAGCAGCTACCTCCGGCCCCACCCTGCCCACCTCCTGATCTGGTTTCCCTCCTACACAGCTGAGGACCCAGGATTTAGCCTCAGGCCTGCTGAGTCAGCCATCCTGCCTTTCCCACCAACCCCTTCTCCTCTCTGGGATGTTTCTTCCCTATTACTGGCTCACCCTTGCTTTAGGGCTAGGGCAGAGTCTGCCTCCTCCAGGGAGTCCCCCTTGACTGTACCAGTTCTTTTCTGGTGGGGTTAGGGATTTATCTGGTTTCTGCATCAGCCTTGGGTCTGACCTGACTGGGAGCTCCCAAGGGCATGGCCCGGGGCCGGGGTGGGGGGTCCTCTTCACATCCTCATACCCCGAATAAAAGTGGAGCTTGGGCAAACCCTGCCAAGTGCCACTGAGTCCCTCCCCTCCTCTCCCCAGCTTCATGCCACAGCAGGCGGGGCAGCAGCACCTGCACACCCTCCACCCGGAGCCCCCGCCCGGCCCTCTTGCTGTCCTTCGGCCTGTTCAGGGCCTGCCCATCCTTGTGCCACGTGATGCTGGGTTGGGGGGTGCCCCGGGCATCGCAGAGGAGCTCCAAGGGGGTGCCGGGGGTCAGCAACAGCTCTGCAGGCTGGCCTGAGTCCTCGATGTGGGGGGGATCTGCAAGACACCCCGCCCTGGGTCAGCCATGGGGGCCATGCCCAGAACACTAGGATGTGGGGTTCATTCCCCTCTCCCACCATCCAGATGCTGACAGTACATGGGCCTGCAAACAGGAGGGTGGTGATTGTGTTGGAGGGTCCTAAACACGTCCGAGCATGGGCCCATCTGCCTGGGACAATGATTTGCGCTTAAAAACCAACAAGGAGGGCTTCCCTGGTGGCGCAGTGGTTGAGAGTCGCCTGCCGATGCAGGGGACACGGGTTCATGCCCTGGTCCGGGAGGATCCCACATGCCGCGGAGCGGCTGGGCCCGTGAGCCATGGCCGCTGAGCCTGTGCATCCGGAGCCTGTGCTCCGCAACGGGAGAGGCCACAACAGTGAGAGGCCCGCGTACCACAAAAAAAACAAAACAAAACAAAAAAAACCAACAAGGATACAGTATGGAGGGAAACGCATCTTTCCAGTAGGGCACACTTGCAAAATCTTGTGCTTCAGACTTAGAGCCCCAAGATTTCGATGGCTTTGTTCCTGCTTTACAAGGTTCCAAGGACAAGACAGAGAGGCACAGCCCCAGGAGAAGGAAGCATCCTGGCCCCCAGCCCCTGCAGCCAGGTCAGCAAGGCCTGCTCCCTAAGCCCCAAGCCTCCAGGGTGCTCACCTCTCTCACCGCCTCCATCGCCCCCCGAGGGCCCCCGTCCCGTCCCTGGCCCAGAGAAGCTGGCGCTGGGGGCAGGTGACCCACCCATCACCGTCAGCCGGAAATGCCTCCTCGCTTCCCCTGCCTCGCTCACAGCCACGCAGGAGTAGATCCCTGAGTCGCCAACTCCCGCTGTCTCCAGCTGTAGGCCAGGCCCCTGTTCCAGGCTCCGGGGCAAAAAGGGTTCCCCATCCTTCATCCACAAAACGAGGGGCAGGGGACTGCCCCGGGCTTCACAGGGGAGGACCACCGGGGAGCCACGGACCACCGCCACGTCATTCTGGAACTCGACCGGCTCCAGGACAGGGGGCACTGCACAGGGCAAAAGAGTGGGCACGAGCCAACTTATCCAATGCCAGGTGGCCCTCGCCCCTGGACTTTGCACAGACTGTAACTATGGGCCAGAATGCCCTTCTCCTGGACTATTCCTTCTCATCTTCAGTCCTCAGCTTAGACCTCACCTCCTCCAGGAAGCCTTCCCTGAATGCCCGAGGCCAGGTGAGGTGCCCTCCTCTGTGCTCCCGTGGCACCCTCTCCTTACCCTGGTATCACTAGTTGCGTGGAATTTTAATTTTACAGAGCTGTTTCCCTCACCGACTTCCTGGTGTCAGGGCTACCTCTGCTCACTGCCATATTCCAGTGCCTGGCAAGGCCCTGACACACTAGTGTCCAACAACTACTTGTGAGATCAATGAATGAGTGACCGAATGAATCAGAGACTGAGTATTTGCCCTGCCCTGACATCCCTGAGGGCCAACCCTTGGTTTCACCCAGATGGGCAGAGGGGAGGGGACAAGAGCCTTGATTCTCGCCCCTAAGGCCGAAGGACCCGCTAACCCACTCCCCTGCTCCGTACCGTGCACCTGCAAGGTAAAGTTCCTGTCGGCCACGCCCGCTGGGCTCGAAGCCACACAGGTGAAGATGCCGGAATCTGCCAGCTGCACCTGGGAAATCCTGAAGCCCGAGAGCAAAGGGTGGGGGATGAGAGAGAGAGAGTGAGAGAGAGAGAGACAGGAAGAAAGAGAGAGGGGAGGGAGAGGGGGGGAGAGGGAGGGGGAGGGGGAGGGGGAGAGGGGGAGGGGGAGGGGGAGGGGGGAGAGGGGGAGAGGGAGAGGGGAGAGGGGGGAGAGGGAGAGGGGGGAGAGGGAGAGAGACAGGGAGAGAGAGACAGGGAGAGAGAGAGAGGGAGAGAGAAGGAGAGAGAGGGAGAGAGAGAGAGGGGGAGAGAAGGAGAGAGAGGGAGAGAGAGAGAAGCAGAGAGAAGGAAGGGGAGAGAGGGAGAGTCCCCACCTCACCCCCGACCCCTGCTGCCTTCTCTGCCCACCTCACTCTGCAGCCAGACTTCCTGCTTCCCAAATTCTGGAAGCTCCACTGGCCCACCCCCGGACAGCCTGTACTCCCACCCCCTTCTTCTAGACAATTCCTCTCAGCTTTCAGGACTCGCCAGACTCGTCTCTACTCACTGTCTCCACTGCCTGAACCCTCACTGTCTCTCAAACTCCCTTTTGCCCCGACCACTCCTCCTGAGCCGCCCCTGTCAACGTCCCCAGTGACCCTGAAACGTCTGTTATAACCACCCTAACGCTGGCAGCCCAGGCTCAGTCCACACTCACTTCCCGGGGCCCGCAGCCCATCCTGGCTTCCAACACCACCTGTTCACTGACAATCTCCAAACATCTACCTCCTAAACTCCTGACAGGAGTGTCAAATGCCTGGCTTCCATCCTCCCTGTGTGTCCAAGAACCTCTCCAACCAACAGGTTGGAACAGAACACCGGTCTCATCCCTCAACTTGCCCCTCCCACTGTGGACCCATCTCAGAAAACAGACTTCAGCCTTCCGGGTTCCCAGATAGAGACCCCAGAGCCCTGCTCAACCCCTCCCCGTCTCTCCGCACTTCCACCACGTGGCTCTGATCCAGGCCCCACCACGTCTCACCTGGCTTGTGGCCGCAGCCCTAAAATGCCCTCCCACTCTGCCCTTGGCCCTACAGTCTGCTGTCCACACTGCAGCCAGAAGGATCGTCTAAAAACCTAAGTCACAACCGCAAAGAAATGAAAGTAGAAGCTCAAACAGATAAGCCAACACCCGTGTTCACAGCAGCATTATTCACAGCTGCTAAAATGTGGAAGCAAACCAAGTGCCCTCGATGGGCGAAAGGATAACGTGTTCTACACGTACCAGGCGATATTATTCAGCCTTAAAAATTAGGACGGAAAATTTGACACATGGTACAACATGGATGAAATCATGATGCTGCGTGAAATAAACCAGTCACAGAAGGACAACGATTGCATGATTCCACTTATCTGAGGTACTCAGAATAAGGCAGGTTCACAGACAGAAAGTACAGTGCTGGGTGCCAGGGGCTGGGGAGCGGGGTGGGGAATTAGTGTTCGATGGGGCAGAGTTTCCGTTTGGGGAGATGAAAAGGTCTGGAGATGGTGAAGGTTGCACAACAATGTGAATGTACTTAATGCCCCTGAACAGTACACTTAAAAATGGCTAAAATGGTAACTTTTCTATTATGTGTTTTTACCACATACACAAAATTTAAGTCACACCATGAGGTGACTTCTCTGCTGAAAACCCTCTCAGGGCTTCCCTTCTCTCCTTAGGAAAGCCCAAGTCTTTTGAAGGACTTACGAGGCCCTATGTCACCTGACTTCCCCCTTCATAACCGACCCTCCAACTCTGTTTCGAGAACACACAGCCACACGCCCACCGCAGGGCCTTTGAACATGCTCTTCCTGCCTGGAAGGAATGGAATTCTTCCTGCCATGGAATCCACTCACCTCCCCTTCTCATCGCCTTCCATCTCTGCTCAAGTGTCACCTCATCTGAGTGCCTACTGCTGGCCACCCTAAAATAGCACCCTCCACTGCCACCTCCCATCCCCTCACCCTACTTTATTCTTCTGAGCACACATCCCTTGTGACATGTCACTTTTATATCTCTTTCTTTTCCATTCCCCTCCCTCCCCAAAGCTGCAGGAGCAAAGGCTCCATCTTGCTCACTGCTCCAGCCCAGTACCTGGAACTGCACCTGGAACAGCAAGCACCCCGTTAAGTGCTGCTGAATGCATGAAGACGTTGCTCAGGCACTTTCTTCCAGGAAGCCTTCCCAGATTTCTTCTACCTGGGGCCAGGCTGAGTTAGGTGCCACCAGATGTCATCACCCGGATCTGTACCTCCCCCACTGGGCTGTGAAAGCCTGAGGGCAGAGGCCCCTTTCATCTCCCACTCTCCCCATCAGAAACCTCTGTATGTTTATGTTATTTTTAGTCTAAGAACCATTCAGACGTGCTTTTAAGCCCAAGCTGCCTGAAGAGTGTATCTGGGGCCTGCCGTCCGCTGGCTGGCGGGCAGGGGAGCCACTCCCTTACCTGAGGGTGCGGCCCGAGCCGTGGAGGTGGGTGCGCTGGGAGAGCGCAAGGGGCAGGCCATCCTTGAGCCAGTTCACGTGGATGCGCGGGGAGCCCCGGACAGGGCACGCCATGGTCACCAGCTCCCCAGGCCTGCTCACCAGGGTCCCTGCGCCCTCTGCGCCCTGCTCGATGGTGGGAGGCACTGGTGGGTGGGCAGAGAGGAAAAACGGGGGCAGTGAGGGGGCCTGGGCGGGGAGGCGGGCTCCTCTCAGGGAAGTCCCAGGAGGTGGCGCCGATACCTCGACTTCTGCCACGTGAAGCCATCGTGTGGCAATCATCACGTGGGTCTCAGGCCTGCGCCCAACCCAGGTGACGATGAAGCCCACTGCCTGCGGGTGTGGGTCTCTCCTTTATCCCGACTCCCCCACTGCGCCCCTGGGCTGTCGCAGTCGTGCCCCTAGTCTGAGGATGGGGCAGAGGCCCGGACAGGTCAGGCTGGCCTGGCTCACAGAGTGGGCACGGCTGGGGCTTCACCAGGGATCCCATATCCGGGCCCTGGCACCGCCCTCCAGGTGCCCCAGTGGAGGCCCCACGGCGGCCAGGCTGCTGCCGCCCTGGGACGGTGGGGCGGCCCGGCTCTCCTCGCCCCTCAGCTGCTCACCCAGCACGTTCACGGTGTGCAGCCTGGCATCCTCACCGGCCGTGTTGTGGGCCACGCAGGTGTAGGCCCCCGAGTCCGAGGCCCTCAGGCCCTTTAGCACCAGGGAGCTGCCCTCCAGGTAGAACCTGCCCCGGGGAGGGAGAGCCGGGAGCAGGTGCGTGAGGGCCTGCGGGCTTGCCTCCTGGGGCGGGGAGGTCACAGGCTGGGTCTTACCGGAGGTGGGGGCCGGCGCCCTGGCCCAGCGGGCCACCGTCCTTCAGCCAGGCCACGTCGGGTGGTGGCTGCCCGTCGGCCTCGCAGTCTAGCCGCAGCCCCTGCCCCTCCAGGACGCTGTGCTCCTGCGTGGCGCCCGAGCTTCGGATCCGGGGGGCCACTGTGGCAGAGTGGGTGTGGTGAGGCCCGGGGCGGTGGCTGGGGCTGGCATGGGGGTGTGACACGGGGGGCGCAGGGTGCAGACGTACCCAGCACGGCCACCACGAAGTCCTTGCGGGCCTCCGCCAGGGCATTCTCGGCCACACACGTGTAGGTGCCAGCCTGGTCTGGCTGCAAGTGACTCAGCTGGAGGCGGCCCCCCCGGGAGACCACACCACGTGCCACACTGCTTTCTGTGGGACGGAGGGGTGTGGCAGGACCTCACCTGCTCAGACCCACTGCCCCAGCTGCCACCCCTGGGCCCAGACAGAGAAGTCTCGTGACTCCCTCAGAGGGCGCCTGACCCCCACACTCACAAGGCTGGAAAGACCCTGGGAACCCTTGAATCACCCAGCCCTTTCCTATGCTCATAGGGAAACTGAGGCCCAGACGTGGGCCCAGATGTGGGCAGGGCCTCTAGCCAGTTACGTCACGGCCTTCCGCAGCCTGGACTTCTTTGATTGCTCTGGTCCTTACAACCAACCCCTCCCTACTTCCCTCACTGGGGACATTTCTTCCCAAGGGACCCCACTCCCTTTATTTTTTAATTTTTATTTATTTTTCTGGCCATGCCATGTGGCAGGCAGGATCCTAGTTCCCCGACCAGGGATCGAACCCATGCCTCCTGCATTGGGAGCTCGGCATCTTAACCACTGGACAGTCAGGGAAGTGCCCCCCCGCCGCCCCCTTTAGAGTCCAGGACTTGCTCCTCTTCCTGTTGACGCTCAGGCCCAGCCCTCATCTCCCACCCTCCTTCCAACCTTTCCCTCCCCGCACTGATCCAGGTGAACCAGCCACTCACTGACTCCAACGTAAGTCCAGTGTGGGGCTTCCCCTGGGCCTCTGCTCAAGCTGCACCCCTCCCCCAGCCTAGAATCCCTCCCCTTCGTGTTCTCCAGCAGCACCTCTGCCCCAAAGCCTTCTCTAACTGCACCAGTCCAGATTGGTCTGCCCTCCCCCGGATCCTCATCTGTCCAGCCAGCCTTTCAACACAAAATGTATTGAGCAACTACTACGTGTCCAACAGCGAGAGAGCTCGGGAATCAAAGATGAGTGAAACATGGTCCCTGTCCTCAAGGAGTTCAAAATACATCAGAGACAGCGACACAGGTACAATCCTGTGTGCCCAGCCCTGTGAAACCCTGACGGAGCATGGAGAGACCAGGCCAGGCTTCTGGAGGAGGTGAGTCTCAGCTGAGACCTGAAGGTGAGTCTGAATCGGTCAGGTGAAAGTGGAGGTGGTCCGGGGAGCCTGGGATGAGCATTTCAGGGAGGAAACAGCGTGTGCCAAGAGCTGGAGCCGAGAGAGAACAGGGTCCACAGCAATTCCACTCCCAGGTATATATCAAAGAGGAAGGACAGCAAACGCCACACAAACACTTGTACACAAACGTTCACAGCACCCTATCCACCATAGCCAAAAGGTGGAAACAACACAAATGTCCATCAGCTGGTGGACGGATAAACAGAACATGATATATCTACACAGTGGAACATTCAGCCACAAAAAAGAAAGAAAAAAATTAACTTAAAAAAGGAATGAAGAACTGACACATACTACAACACGGATGAACCTTGAAGACACGATGCTAAGTGGAAGCAGCCAGTCACAAGAGGTCACGTGTTGTATGATTCCACGTGTTATATGAATTGTCCAGAACGGGCAAGTCTATAGAGACAGAAAGTAGGTTAGTGGCTGCCTAGGGCCGGGGCGGCTGGGAGTGAAGGCGATGGGTAAGGGATTTCCCTTGGGGTGATAAAGATGTTCCAAAATGATAAACAACAAGGTTCTGCTGTATAGCACAGGGAACTATATTCAATATCCTATGATAAACCATATGGAAAAGACTATAAAAAGAACGAATATATGTAAAGCTGAATCACTGCTACACAGCAGAATTTACACAACATTGTAAATCAACTATACTTCAATTTTTTAAAAAAGAAAATATACAGTTGGAAAAAAAATGTTCCAAAGTTGATTGTGGGGATGGTCTGTGATCATACAAAAAAGAATTGATTTAGATGCTTTCTACTGGGTAAATTGTAGAGTATGTGAATTACATCTCAATAAGGCTGTTACTGAGAGAGAGAAAGACAGAGACAGACAGACAGACATAGGCATATGCAAGGAGTCAAGAGCAGCTGGGTCTGTCTGGAGCACGCAGCAGGGCAGGGAGAGGGGGGCTGGCCCCAGCCCCGAAGGGCCTCCTGGGCTGTGGTTCTGAGGACTCCAGGCACGAAAGGATTTTCAGTTTCAACAGACAACTGACCCACTCAGAGCTGCACTTTGTGATCCCTTCTGCCCCGGTGGAGCCTGCATTGGAGGCAGGGAGTAGACCCGAGAGACCAGTGTAGGGGCTGCTGCCCTCACCCAGGGGTGTGGACAGTGGTGGCTGGAACGGGAAAGGCTATGGATGGAGAGCAGTGCTGGCACCAGAGGCATTTATGTTGACAAGACGAGGTGTCTACTGACCGATGGGTGGGTGGGTCGGGGGAGAGGAAGAGAGCGGGGCAAGGCTGAAGGCCTGGATGGGGGTGACCGACAGTTGGGCCGAATGGGGCTGAGTTACTGGAGAAGGAGCAGATTTGGGGCCAACGCCAGGCCCACGGTCGGGTCAGCTAGACCCTCAGCACACACTCTGCATTTCTGTCCCGTGGGAGCTGACTATGGACACAAACACAAGAAGCCACTGAGCCCCCGCGCAGATGGTCCTCAGCGTTGGGATTTCAAGGCCAACAGGGTTGAAAGACAAATCGGGGGGGGTGGGACCAACAGGGCACTGCCAGCTTTTGATTTGCCAAGTAAGAACCGTTAACAACCAACTACCCCTTCTGTTTTCACTGCCATTTCATTAAATAAAGGACTACTTGGCGCCAACAAGATAAGGACTAATGCACTCACCAACAGGCATTCTGTCTTTCAGCCAGGTAACACTAGGTGCAGGGACTGCAGTCACGTCACAGCTCAGGACCAGGGGGCTTCCAGCCACCTGACTCACGGTCTCCGTCTTGGGGTTCTCAAACGTTGGGGCCACTGCAGGAGAGAAGCCAGATTCCCAGAATCCTAAGACCCTGCCTCCTGCTTCCTTCCTCTCAGGCAGATCAGGGATGCCTGAGAAGCCCTTCCCTGTGGTTAGGAGTTGACATTTTATGCCTTGCCATTGATGATGATATGAGTTGTTTTATTCGCAAATGTAAATACAACCAGCAGCTGGCTATTTCAAAACATTTACAAAGCAGAGCCCAGGCGGGGACCACTTAGCCCAAGGATGGTAAATTTCATGGCTATTGCACCAGCAGACCTTAGACTATGCCAGGGTAGACATCACTAATTGATCCCAACACTCTCTGCTGCTCAGCCAGGATGAAGTCGTGCATCCCAGGTAGCCACTACCAGTGGAAAAGAGATAGCTGTGCTCAGGATGAAACATCTTCTCCCTCAAGGACCAGACATTCCTCCCTTCCCCACTGTTCATTAAGGTGGCCACCAGGAGAAGAAGCTATGGGCTTTGAGCAGCAGACCTGGTGTCAATAATTTTCAACACTGGTACTCAATATGGCTCAGGGTTGAATCCATCCACTGTCCCCCTTTTGGAGAGGCTACCGGGTTTGGCATGTGCAGCAGACAGCTGGTGTCCCCACAAGCTGTCCATCCCATCTTGCACGGGGTCACTCAGGTAGAAACTACATTTCCCAGTCTCCCCTGCAGCCTGCTGTGGCCAGCTGTCAAAGTTCTCACTCATGGGATACAAGCACAGGGGACAGATGCAACTTCTGCATCACCCACTTAAAATAAAAATGCTTGCCCTCTACGTCTGCTCATTTCTGCTTCGTGGGCTGGGACAGGATGCGACATGGACAGGGACAACCCCCAGGGGATGGGAGATCAACAGGATGGAAGGATCCTGGTCCCTAAATTACCACTTGGTAGGTACAGATCTACCCTCCAGCCTAGACACTCACCTCTGGGCTTTTGGATGACAGAGGTAAATGTCTCTCTTACTTGATGCACTGTATTTTGGGGTCTTTTTGTTACCCAGCTGAGTCTATTCCCTAACCGACACAATAGCTGATCCTGAGGAAATCTGGCCAAGCCTTCATCCCTTGCTTCCCTAGGCAGCTCCAACAGGCTCTCCCTCATCCCCAGCTTGAGCTACACCCAATGAAATGCCATCTATGTTCCATTCTTGGGCTGCTGGGGCAGGTAGCTCAGGGCTCAGGCGGGGGTGACATGGCCCCTGCACTCTGAGGGTCTGATCTCTTAGGGCTCCTGTCCCAGTGCTTCCACGCCGGGCCCCGGGCCCAGCACTTTCTAGACACAGTCATGGCAGACCACAGATGGAGCACTTCCTGGGTGCCACACAGGCAGGTACCACGTTTAGCTCCTTTCACTGAATATAAAGCTGAGACTCAAAGGGGTAAAGTCACTCTACTGAGTCCCACAGAGCAAGTCATTGGCAGAGTCCTATTCGGATCCTGGTCTTTTCAATTCCAGATCTTGTGCCCTAAACACTCAGCCACACCTTCCCTTTCCAGCTGTGGCCCTTCCCATCCTTGGCAACTCCCTGTGCTGCTAGGGGTACCGCAGCGACGCTGGCAGCCTGGTGCCCGGCTTACCCTGGACCGTGAGGATGAAGGTCCGCACGGCCTCCCCGGCTGTATTGTGGACTCTACAGCTGTATAAACCTTTATCCGACACCTGGGACGGAGAGAGCACATGAAGACAGTGTGCGGCTGCCGTGGGGATACCTACGGCTCCCCCAAAACATCCAGGTCCCAGAACCTTCCACAGCAGGGACTCCCCAAATATGCCGGTCCTGCCTGGGAAGCCAAAGGGGAGATGGGACCCTCTGGCCTTTCCCAAGAGCCTTAAGATGCAGGAGGGCCGATGGAAGGTGAGTGCACAGGATGCAGACCCCACCCTTCCCTGGGGCTGCATGTCTGTCTGTGGAGCCTGGAGGAGAAGGTTCCCTCACTGTGGGGATGCCGCTGAGTCAGGAGACGGAACCCAGGTGCAGTTCGAGAGGAGCAGCAAATGTTCATCCAGAGAACACTTGTGAGTGTCTAATCCATCCCAGGGAGGGGCGTGGGCAGGTGGAACAGACTCCCGGGGAGTCACAACCAGAGGGGCCTGCAAAGGCTTCTGGATTCTGGGGCAACAGGCAGGCGGATCTGCTCCAAGTGATTCTGTGAGTCAGTGTGGAGCCCGATCTGGGGCCCCGTGCTCTTCCCACGTCTCCCACCCCGGACGCTGCTCATCATCTTGGATTGGGATCCTGCAGGCCAAGGAGGCAGCAGCCCCCCCATCTTGCCATCCAGCTGCCCCCCATGCCCACCCTCGGCTCCCCAGGACCAGGAGGTGACATTCCCAGGGCTTCCCGCGGCTGCCCGCACCACCAGACATCTCACCTGGGTGTCCTGGATCTCCAGCCTCTGCCCACCCAGCAGAGCTTGGGTCCTCTGTGCCAGGACCAGGGGCTGCCCGTCCTTGTGCCAGGTCACGGTTGGCTCGGGAAGTGAGTCTGCCTCGCAGCTCAGGACGGCCTTGTCCCCCGCCTTCACCAGGACCACACCCTGGGGGCCACTGGAAGCCTGCCTGAAGGTTGGGGGAACTGGGGAAGGAGATGAGCTGAGTGAGGGGCGCGGCCTTCCCCGTGTCCCCCCTGGCCCCAGCCGCAGGCTAACAGCCTATGGAGAGACAAGGTCACGCAGTGGACCCCGCCGCAGGGGATGGCACAGACCCAGGGAGCTGGAAGAAGAGAAGCCAGGCCAGCATGCCAAGGGCCCGCTGGGTGACCTGGGAAAAGCCTCTTGCCCTCTCTGGGTTCAGCCTCCCAGTCGGGGGAGATGCTATGACAACCTCCTAGGCTCTTTCCTACGCAGGGCAGGCCCCAGCTAGGTTAGGGCCCTCCATGCGGGTCCACAGGCCCATGTCCCTCCAGCAAACCAGTGCAGAAGCTCCCACCCCAGCTGTGAGCCCACAAGACCTGGCACGGTGCCGGGCGCACAGTAGGTGAACAGGCACAGATGAATGAACCTGCCCCAGGGCTTGAAAGAACCCTCCAGGGAGTGCTGGCTCATGACATCTTGGGCCAGCTTTTCCCCAAGAGGATTCAGAAGACCAGAAGCCCCCCAGAAGGTACCATGCGGAGAACTTCGTGATCCATCAGGCTTGGGAAGGGCCCTTCCTGGGCCAGCTCTGGCTGTTATCCTGCTGTCCCCTCCTCAGCTTCACAGCTCACGGGGCACCAGGCACTGGGCTAAGGGCTCACATACCATCATCTTACCCTTATACCAACCATCACCTTACAGCTGAGAGACCCAAGGCTCAGGGAGGGGAAGTGACTTGCCCAAGGTCACAGAGCAAATAAGTGGACAGCTGAGTTTCAAACCCAAGCATGTCCAAACGCTAAAATCTAGGATCTTAACCACCACGCTCCCCTGATACCACTGCAGCAGAGGGCACAGGGCATCCCAGGCTCCCCCAGGGCCAGCTGCCTCTCTCCTGGCTGTGCTGTCTGAGGGTGTGAGGGCTGATTGAAGGAGTGGGGGACAGTGCAGGTGGGGGGACAGACAGGACATACCCAGCACGCTAAGCTGCACCAGCTTTTGGTCCCGACCGGCGGCATTGAGGGCCTCACACATGTACATTCCGGAGTCCGACGGCTGTGCCCGAGACAGCTGCAGCGTGTGGGTGCCTGCCAGGGGCGGGGGAGATGCCCCTGGTACCAGCGAACAGGCCCCAGCCCCCAGCCCCCACGCCCACAGCCCTGAAGCCCTCCCCGACATCCAGTCCCGTCCCAGGTTTGGGGAGGCAGCTCTGCTTTCCCACAGAGCCTCAGAGCTGGGTCCCCAGCCTCAGTTTACTCACCAGGCAGGAGGAAGACTTCTTCTCCCATGGAGAGGGCCCGGCTGTCCTTGTACCACGTGACTTCAGGGCTCGGGTGAGCGCGGACCTCGCATGGGAAGGAGACGCTGCTGTTGAGGATGGCGGTGACCTGCTCCGAGTTCAGACCCGCGATTCGTGGTGGGACTGTCCCCGCGGCCACCAGGATAAAGAAAGACACGTGACGACGCATACCGGCAGGGAGCGGACGGCCACAGAGTGAGACACAGGGCCTTCACTAGCTCCTGGAGCTTCAAACCTCACTGTGCAGCAGCTCCTATCTGTCATAACCATCTTACAGATGCGAACACGGGGGCTTAGAGATCAGAGAGGGAGAGTCACTTTTCCAAGGTCACTCAGCTGCTCAGTGGCAGAGCCAGAATATCAGTTCAGGTTTGAGTCCTAGACCTTGAGTAATACCATCATCCCTCCGCCCCGAGGCCACAGCTGCCCCACATCTGGAGGCAGAGCTCATGGCCACTGAGGTGTATATGTGTCACGAGAATGCAGAGGTGGAGAGGGCCGACCGACTCCAGGGCGGGGAGACCCCCACTGGGTGACATCTCTGAGTCTGTTTCCACAGCCCTAAAATTGGGCTAACCTCTCAGCTATGAGTCCGGGGAAAGTACTCAGCCCCACGCCAGGTACACAGCAAATGTGCAATCATGGTGCTGTAAGGCCTCAGAAGATCCATTCTTCTGGCAGCCCCCGAAGCTGCTTAAAATTATCTAGCGATCAGGGTCCCCCACATGCGCTCCTGGGGTACGGCTGGCACTGGCCCAGAGCCCAGGACACTGGAAGGACCGAGGCGCCGTGTCTGCCCGCACGGTGAGTCCTCGGAGCGCGTGGGGCAGACCCAGAGCACCAGCCCCTCCTCAGCTGGGGAACCCAGGGGCTTTCCTGCTCAGCCCAGCTCACCTTGCACCCTGAGGGTGAAGAGCTTCTCCGCGGAGCCCGCCGGGTTCTCGGCCACACACATGTAGCTGGCAGCGTCAGCCACCTCTGCCGTGGACACCTGTGGGCGCATGCCACCGGCCGGATGGCTCTGGGTCCCACCGGGAACTAGTGTGAGGGTTCCTCCCACCCATTCCAGGCACGGCAGGGACCAGGAAGACCACCTTTGCCTACACGGAGCAATGTTTAGGGGCTCACCCCACAGCCATCTAGGGCTTTCTGTGACACCTGGGGGCATGCGAAGCAGACAGATGATTCCCTGTAGTAAACTAGATGGTGACAACAGTCCCCTCCCCCAGCCCCGAGGAGGGTGCTGTGTGCTGTGTTGGACTCCAGGGGTGCCGTGGGGCTGTGTCTGGACACTGGGTGGCCGAGGAGCTGCCCGAGGTCCTAGGTGCTGGACACAGCTCTGTAAGCGTCCAATGGCATTCCCGAGGAAGGCTGCCCTGTGCCGTGCTGGGCTCCAAGTGTGGCACGCCTGTGCGTCCTTTTCAGGTGCCATGCGTAGCCCAGCAAGGCTGCTCACATACGATTATCTGGTGGGCTGAATTAAATCCCAGGGGCTCCAACGTGGTTTCAGGTAAAGAGCCTCATTTGGCCCAGAGAGTGGTCAGCTCATCGGTCCTCAGACAAGCAGCACTGCGTCACAGCAGCCGCTGCCTTCAGCCCAAGCCGGGGGTCGCCCTGACCTGCAACACTTGCCCGTCCTCCAGGACCTGCAGCCACGGGCTTGGGGAGAAAGGCAGCCCGTTCTGGAGCCACGAGATGGTGGGCACAGGGTTGCCCAGGGCCGGGCACTGTAGGCTGACGGTGCTGCTGGCGTTGACAGTCACCTCCTCCACCAGCTCCTCTGTGGCACCCGGGATCACAGGTGGGGCTGGGTCGGGGGGAGAAGAGGGTGAAGAGCGGGCAGCCTCCCTGGGAAAGGTCCCTGGGGGGGCGGGCGTCGAGGCAAGAACACCACTGGGTGCCGGGCACTGGCTGGGGCTCCTTGAACCCTGCCCACCAAGCGCTCCCAGGCCCTGCCCCAGCTAAGGAATCTGGGGCACAGAGAGGGCTGTGATTTGCTCAAGGTCACACAGCTAGGAAGCAGCTCACATTTGAATCCAGTCCTGTCTGGTTTCAGAGCCCAAGCTCGTAACCCCTACCGTACCAACCTCCGAGTACAGTAGGACTGAACATGCTCTCTACTTGGACCCCCTTTGGGAGGGGGCCCCTCATGGGACCTGTAGCCATGAGACCACGCCGCGCCCGCCCGCCCCCAGGTCAGGCCACTCACTCAACACCAGCAGCTGGTAGTGCAGCCAGTCCGCGCCCACCTCATTGGAGGCCTTGCAAGAGTACCTCCCGGCATCTTCCGCACGCACCAGGGGTATCTGCAGGACCCGGCCTCCTGCGGGGACAGAGGCCTGAGCCAGGGCGAGGAAACCCGCTCTTCCCCCTGGAGGGGACCTGGGACACATCACTTCCCCCCCGGCCACTCCCGCTCCCCCACCTCATCTGTGAAACGCAGAGAATCGCCTGCTCTGCTCAGGTCACGGGTCAAGGGGATCAAATAAAGCGCAGTGGCAGCTTACTCTGTGCCAGGCCCTGGGCTGAGCATTTCCCTGGCCTCTGACTCCGTGTGCTGTTACTACTCCCATCTTACAGATGGAAAAACTGAGGCTCCCAAAAAGAGTGCCCAGCAGTGCTGAGCCCAGCTCCTCACCGAAGGCAGAGGGAAGGGCAGAGAGCTTGGCACGTGTCGGCAGAGGCTCTCAGGAGGCGGCAGTGGTTGGGCGTGGGGGCAATTGGGGTGCAGCACCTGGGACCCTCTGTGCACAAGAGCCAGCCAGGGCCAGAGCCTGGCATCTGTGGGATTGGAGCTGGTCTCTAGTGGAAGCTGGGCTAGGGTCGCTGTGTGCTCAGGACTCTGGGTTGGGGGATCTCTGACCCAGGATGTGGTGGGCTGTGAGCAGGGTTAGAACCAGGGGCTCACTATGTGCAGAGCCAGGAGACAGTACCCGGGATTTGGGGAGGCAGCGGCCACGGCTGGGGGAGGGGTCACTCGATACATGAGGTTAATCTGTGATCAGGGCCAGAATTAAAGTCAGCTGTGACTGTGACCACTGTGTACCCAGGATTAGGGGTCAGTGGCCAAGATCAGAGGCCAATCAGCATGTGACTGAGCTCACTGCATCCCTAGGTCAGAGGGCAGTGCCAGGTTAAAGGTCAATCGAGCTTTCCGTAAGCATTGCCTCTCCCAGATCTCCAAGGGGCAACCTTCTTCTGCAAGTACCAAAGTACAAACCCTGGAATGACCCTGTTCATCCTGCAGCCCACATCATCCCCCTCTGCTGGACAGCGCCACAACTGGCCCAAGCCTGGCAGGACCCGGCAGGACCCGGCAGGACCCCATCCGGGCTCTGTGTCTCGAATACCTCCCAGTCGTGGGCCACCCTAGGGAAGCGAGGCATTTCTAAGTCCCATCCCCGGAGCCTTTTAATTCAAAGTCATCCACAAAAAACTATTCTGAAATAAAGCAGTTGTTTACAAAAATTAAATAACCTTAAAGAAATATTTAGAGTTTTAAGAAGAAATTTAAAAGGTCACATAAGCCATGAGCTTGGACTCTGGGTGGTCATCAGAGCCCAGGGAGAGATTCTTCAGCATTTGGGGTCACAAGGTCTTAATAAAGGAACCAGCCACACCTCCAGAGAAAGGGGCCAGGACATTACAGATGTTGAAGCCCAGAGGTGGGCACGGCCGAGATGAGAACCTCTGTTCTAAAAACCAGAGGCAGAAAGGGACCCCATTCTAGCCTTCAAACTGGTAAAGAACTTCTAGCCCCGGTTTACAAAAGGCAGCTAAGGTCCAGAGTGGTCACGTGCCCTGCCCGGGGTCACACAGCAAGCAGCACACAGGAGAGCTCAAGGACTTACAGAAAGGCAGAGGAGACCAGCTCTGATGTGGGTGTGACCCTGGTGCCTGCCTGCAAATGCCCTGCTTCTTTCTGCAGCCCTGGCCTACCTTGCAGAACAGACACCCCATCTGTGGCCGAGAGGGGCTGGTCTTCCCTGTACCAGGTGAGCTCCGGGGGTGGGACCGCGTTGGTGTCACAGTACAGGTAGGCGGGGTTGTTCTCCACGATCTCCCGGTATTCCGTCACCCCACCCTGGGCCTCTTCCTCTCGGGACAGGGTCTCAAAGGCTGCACCGGCATCTCCCACCTTCTGGAACATGGGGGGTACTGGGGAGTGGGGGACAAAGCCATTAGGACCCATAGCTGAGGGACGGGGATGAACCGCTCAAAGAGATTCCTGTCCCAGCCCCTCCCCAGGCACAGAAATTCCACTGTTTGAGCCAAATCCTTCAGTCAAGGCAGTTTTTGTTTGTTTGTTTGTTTGTTTTGTTTGTTTGTTTGTTTGTTTTGCGGTACGGGCCTCTCACTGTTGTGGCCTCTCCCATTGCGGAGCACAGGCTCCGGACGCGCAGGCTCAGCGGCCATGGCTCACAGGCCCAGCCGCTCCGCGGCAAGTGGGATCTTCCTGGACCGGGGCACGAACCAGTGTCCCCTGCATCGGCAGGCAGACTCTCAACCACTGTGCCACCAGGGAAGCCCCAAGGCAGTTTTAAAATTCACTCACTGCTTCAACCAGTGTTTACTGAGCAACTACTATGCTGGGCACTAGGATAAGTTTCCTCTCTCTGGAGCTCGTGTCTAGTGGACTCAGTCTTGTGACACGCTGGTATTTCTCAGAGGAGAATGCCAGATTCTAAGCGTTAGCCAGAGTGTATGCCTTGGAGCACAGAGGCCCCTCATCACTGGCTTTTTGAACTGGGGGAGCCCTCAAGGTCACCTGATTTGATCACCCACATTTTACAAAGGTAAAACCAAGGCCTGGGGGGCAACAATGTCCTTGTCACAAGGTCAGTTCATGAAAGAGCCCAGGCTGGGGGCTTGGGGGCCACACATACAGACAGCGATAAGAACAGAGCCCTCCTACCAGGCCACCCCAGAAGCACTGACACTCCCCACCCCCAGCCATGTGGCCTCGCAGTCCTACTGGCCCACGCCCCACCCCTCCCTGTGGCCCTACACACCCTGGATGAGCACGTTGAAGTCCTGGTCATCCTCGCCAACCACATTGGTGGCCATGCACACGTATCGCCCAGAATCCGAGACCTGCGTGGGCTGGATCTGGAGTAGCTGTCCTTCACCAAGGATGTGGACACGCTGGTTGGGGGTCACGGGCTGAGGGTGGAAAGAGGGGAAACAGACATCAGAAATGAGGGGCAGAAAGCCCCCAGCCGAGTGTACTTCTATTTTCACACAATTTTTGGAATACAACATAAAGTGATAAGAACATCCCGACAATTTTGTAACACCAAATCCATACAACTTAAAAATTAGAAGAGAATTCAGCGAGGGTTTAATGTTCATGAGACTTGTTTCCTATAAAGAGTTGAATTTCTTATTAAAATACAAAGGGTGGGGTGGGGCCCAGGCCAGCTCTGGGGCCTGATGCCTTGACTGCCTTTTCTGGAAGCTTCCAAGCAGACGAGGGGGACCAGACTGAGAGCCTGAGGCCGCCAGGGTGTCCCGGGCTCACCCGTCCGTCTTTGTACCAGCTGATGGTGGGTGGGGGCGTGGCCCAGCACTCGCACTCCAGGGTCAAGGTACTATTGACCTTGGACTTCACTTCCTTCACGACGACCTCCCCGGAGGGGTCATCTTTGGAGATGGAAGGGGGAACTGAAAACCACAAAGCAGTCTGAGGAGCAGGCCCGCAGAAGAGGTGCTGAGACCCTGCGCTCCCCCTGGCCCCGGGTCTGTCCCAGAAACGGGGTGTTGGCTCTCTGAGAGTGGAGGGACTCTGGAAACCCACCCGCTCCTGGGGAGAGATGGTTACGAGACAGGTCAGGTCTGAGGTGGGGGGATTCCTGGGGTGACCTCTGGGAGCTCTCTTGGGGGTACCAGGTCTCAAGTTGTGGGGTCTCTGGTTGTACCACAGTGTGAGTGGCAGAAGGAAGCCAGGACTGGCGTGGCTCTGGGCGTCCACGTGGCCCAAGTCCTAGCTCACTGGTTCCCTCCTCCTAGGTCCTCGGCCCTAAAATGACTGAGCCGGCCCTGGCTGGCCAGTGACCATCAGAGGGCACCCGACTGGTGCCCTGGAGGGTCCCTGACTCACTGAGGACTTCTACGTGGTAGTTCTTCATGGCCTCGCCAAGCTCATTGGTGACCACGCAGGTGTACTGGCCCGCGTCTTCCTTCTGGGCGTTCAGGATCTGCAGCCCGTGGGTGCCTGCTTGGGGGGCGGGGGGCAGCGGGCCACCCCCAGGCATTCACTTAGGCTCCCTTCCTCTGACCCAGCCCGATGACGCGTCACCTGCCCCCTGTTTCCCTCCTCTCCACCCCGAGGGCATCACCTGGGAGCAGCTGGACGTTGTTCAAGCCCTCAAACGGGGCCCCATCCTTCATCCAGGTGATGGTGGGGGAGGGAAAGGCCAGCGCCTCGCAGATCAGGGAGACGGGGTTGTTGATGGTCACGGCCACCTCCTCGTCAGCACCGTCCTCGCTCACTCCCAGGATGGTGGGAACCACTGCGGTGGGGCAGGGAGTGTGCTCGTGAACGGAGATCCCCCACCCTGGGCCCAAGGACCCAGGAGAGCCTCAGACCCTGGTGCTTGGCTTTTGCTACTTGCATCGCACCGAGGGGAAACTGAGGCTCAGAGGAACCACGCATCGTGTGGCCACGCTTGAATTCAGGCCTGGGCGACCCAGAGCCCAGGCTCCCCATCACTAAGCAACACCATAGGGGAAGCTGGTCAGTTGTGCCTCAATTTCCCCAGTAGTCTCTTAACATCCAGAATCTGCTCACTTAACCAGAGCCTTCTCAATTCTGTTTGTGGTTCCAAATGTTACCACTTTCTGAGCAGAGGTGGGGATGGAGTTTCACTCCCTGCTGGGTAGAATAGCTCTGCTTTCATTGGTCTCCAAGTTTTCTCTCTCAGCTCTCGCTGGGGACCCTCCCTTTTACCAACAGCATTTTAAGAAACAGATCTGTGCTCCTCTCAACTTCTAGACCCCTGTTTCTCCTAACGAGACAGTTCATGCTGACGGCCCTTGGGAGACTGCCTGCCTGGGTGTGAGCCCCGACCCTGGGGCCTGGAGTCTTATCACCTCTCTAAGCCTCAGGGCTTCATTGTTGACATGGGGACAAGCACATCTCCCACCTCCTAGGGTTGTTGAAAAGATTCAACTAATCAGGCCTGTCCAAACGCCTGGCCCATGGTAGAGGTTCAGCCTATAGGGCTGTTATTATTATTGTTGTTGTTGTTGACGTGGAAGAAAAAATAGTAAAGTGCTTTGTGGGAAGCTGTCTGTAAGGAGCTGGTCACCTTGGTACCAGCCTGCCGGCACCGATGGCGGCCAGAAGATGCTTAGCACTTACCCAGGACGCTAAGCTGGAAATGTTTGGTCTTCTCTCCTATGGCGTTGGCCGCGATACAGGAGTAGTGGCCTGCACTAGACAGGTTGGCCTGGAGGACCTGCAGGAGGGCTCCATCTGGAGAGATGCGGTGGGCATCTCCGCCAGCCAGGGGCCTGCCATCTTTGAACCATGTGACCTTGGGCTGTGGGTGGCCTGTATGCAGAGGGAGAGGCAAGTGAAATGCTCCAAACAAGAGGTCAGAGGCTGCTCCAAGATGGGTTAGGGGACATCCATTCTCCACCTTAGTCCAGAGGCCCATGTAACAGGGCAAGACACAGAAGCAGCCACCAGGCCTGGCCTGGGCCCTTTCCTATGTGGTTTGATTGCCTTTTCCTTACCCAGGTTGTGGGCAGGAATGGCTTGGTACAGACAGGCAGGACAGAAAGGCAAGTTATCCCTTCCATCCATCCACCCATCCATCCATCCATCCATCTCTCCCAGCCCACAAGCATTAATGGGAGCCTACTCTGCTGGGCACTGGGGGAACCATGGTGACAAGGCAGCCCTTGGTCCTCAAGGAGCTCAGAGCTTGGCTGGGGTACACAGGTATCACAAGGCCACTATGGTCCAGTGTGGTCAGTGCTGGGATAGGGGAGTACTGGGACCTGTAGGAGCCCATGGGCCCAGAGGGTCGGCCAAGGACTCCTTGTGGAGGGTCCTGGAAGCTGAGCTCTGTAGTCAGATGAGTAGGGAAGAGTGTTTGGGGCAGAGGCACAAAGAGTGCAAAGGCCAAGATGGTGAGAGACCCTCCGTGGGGAGCAGTAGGGCTGGGGGCAGGCAGCCCAGATCTCCGGGGTCCCCCTGCTTCTCAGAGCTGCCTCTCACCCTTCTTCCAGTTCACTGCGTGTGTCCCTTACCTGTGACATTGCACGTCAGGTGAGCCGTCTGCCCCTCGGGAACCTTGATTGCCTCCTCCAGGTCCTCGTTCTCGATACTGGGAGGAACTGGGAGAAGCAGGGAAGACAGACACTAACTGACCACGCTGAACAACCACGGAGCAGGAAGCTAAGAGCCCATGGTACCTCTCTTCCATTTCCCCATCCCCTCACGCCTGCCTCCATGGGGCTGTGAGTTTACTAAGCCCCAACCCTAACCCTCAGCAGCTGGCTGAGGGAAGTACCAGTGCCTCTGGGAGAAGGCTCTGATCAGAGGAAGGCAGTTGGGTGGTATTGAAAATCTTTTCCCCCTTTCATCTGGGGTTAGTTCCAGCTGTTTCTGGAAAGTTCTATGGCAGCCTCAGAGAAGAGGTTGCTGATGAGGCAAAGAAAACAAGGCTTGGCTTCTCCCTCCTGCCGGTGCCAGACCCCACCTCCAGAAGCTCCCAGGCCGGAGGGAAAGGATTGGTGGGTGCCCACGAGAATGGGGTGGTGACATACCCAGGACCTCCACGCTGAAGTTCCTCCGCACCTCCCCAGCCTCGTTGCTTGCCAGGCACGAGTAGAGGCCTCTGTCTCGCTCCTGGGCCCGGGTCATCTTCAGCATCCAGCCACCTGGGGAGGGGGGGAGTGGGCTCCACGCACAGCTATGAGCAGCCTTCCGTCCCAAGCTGAGCCCAGGTTGCCCGCCAGGAAGAGGAGCATGCCAGGCATTATGTTTAGAGGTATAGGTATCTGCCTCCCACAATGTTCCATTCCTCAGACGGGTAAACTGAGGCCCAGGAGGGCAAACAGATAGATGGAGCCCCCTGGACATTAGACCTACACCAGGGTAAACTTGAGGACCCTGTTCTAGTAAGAAGGATCTGTCACCTGGCTACCCTCTCTTCTGTGGGTTGGCTGGGGCTAAAAGGACAGCAATGGTTTATGTAGTCCTGGCTCAGATCACAATCCTCATTCGACTCTGATGGACCTGGTAAAAGGCCACCTTCTCCCAAGGACCTCTCAGAGGTGAACCAGCTCCTCTCAGAGGAATGCAAGGATCTCCTAAGGCCAGCCCAAGGAAGGTAGATACACATCATCACTGCTGTTCTTGCACCCAGGGCAGACATCACTAATTGATCGCCACTCTCCTTTCTGCTGGGCCCAGATGCAGTCTCTGAATTCATATCATCACACTGAATCTGGCGGCCCCCACCAAGTGCTCAGAAGTGGTGCACAAGGGGAAACTTATTTACCATCCCAGCTTTGGCTGCATGGAACAACTGACGGGTCACTGAGGCTAAGCTTCAGGGGGCCTGGAAGTCCCTGAAAGATTCTGATGGGACATTGCCTCTTGGGCCTCAGTTGCCCCATTTGTATTCCAGCAAGAACCATCACAAACCAACTCTGTGAGGAAGATGAATATTCAAAGGAGAAAGTGCTTAGATCAGCATTTCCCAAAGTTCGTTACCATTCCATGCTATGTTTCATAGGTGCCGTGAGAATTTTTTTCCGCAGGACTTATCAGAACCTTGACTATACAGATGGTCACTGTGAGTCTCCAGGAGAGCAGAACAGGAAGCCTTTTCCAAACTTATTTAAATCTGATTTTTTTCCCCTGGAGCACCTCACCTGACCAGTGTTTTTGGGTGCACTCTCAGGGGACCAACAGCTAAAACGGTTATCCCAGCCAAGCCTGGCAGTGCAGGATCAGAGGTCACAGGCATGTGATGGACAGAGGTAGAGGGCCAGACCCGATAACCAGATACTCCCCTGACCAGCACCTTACCTGCCAAGAGGTAGGTGTCCTCCCCGGGGCTGATGGGTTCCTCCCCTCGGAACCAGAGGACCCCTGGAGGCGGGATGCCTGTGGCTTGACAGAGCAGCGTCAAGGGGCTGTGCAACACAGCCGTGACATTGGTCAGTGGGTCCAAGTCTCCAATGAGCTCTGGGGGCACTAGACACAGAGAAGAAGCCACATTCAGGATGCAGATGGGGGCTGTACGCTCCTGCTTGTCTCCCCACCAATGCCCTCGCCGAGGACCCCCGCCTCCCAGTCAGGGAAGCCTGAGGAGCAGAAGCGACAAGATCAGAGCTGCTCCCACCGAAGGGCGTGAGTGATGGCCACGGGCTGGGCTTTGGTAACAGGCTTGGGCCCCAGTTTCCCCGACCCCTCGTTGGAATGCCAGGAGAATTCGACAAGGACATGTGTAGAGCGCTCAGCACACAGCCTGGCACGGAGCAAAGACTGAGCAAACGAGATGGGAGTTAGAGCAAAGGGGAACACCAGATGGGTCCCTAAACCCACAGAGCAGAGTTCCATTCAGAAAGGAAGCCACGCCCTATCAGGCAGGGATAGGTGGGCGAGGCTGGGGATCCCAGCAATGATGGAGACATGAGAGGGTCCTCCCTAAAGGACCCCTGCCCACCTCTCCCTCCTTGTCTCTCTCCACTCCCTGCCTCCACCCTGAGGCATGCAGTAGGAGCTCAGTAAGAGATTGGAAGCACAAGGCTCTTCTAGCCCCCGTGAACGTGCCCCAGCCCTCTGCAGAGTCTGTTCCCTATGCCTGGCACTCTTCCTCTCACCCCGGCTCCCGACGAACCCCTACTCAGCCTTTGCATTTCAGCTAAAAGGTCACCTCCTACAGGAAGCTGCCCTGACTTCCCAGGACAGTGGTCAGGATCTTCCTGATCTCTCGGGGACCCCCGAATTCCCCCATCACATACGAGTCATGCAGGATAAAGAATGCCCGGAACAGAGGAGGGGAACAGCAAACACGGGAGACAGGGAGGAGGGAAATGAGGGCCATTTGGAACCAGTCCTGATTTTGAAAGCAGTGCTTGCAGCTTCTTCCAACAGGAGCCCTACCCAGAGGGGTCCGACTCCTGGCAGAACAAGGGGGTGGCCCCAGGAGCACAGCTTGGGGACAGAAGCAGCCTTGCCTTCTCCAGTCTGGTCCCCTTCCTGCCCTCCTCCAGCAGGCCGCAGGTCCTCACCCAGCACAGAGAGCGAAAACCTCCTCTCGGCCCTCCCGGCCACGTTCTCAGCCATGCAGCTGTAGCGCCCGGCGTGGACAGCCCGAGCCCGCTCCACGTGCAGCCTCTGACCCTGGCTCTGCAGCCGCAGGCCAGGCTCGGCCCCCACTGGCTCGCCGTCCCGCTCCCACGTCACCCTGGGCGGCGGTTTCCCTGTGGCGTTGCATTCCAGAGTGGCCTCCTCGTCCTGGACCACGGACACCTGTGTGTGGGGCTCCCGGGGGCCCGCGATCTGAGGGGGAACTGGCATGGGGAGAAAGCACGTCAGGGAAAGTGGGCCGCCGGGCACCAAACACGCGCCACATGCCAGGCTCTGGGCTCGCCTCCATTTGGCCTGTGGTCTTCCATGTCCCTTGCTGGCTGTGTGACCTTAGCCAGGTGACCTCAGCCAGGTGACCTCGCCTCTCTGGGCCTCCACTTTGCATCTGTATAATGGGGTCAGAAAAGTACCCCATGGCCCCCTCTCCCACACCCTGTGAATCGCAGGAAGGCCCGCCGTTCGGATAACGAGCTCACAGAACAGCCCTGAAGATTTGTGAGGGGTTTTCTTCCTTAGAAACCAGAGGCTTCCCGGAACTTAAACAGCTGTTAGGACTGGCCGAGGGTGAGGGATTATTCCACAGGTGGGGTTCTCCCCAAGATGCTGAACAGCATTTCTTTGGTTTTATTTTCTAGAATGATTTTTACAAGGTTGAGATATTTCATTTCATCCCGGCAGGACAAGTAGATGGAAACTTACGTTTCCATCACATATAGGAGCTTCGTATCAATTTTACATTTCTTTAGTTTCCAACTACTCCAAGCTGTGTTTTTTTCCCCCTCTGGACCATTGGGGGCTTCTTGGGATCACGCTGCCCCCTCTCTCACACTGAGGTCAGGAGCTGTAAGAAGCTGGCTGGGGGTAGGGGGCAGTTGAAAGGCCAGAGAGCTAAGGGGTAACAGGACAGTGCTCTCATCAGCCCTGTTTTGGGGTGAGGTCTGCCCCGCCAGGGCACCTGGCTGCCCGCCCTTTGGGCCCCACCTGGCCCCTTCCGCCTGGTTCAGGTCGTCCCAGCCTGACTCACCAAACACCTCCAGTTGCTGGTCCCGGCTGCTATTCCCGGCCACGTTGCTGCACTCACAGGTGTACGTTCCCTCCTGGGCCGGCTGGGCCTGTGCTAGATACAGCAGCCGCCCCACAGCTGACAGCTGCCCAAGGCCGGCCCCGTCCATGGGCAGAGGCTGACCTGGATGCATGAGAAAGAAGCCCCTGGTCCTTGGTCCTTCCACCTCGAACACTTGTCCTCCCATCCATCCTGGCCAGCTCCTGCTCATGCGTCAGGTGCCCACTTAGATGTCACCTCCACCAGGAAGCCTTCCCTGAGCACCAAATCTGATCCCGGAACCCACTCTGAGCTCCCATAACACTGAGCCTCTCCCCAACACAGATAAGCCTGCAGGTGGCACGTCCGAATCCTGCCCTGGCGTGGGCTGCCCTGGACGGCAGACCCTGCCTCACTTTCCCCCTGGGATCCTTAGAGGTTCTCTGGGGCCTGGCATATAATAGTGCTCAGTGAAGGCTATCGAATGAATGACCCATCCATCTAGCTACACAGATGGGGGAGGGAGACCAAGCAGCTGGCACACCTGGCAGCAAGGAGACCCCGATGCAGGGAAGGATTTTGTAAACCAAGGGGCACTGGATTAAACACTAACTTCCAACATCCTGCACCTGTTCAGAGCAGAGCGGCCCTCTGGGCTCTGGCCATCCATCAGCATGTGTCCCCGCAGGGGGAGGAGACTAGGTGGCCACAGGACATTCTTCCTCGCTCTTACATTCTATTCTCTGTCCGCGCTCTCTCCCCGGGTGATCTCGACTTGTCTTGTCACTTTGGGATTTATTCTTAGTCCAGACCTCTCTTCCCAGACCTGCCCTTGCAGCCTCTCCATCTGGGTGATGGCAGAATCACTCTCCTGACTACCAGGCCAAAGGTCATCTCCGACCCCTCCTTCTTCTTAGCTCCCTATCCCAGCCGTCAGAAAATCCGGCCAGCACCACCTTTGAAATGCATCGAGACTACGGCCCCTCCCAACACCTCATGGATACCCACCTAGTCCACGTGCCAGTATCTCTTGCCCAGAGTCCCTGCAGGAGCCCCCTCACTGGCCACTCTGCTCCCACCCTTGCTCCCAATGCTCTATTCTCATCATGCTGGTAGGAACCATCTAGAGTACAAACCAGACCCCTCCAGAAGCCCCATCTCACTCAAGGTAAAAGCTAAGATCCTTACAGCCTTTGATCCCCCCCC
The DNA here is from genome assembly GCF_963455315.2 of Globicephala melas. Lineage (NCBI taxonomy): Eukaryota > Metazoa > Chordata > Mammalia > Artiodactyla > Delphinidae > Globicephala > Globicephala melas. The sequence goes on from NC_083319.1 coordinate 6,305,893, forward strand.
CCATCGCACAGGTGACCATCGCCTGGTACCGTCCCCTTGCTGAATCTGCTCCAGCCCCACTGGCCTCTTTGCTGTTCTTCAAACATGCTTGGTTCACCCCTGCCCCAGGGCCTTTGCACCTGCCATCACCTCTGCCTGGAATGCTTTTCCCTACAATATCCTCATGCCCATCCCTCACCTTCTCCACATCTGCTTGGTCAAATGTCCCTGGCCACCCAACTTAAAATTGCAAATCCCACCTCCCTCCCCCCTCACGACTTCTCCCCTTTCCTGGCTTTTATTTCTCTCCATTGCACTTATCATGTCAGGTATTAAGTCATTTACAGGCATACCTCGGAGATATCATAGGTTCAGTTCCAGACAAATGCAAAAAGCGTATATCGAAATAAAGGGAGTCACGTGATTTTTTGGTTTCCCAGTGCATATAAAAATTATGTTTAGTCTATTAAGTGTGCACTATTATGTTTAAAAACACAATGTACATAACCTAATGAAAAATACTTTAAAATGCTAACCATCATCTGAGCCTTCAGCAAGCCATAATCTTTTTTCAATAGTAATATCAAAGATCACTAATCACAGACCACCGTAACAAACATAATTATGATAATGAAAAAGTTATAAATATTGGGAGAATTATCAAAATGGGACAGAGACCCAAAGTGAGCAAATGCTGGAAAATGTTGGGGAAATGGTACCAATAGACTTGCTGGAGGCAGGGTTGCCATAAACCTTCAATTTATAAAAAACATGACATCTGCGAAACTCAGTAAAGCAAAGTACAATAAAACGAGTTAGGCCTATACTAACTTCTCATTTATTATCTGACTGCCTCAATCCACTGCCGTACGTCCAGCACCTAGAATGGAGCCTGGTACGAGAGGCTCTCAACAAATACTGGTTAAATGAATGAATTCCAAATATTTATTGAGCACCTGTTTTGTACCGGGCACTGTCTTAGCCACTGCTGAATTCCCAGACAGTGCCTCCCAGGGCTCACGGGCTCACGGAGGAGCAGACATTGAAGGACTAAGGTGGGTAATATGATGAGCTAACATACAGGGGTGGCGTCAAGGAGGCCTAGACTGGGGTGGAGGTCAGGGAGGGCTTCCTGGAAGAAGAGACATCTGAAGTGAGGCCTGAGGATCGATCCAGCTCTCATTGGCTGCAGGGGCTTCTGTAACCAGCGCCCACACCCCCTAGGGCTGTAAGCCCACCCACCTCCAACTCAGCTAGAATGGGGCCACCCAGCGAGGGCAGGGAGCAGCCTCCTTGGGTGGGGCAATGAGGGTAGGGCTGGGCGAGGTCAGCCATCCTACCGTCCTTCCTCCAGGAGATCTTGGGGAAGGGGACGCCCCAACATTCGCAGGACAGCCTGGCGGGGTGCCCCTCGGTCACAGTCAGGGTGCGAGGCTCTGGTGAGGGGAACACTGGAGGGACTGAGTGAAACAGAGGAGGTGAGGTGGGCAGGAAGTTGTGGGCTGGGATAAGAAAGGGACCCCGTGGGGGAGAGGGTGGGGTGGAGGAGGGCTGTATCCTAGAGCCCACTCAAGGCAGCCCCAACCCCAGGGCTTGAGAGCCAGCCCTCACAGGGGCAGGGGGAGGGACCCCAGCCCAGCCCAGGAGAACCTCACCCCAGACATTTAGGTTGTAGTGTTTCTCCGAGCAGCCTGCCTGGTTCCGCGCCTCGCAGGTATAGCGGCCTGCGTCCACCACCCCGGCTCTGTCCACCTGGCCGAGAGCAAAAACAACCCATCAGCGGGGGCGGCACAGATGGGATTACGCCCGGACAGACTGTGTGACCTTGGGCATGTCACTTTACGTAGCTGAGTCCCCCCTCCCACCCGGAACCACGGAGCAGTGGTAGCACCTGCTGCGCCTCTTGTACCGGGAAGTTTCTGGAAGTTTCTGGAAGCCAGGGCCTTGGTGGCCTGACATGGACCGGGCACAAATGGTGGCCCTGCCAGCCTCACCCCACTTCACATCCACAGCCCAGTCCTGTTCCAAGGAGGAGGCGGAGGGGACCCTGTCCTCAGGGGTCAGATCCTGACCTAGGGGGGTGAGGGAGCTAGGCTGTGGCTTTGCAGAATGAAGGGAAGGAGGGGGCGGTATTCCAGGCAGAGGAAACCAAAGAAAGGGGCTCAGAGTTGGGGATGATCACATCACAAGATGTAGAGGGGTGGGAGAAAGAGGAACAGGCTGGAGTGGAGGGTTCTCCCCGCACCTTGGAGAGGTACGTCCCTCCCGCCGCTGACATGGACGAGCTGTGCTCTGGGGCAGGTGGGGCCTCACAGGCGTTCTCTAGGACTCTCCCAGCCACCCCAGAAGAAAGGCAACAGGTGCTCACAGGTGAGAGAGCAGAGGCCAGGGTGGTCAGAACACGACCACCCAACGGGGCAGTAGTCCGGAGAGGTGGAGCTAAACTTTAAATCCAGGCTGTGACTCCAGAGTCCCTGACCCTAGTTAACCCCTGCCTTGCCGGGTCAGATGAAGGGCCTTAAATGCCCAAAGGCAAGGAGGCTTTCGAACAAGGAGTGAAAAACTCGTGGGGGTCCTGAGGAAAGTGCCCCCCCGCCCGCCACTGAGGGCTCAGTCCTGGGGCTTCGCTCTCCATCCCTGTTCGGCTGGAAGCAGCTCTGATGGGTCCTGGGACTGGAGGGGCCTGCAGGTCACAGTGAGCTGAACTGATGCTCACGGGGGCACCTCAGCCCGCCCTGTTCAGGGCTCAGCTCTGCTCACAGTGGGGGCCCCCTTGGTGGCCTGGGAGGCCGCACACCTCCAGCAAGGCCTTGTCTGCGGAGAGGCGGATGCCAGGCCGGGGCTCCAGGGGGCGGCCGTCCTTCCGCCAGCTCAGCACGGGAGGGGGCACAGCGTGGCTCTGGCACTCCAGGGCCACTGACTCGTTGGCCACGACGGACACATTCAGCTCTTCTCCAAGGATGCTTGGGGGCACTGTGGGAGGGGGCGGGGCAGGGGCTGTCTCAGCAGCCGGGAGCAACCACCAGGGATGGGAAGTCACCATTAGGACGAGGGCCCACCCCCTGAGCTGCAGCCCTCTCGTCCTCCCCTTGATGACCTTCAGAGGAGGCCCCCAAACCTGAAGAGGATGGTGCATTATAACAACGTCAATAGTCTGAATATGATTTTGTACTTTAGTTGTACCAGACGTTACCACTGAGGAAAGGGCCCACCCGCCCACCTGTCCACAACAGGGGAGTTCACACGCTAGGAGAGGGCTCTGGGGGTCCAACTAACCCCTACATGAAGGCAGACACAGTCCCAGGCCAGACCTCCCACATCCAACCCCCGGGGATGCCCCAGCCCCACCTTCTTGAGCCGCCGGCCTGCACCCGGCAAAGTCCAGGGCCTGACACTCACCGTGGACATGCAGGATGATGTCCCGGCGGTCCTCGCCCACCGCATTCACGGCGACGCAGGAGTAGCTGCCGGAGTCGGAAGCCCGGGCACTGGCCAGCGTGAGGACCCGGCCCCCAGGGAAGACCTGTGGCCCAGAAGGAAGTCCACGTGAGGTCCGGCCCTGCTAGCAGGCACAGCGGGCAGCTTGTCCCAGACCCCCGGGGCCCGCCACAGTGCAGAGGAACCCCGAGTTCTACCCAGACCCCAGGACCTCTGCTGGCTGGTGGGGAATAACATCTGTCCTGGGAAACAGTCCCCTGGAGTGGGGCTATGGCTCGGGAGCCCTTGAGATAGGGCTGGTCCCCAAGTGTAAGATGCACGACTGATTTCAAAGAGCTTGTACAAAAATGTCTGGTTAATGATTTCTTATACTGATCACGTGATGCAATGATACTTTTTGGATATACTGGGTGAACTAAAATGTATTTTTTATACAGCAGTTTTTTTTTAATATTCACTTTTAATTTATTTATAAATAAATAAAGTAGCCAAAGGACACTTTTATTTATTTATGTATGCCACACTGTGAGGCTTTTGGGATCTTAGTTCCCCGAGCAGGGATCGAACCCGTACCCCCTGCAGTGGAAGCAAGGAGTCCTAACCACTGCACCACCAGGGAATTCCTTAAAATGCATTATTAAAATTGGTTTCACCTGTTTCTTTTTATTCCTCCTAATGCAGCTACTAGAAAATTTTAAATTACATATTCGGTTCACCTTGGTGGTGTGCATTACGTTTCTGGAGACCACCTGGCTCTAGACTCCGTTCAGCATCTCCCCTTCCTCCCTCCAGTCGACCATCCTGGGCCATCACTGTTTCCGTCTCCCCGCAGCACTCCCAGGCCCTGACCTCTGCTCCCAGCACCCACTGAGGCACCCGGCAGGCGAGTCAGGGCCACCCACCCCTACTGACCTGGAGGCCAGAGGTCCCTGCAGTGGACACAGGGTTTCCATCCTTCAGCCACATCAGCATGGGGCTGGGGGCTCCCGTGGCGTTACAGGTCAGCCGAACCGGGCTGTGGAGCATCACGGGGCCCGGCAGGCTGGGTGGCAGAGTGATGCGCGGAGGCACTGCAAGGTGAGGGCGGCACAGGGCACAGGCTGAGCCCCGCTGGGGGTGAAGCAGGCAGGGCCCCTGGCTGGGTACCCACACGGGAGCACACGGCCACAAACAAAAGCTTAGGGACAGCCACTCCCAACATGGGCGCAGCGCTCCACAGTCCTTGAGGTTGCTCATCTCACCCTTCCAACTCCATCACGAGGCTTCCACAGATGGGAAACTGAGGCTCAGAGAGGGAAGTCACCTGCCCAGGGCTGACCAGCTAGGAACTGGCAGAAGCAGCACCTCAACTTGGGCCTTCTGGTCAGCACGAGGTCATTATCAGGGGGATGGTGTAGGGGTAACCAGGGTTGAGAATCCCTGGGCAGGTTTTGCTTTCTAACTCAGAGGTATCAGCCTCCAGACAGCCCCTCGTGGGCAGAAAATGGTCAGAAGATTCAGTTGTATCTGGGAGGCATGAGCCATGACACCCAGGGTCCCAGCCTCCTGTCCAGCTCCCTACCCACTGCTGTCAGGATAAAGACCCAATCTCTCCAGCCTCCATCTGGTCCCCAGCACCACCCTGGCCCCTCCTCTCACTGTTCTGTAAGCTCCAAGCCCCCAGCCTCCTTTCAGTTTCTCCAATTCTCTATAGCCTTAGCATGTGGCACATGGTCTCCGTTTAGGCATCCAGCTCTCCAAGATGCCTCCTGGGACCCCCCAGGCCAGGTCAGCGCCCCAGTTCCAGGCATTCAGTTGTACCTCACTTTTCCTAGCTCTTATCACAATCGTCATGAAACAGTACTCTGGGTAAGTATCCAGTTACCGTATCCTCCACTAGACTGAAAGCTCCCGGGTCCGTCTTGTTCAGGGCTGCAGCCCCAGGGTCTGCCCAGAGCACGTACAGGCACACCTCGTTTTACTGTGCTTCGCCTCACTGCACTTTGCAGATGTTGTGTTTTTTACAAACGGAAGGTTTGTGGCAACCCTGCCTTGAGCAAGTCTATCGGTGCTATTTTTCCAACAGCATTGGCTCACTTCTGGTCTCTGCGTCACATTTTGGTAATTCTCGCCATATTTCAAACTTTTCCTTTACTGTTCTATTTGTTATAGTGACTTTTGAGGTTGCTACTACGACTCACCAAAGGCTCAGATGATGGTTAGAATTTTTTAGCAATAAAATACTTTTTAATTAAAGTCTGTACTTTCTTTAGACATAATGCTACTGCACAGTTACTACAGTATAGTGTAAACAGAACTTTTCTATGCAAGGGGAAACCAAAACATTCATGTGACTTGCTTTATTTTGATATTCGCTTTATTGTGGTGGCCTGGAACTGAATGAACCTGCAGTATCTCTGAGGTACGCCTGTCCTCAACAGATGGAGGAACTGGTGTTTGAATAGATGGATGGATGGGGGGATAGGCAGAGGACTGGATGGGTGGTTGGATCAGTGGAAGAACAGTTGGGTGTTTCCATGCATGGATAGAAGAATGGATGGGTAAATTATCAATGGGTGGAAGGAAGGAAAGATGAAAGGAAGGATGGATGGATGGATGATGGACGGAAGGAAGGATGGATGGACACAGATGGATGAACAGACTGAGGGACAACTGGATGGAAGACAACTTTGGGGACAAGGATCCCTTTAGTCTCAGGGCAGCTCACCATTGACCCGTAGGCCATACTGCAGCTCTGTGCTGCCTGCCACATTGGATGCCACACAGCGGTAGCTCCCAGCGTCAGAAGACTGGGCTCGCTCAATGAGGAGAACTCTCCCATCAGCTGACACCGTCACTCCCTTCTGGGCAGAGACAGGCTGGTGGCCCTTGAACCAGGAGATATCTGGTGAAGAGAAGAGAGATGAAAGGGTCCCTGCCAGCCCTTCAGACTGTTCCCTGTGTCATGGGCATCCAGGAGAGGCTTCCTGGGTGGCCACATGCTGTGCCTTTATTTCAGGCACTGGAGAAAGCCAGTGTTCTCCAGGAAGGGGAGCGGGGCAGAACAGGGCGGCGTTGTCTGAGATGGAACCGAAGGCAGAGAGGGATGCAGGCTGGGGCAGCCAGGAGCAAGGAGAGTCAAAGTCAGCCCAGCCCCTCACGTCCTCCCCCTGCCAGGAGACCACCCATGGGGGAGATCTTTAGAGGAGAACACAGTATACCCCAAAACAGCAGCCTCATAAATATGGACCAATTATAAACAGCTACATGCGCCCCCATGTCCATAGCAGCACTATTCACAATAGCCAAGACATGGAAACAACCTAAACGTCCATCGACAGAGGAATGGATAAAGATGGGTGCATATACACAATGGAATACTACTCAGCCATAAAAAAGAACGAAAGAATGCTATTCGCAGCAACATGGATGGAACCAGAGATTAGCATACTAAGTGAGGTAAGAAAGAGAAAGACAAATGCCATATGATATCACTTATATGTGGAATCTAAAATATGACACAAATGAACCTATCTACAAAACAGACTCGTGGACACAGAGAACAGACTGGTGGTTGCCACGGGAAAGGGGGTTGGGGAGGGACGGAGTGGGAGGTTGGGGTCAGCATACATAAGCTATCATACATAGAATGGATAAACAACAAAGTTCTACTGTATAACACAGAGAATTATATTCAATATCCTATGATAAACCATAATGGAAAAGCATATTAAAAAAGAATGTATATATATATATATGTATAACTGAATCATTTTGCTGTACAGCAGAAATTAACACAATATTGTAAACCAATATACTTCAATTTAAAAATAAATAAGTTAATAAAGAGATAATAAATAAATTAGTAACGACCGATTGTATCTTCAACTTCCTTACCTCCTGCCAGGGTCCAGCCCAGAAGAGGGTTTCCCCATGGCAGAGGGCAAATACCTCCAGGGCTCACCACCCCAGGCAAAGCAGGACTGAGCTGGCTCAGATGGGGGACAGGAAACGGACCCCCTTCCTGGGGCCATCCTGTCTGCCGGGCACCCACACCTAGCTGTAGCTCTCAGACCTTTGCTCAACTGCTGGTCTAGAGAAAAGGCCCAGGCCCTCCAGGTCCTGTTTCTCACCGCCAGCCCTGGGGCGGCCCCGTGAAGCCACAAACTCAGCAGAAACCCGGCAGGTTTGTTTCAGACACCAGTGCAAAGGCTCTGGGCGCTGGCAGTGACTGGCATGTAATGGGCATTGCATAAACGGCTGCTGACAAGGAAGAGGGGAACGCTGGGGAGGGAAGGGGAAGGCCTACTGATCTCATCCTGCTTTGTCCACAGCCAGAGTGGTGCCTGTGGCACTGCCCCGCCTCTTTGGATGGGAACTGGGGTTGGCTGGAGGTGGCTTTCAGCCAACAGGAGGGGTCTTACTTACCAGGAGGGGGTACGCCTGAAGCCAGACACTCCAAGTTTACGGAGGCATTTTCCAGCACTGCCTTTTTGACCAGGCCCGGCTCGATATTGGGGGGCACTAGGGGAGACGAGGAGAGCCCCGGCTTGGAGGGGGTACAGGCTCTGGGTGGCTCATCTCAGCCTCCCCAGTGCCCCTCCCCAGCCTTCCCAAGGTGCCTGACCCCCCAGGAACAGCCTGCATCAGACACACCGGGGAGGTGGACCCCAGGCAGTCACGAGGAGTGACAAGGGCAAGGATTTGCCCATATACACAAGGACCTAAATGAGCCCCCAGATGAAGAGAACAAGCAAAGATACATATGAATGAGAACAAGGCTGTCCACTGAAAATCCGGCAGAAAACAACCAAAAGCGACCACAGAGCAAATGATTTTCTACTTCTAAAGTTAAGTACGTGACATTAATTTTAGAACCCCCAGCCGTCCCCAACCCCCCACGGCAGCCCTGCGGGCCCTCAATCACCCACCACCCCAGGTCCAGGCTCTGCCTCCACCCACATCCTCACCCAACACCTTGAGCGCCACGTCTCTCCTGCTCTCCCCAGCCGGGTTAGTGGCAGCACAAGTGTAGATGCCTTCGTCCCTCAGGTCCACCTTCTCGATCTGGTGGAGAGGAGGAAAGGCAGGTGTGTGCCAAGATGTGGGTGGGGCCTGGGGTCAGAGCAACACGGACATGGCAAGTGGCTGGGCTGTTGCTGACCCCAGCGCAGGAGAAGTGAGGCAGGGGCACAAGCGTGGTTCCGGCTGGAGTTCTGAGCCACACATTCAGATTCCAGGGGATCCCTCTGGTCTTGGGGATACTCCCCTCCCCCAATTTTCTCCCTCTGGGAGCTCAAATTCCGGGGACCTCGACTAGGCTTAGGGCTCCCTTCCTTCTTCAGACCCAGCACCCCAAGGTCCACTGAGCATTTCTAGGATGAGTGGACTGTTTGTCCTGCCCCCAGGCTGCCAGAGCTCCGCTTGGGCTCCCCGGGGCCGCTAAAAAGCAGCCCCTCCCCCTGTGCAAGGTTGGCCTGCCAGCCCTGGGGCCCTTGCACGTACCTGCAGGTTCCCCCCCGAGGTTGCCAGGGCCACACCATCCTTCCACCAGCGGAGGCTTGGGGTAGGTACCCCAGTCCCTGCACATTGGAGGGTCACAGGCTGCAGGAAAGGGGCTGTGATGTCCTCACCCCCAACTATGACCACCGACGGGAGCTCTGGGCAGAGGGAGAGGCAGGGAGGCCCAGTCAGGGTCAGGAGGGGTGCAGTGGGCACCCAGAAACCTCTTCAATGCCTGGGGAGGGAGGGAGTGGCCTTGCAGGGCTGGCCTCTAGCTTCCCTCCACTCAACCCTCCAGATACCTGGCCTTAGGGTAAAGAGCACCAGACTGAGAGCCGGCAGAGCTAGTCTTTCCCTTTCAAATTCTCCCATTCATCATCTATCCATCCATCATCCATCCATCCATCATTCATCCATCCATTATCCATCCACATGTGCACTGAGCATCTACTCTGTGTCCCACACTGCACTATGCACAGGGACACAGCAGAGAAAGTTCTGTGCTGCCCTCAGAGCTCCCAAGCTGGGCAGTGGAGATGAACAGCCAAACGAGAAATCCCAATACAGTAGGTGGGGGGTTATGGCCACGAGAGGCTGGGCAGTGCAGATTATAACCATGGTGGAATCAAGGAGGGCTTCCTGGAGGAAGGGGTGTTTTTTAGGACAGACCTGAAAGACAGGGAGGAGCTAATCAGGCAAAGAGGAAGAATGTTCCAGGCAGAGGGAACAGCATTTGCAGGACTGGAGGTAAGAAAGCCAACGTATTTTAACAGTTGAATGAAGTTCAGCGTGGTCAGCATAGAGAGCGAGCTGGGGTCGAGGGGAGGCTAGGGAGGGGATCGAAGGCCTGTAGACAAGTGTGGTGAGCAGCTGAGACCACCCTCTCACACCTGTGTCTCTGGGGAGCTGGCAAGTCCAGACCAGGAATGCTGTCCAGAGAAGACCAGCTCCACGCCCTTCCCATGTCTGTCAGGCTGGCTTCACCCACCCCGGCATCTCGGGCTGTCATTGCCCCAGAACGCCAGGCCGCCCTCACCGTGCACAGACAACTCCACTTCAGCCCCTGCAGTGCCCGCTTCATTGGTGGCCTGGCAGGCGAAGAGGCCCGCGTGGTCCAGCTCCACGTGGTCGATGCGCAGTGTGGTCCCCTGCGAGGTCAGCTGCACCCCGGCCAGCTCCTCGGCTGGGCGGCCATTCTGCAGCCAGCTAAGGTGTGTGGGGAGGGGAACGGGTCAGCCTGAGGCTAGAGAAGGTAGGGGCAACAGGACAGGCCAAGAGGCCAGGCAGCATCTCTCTCCTGTCCTCACGTCCTGGGCTCCATGGCCTCTTTCATGCTCCTGGGAGGGGAAGCATCTCCCGTCCCCACCCACCCCCAAAGCATGCTCTCTGCCTGTACCCCAGCCCCCCAGTTCTGGCCTCCACCATCCCATACGCACTGGATCGCGGGCACTGGGGAGCCTGAGGCCTGGCAGGGAAGGTCCAGGGGCTGTCCTACGAGGGTGGTCACCGGGCCCAAGCCTTCAGCCAACAGGAGCTGCGGGGGCACTGTGGGCAGGGGCCACCATTGGGTGTCTGGAGCTGAGGAGATCCCGGCCTACAGCCCTTCCAAGTCCCAGTGCCGCCAGAGCCAGGCCCAAGCTTCCCCTCACCCTTCAAGCACTCCCATAAACAGCCCCTCGTCCAGAAGGCCTTCTAGGGCCACCCAAGTTCAGGCTCCCCACAGGATCGGTCTGTTTATTCAATGTCTTCCCACCAGACCCAGGGCTCAGGAGTCCCGTCTCCCTGTTCCCTGCCTTATCCAGGGTTAATGGCTGTGAAGTGTCCGTGAAATGGAAGAAGCAGGCTAGGCGTGGGAGGAGGGGTCACGGCCCAGGTGACTCGGGTGGGGCAGGCCTGGGCTCACCCTGCACCTCCACGGAGTACTGCAGCACGGCCTCCCCGGCGGGGCTGCTGGCCACGCAGCTGTACAGGCCTCCAGACGCCTCCCCCAGGCTCTCCAGGCTCAGCATGCCGCCGCCCGCCTCCAGCCACGTCCCATTGCTCTCCGCCACGGGTAGCCCCTCGTGGTGCCAGGAGAGGGTGGGGGGTGGGTGGCCTCTGGCCACACACTCCAGCGCCAAGGGCCTCCCGGCCACGGCCTTCACCACACGGGGTCCTCCGCCAGCGCCCTCGATGGTGGGCGGGACTAGGGAAGAGGCAGGGGGTGCTCAGGGACCAGCAGCCTGGTTAAGTCCCTCACAGACCCCAACCCATGTGAAATGCCTTCTCCTCCCCTCCACTAGCTGGAACCCCTGTTCAGACATCACCTCCTCCGGGGCGCCTCCCCCGGCGCCCTGGCTGGAAGCACTCTCTCCCTCCTCTGCCCCTTGGTGTCATTCCCAGCCCCCCCGCACTGCCTGCATCCTCTCTCCACACCCTGCGACCCCCGTGACCTCAGCCTGAGCAGAACGACACTTGTCTCTGTGCGTCTTCCGTATCTGCACACGGTAGGTCTCAAGATCTGCTGAACCCAAAGGGATGGGTTCCCCAGAGCCCAAGACCAGAGCCTCTACTCCTACTACTGGTCCCCTCCCTGGCCTGAGGAGGCGAGCAGACCCTAGCCCAGACGGCCCGGCCTCTGGGGGCTCCTAACTCAGCCAGTGATGGCCAAGGGGGTAGCCAGAGGGGGCGCTTCTCTCTTCCCCTTGGGGAAGGCCCCCAGGTTGCTAAGCCCACAGAGTCATTGCCAGGAGACATGGGGCGATGAGGGAACGGGATGGGCTTCTCAACATTGCCTGGGTCACTAGCCCCACTGAAAATATAATGAAAACACACACGTGCATTTTCCATCCATTTCCAGGAGGTTCTCAGATCCCTGAATAAGAATCCCGGAGTTGGCTGCTGGGCTCAACCTCAGAGGCTGCCCGTAGACCCCACACACCTCAACTTCCCTTTGGGGTCCCCAGGACTCCAGCATCCAAGCCCTTTGTATCTTTGGGGACCAGAGCTCCGGAACTGATTCCTCGAGAGGGACCAGAATGACCCCACCAGGCTGCACTCTGCCTTCTAAACTTCATCTGCTCAGACCCATCCCTGCCCTCCCGCACACACCCTGTCCTCTGAGTTCTTCACATGTCCTCAGAGCCAAGCCCCTCCAGGCAGGCCAACGCTGAGGTTAACAGAGCACAAGTCAGACCCTCGAGGTAGGGACTGGGTCCTCTCACCTCCCAGCGGGGTGACCTGGGCCAGCCCCAGAGCCCACCACGCTCACCCATGAGTGGGGGGACCAGGGCCCTAGTCCCTGTGCCGTGATTAAATTAGCTAGCGCTGTGACGAGCCCCAGGGGGTCTGGACCACAGTGCGTGGCTAATTAAGAGCAGTTAGTTATTAGCTGTGGTCGTGGGGGTGTGGGCACAATTTCCTGAGAAGCCCTAAACCACGAGGGGGAGACCTGGATTCTCCACTCGGCTCCGCTGGGGCCCCGAGACAGGCCCTTCCCCTGGCATCGGTTTCCTCACCCGCCTGAGGAAGGCTGGACGAGCTGAGATGACCCTTCTCCCTGGGTAACCCCTCATTCGCATTTTCCTGGGCCTCTGTCTGCTCCCTTCACCCACCTTTAGAGCCAGATGGAGGCCATCCCGGCCCAGACTCCCTCCCACCACTCGCCCCAGCTGACCACTGCTCCTGCTGTGACCCCGGGCCGCTCACCGAAAACCTCCAGCCGGGTGGCCTTCTCCATGACCCCCACGGGGTTGCTGGCCCTGCAGGTGTAGATGCCAGTGTCCGAGCCCTGGGCCCTCTCCAGATGCAGCTGTCGGCCGCCCCTGGTGTAGACGGCCCCGGCACTTGGAAGCAGGGGGTCCCCATCCTTGAACCAGATGATGTCAGGCGTGGGCACTCCTCGGGCTTCACACAGGAGCCACATGGGGTGGCCCTCCATGACGGCCAATTCACTTGTCTCGTTGGAGCCCCAGATGGTGGGAGGTGCTGAGGACAATGGGGGGTGGGGGGCAATCACAGGGAGCCTGCCCAGCACCGAGGTGGCTGGTGTCCCATCCCTTGCAGCCCCATGCACCTGTCTGTGGGCCACAAGCACCGCACATGTCACAGGCTTCTACTGCAGGGGTGGGAGGAGGGGTGGGGGGTTCTGGGGACAGACAGGAGATACTGGCCAGGGACACGCTGACGTGGGGGGCAAGCCCGGCCATCACAGGAAGCGCAGAAAGCGGGGGAAGGGCCACAGGTCAGGCTCCGAACCCCACTTCGCCTCTGACTCGCTGTATGACCCGCATAGGTCACATCCCCTCTCTGGGGCTCAGTCCCCCCATCTGTAACACGAGGGGCCGAACTGGACCCGGGGTTCCTACGGGGCAGGTCACACACCATGGGTGGTACCTAAGCTGACCCTCAGGGCATGTGGGCATGCATCTCGTAACAGAACAGCTACACCCTCCCCAAATCTCCTTCCTGCCTGATTACGACAAACGAAAAGGCTGTTTGGTGCGTTTGGTGCGACTATGTTCGTAACCTTTCTAGAACTTTCTACTCTGCCCTTTTTACCACATGCAGGCAGCTCACGCCTAAGGGTTTCCAAAATCCCTCTTTGGTTGCATTTGTTTTCACAGCTTCCTCCCACGAAGGCCAAGCAGCCCTGGTTCCTACTTCCCTTTGATGTGTTACGCATCCTTTTACATAAATGAGTTTCGGTGTAAAGAAAAGTGACTTGATTTAAACAATCATCCTGAGTGGTATCAGGAATAGGAAAACTTGTGAAGCTCAGATGGGGACAGTGGGATCTGGGAAACATTGGGCCGGATTCCCTCTGTTCTTCCCGGTCCACCCCACCCCGCCGCCCCCGCAGTGCACGCTCCTCATAGGCCCCCGTTTGTGCCCTCGTCTTCCCTCCATGCAGTGGGCAGCCCGTGGTGGGGGCCGGGAAGGGGCTGGGCTCACAGTGGATTCTGAGCTGAAAGTCCTTGGCCTGCTGGCCGGCTGGGCTGAAGGCCACGCACTGGTACCACCCTTCATCCCCCAGGTGACTGGTGGTGATTCTGAGAACCTGGCCGTCCTCCTGCAGCTGGATTCGAGGGTCCCCCGGAAGGACAGGTCTGGAAAGATGGTCAAGATTGTCAGTAAGGCCAGCTGGCAGGGGCAGGCTACACAGAGGGGAGCCTGCTGCTTGGGAAACGGAAGCCTGGAAGATTCACAGTCGCTGATAGGTACCGACAACCCAAGTGCCCATCAATGGATAAACAGATAAACAAAAAGTGGTTCATCCCTACAATGGAATATTATTCAGCCATGAAAAGGGAGGAAGTACTGAAACCTGCTACAACATGAAAAAACCTTGAAAACTGTGCGCTAGGTGAAAGAAGCCAGACACGAAAGACTACACACGTATGACTGCATGAAATCTATATGAAATACAGGGACATTCACAGAGACGGAGGTTAGTGGTTGCCAGGGGCTGGGGCGAGGGAGGAACAGAGCAGTGAGTGCTAATGGGTATAGGGCCTCCTATGGGGGTGATGAAATGTTCTGGAACCAGATAGAGGCGACGGATGTGCAACACTGTGGATGCACTTGTGTTTAGTACTGAACACAGCGTACTGAACTGTGCACTTTGGAATGGTAAACATCATATTGATTCCTTAAAATTTAAAATACCTTAAAAAACACCTTTGAAAAAGTTTTAGAAATGAAAGGAAGGCTGGCTAAGTGATGAGAAAACCCTGCCATTTGAAAGCAGGGTCTCACCTGGGCGATCTCAGGCTGGGGGGTGGATGTGCCCCACACCGCCCTCTGCCTGGGCCCTGGCTGGCTCGTGCAAGGCCTGTCGAGCTCTAACCCTGCAGAGTTCCCTCTCCCCAGAGGCCCTCTCCACCAGCCCAGGCCGAGGCTCCACCCCAACACTACCCGTCGGGGGTCACTCACTGCCCATCCTTGGTCCATTCCATCTGGGGCGTGGGGACCCCCGAGGTCTGGCACTCCAGCTCCACCCCTACACCAGCCAGGCCCAGCACCTCCTGAGGGGCCTCGGCTCCAAGCACGGAAGGTGGGACTGGGGGCGAGAAAGGGTGGGGGGAGAAAAATCCTCAACCCCTACAAGCCCCGCCTGCTGCAGGGCCTTTGCATGTGCAGGACCCCTGCCTGGTCACCCTTCCCCTCTCCTACCCGGCCCTCATGGGAAGCTCCCCAAACCCCTGGCTGGATCGGCCCCTGCTCTGCGCATCCTCAGCTGCCGGCAGCGCCCTTTCGTAGCACGTAATGCACATACATGATGCATAATGTCATTACAAGGCTAATGATGTGATTGTCCAATGTCTGCCCCCATAGTTATGTGAAGACAGGGACCAGGTCTGCCATGCGCCCCTCTATGCCCCCGGCTCCCAGCCGGTAGTTTCCCTCCCCCGCCCCGCCTAAAAGGGGAGGGGTTGCAGGGCCAGACACACTTGGGAGCTGGGAGGGCTCGGCCTCACTCACTGAGCACAAGGAGATCGAAGTCCCTCTGCGCAGTCCCAGCCTGGTTCTCGGCCCTGCAGGAGTAGAGGCCAGAATCGCCCTCCTGGATCCTGGGAAAGTAGAGGGCCCGGGCCCCGTCCAGGAGGCGGTGGCTGCCCACCTCGGGGATCTGGGCAGAAGAGGGCAGAGGGAGCTCGTGAGTGGGGTCTGGCTACCCCGCATCCCCCATCAGCAATGAGGAAACTGAGGCCCAGGGAGCTGGTTGGTGACCGGAACCCAGGGTTTCTGATTCCCATAACGGTGCCGTGCCCTCTCCACCAGGCAGCCCCTCAGGCTTCATCGTGGGCCCACGGTCTTCCATGGCCCTGAGTCCCAGTGCATCCCCAAAGACACCTGCCACTTTTCACACCTCCCCGCCACACCTGGCACATGCAGGAACTCATCCAGAAGGTCTGTACCCTATCCGAATCCCACCCACAGCCCATCCACCCCAGGGGACACCCACCTGCTGCCCATCCTTGAGCCACGTGACCTTGGGGGCCGGAAAGCCATTTGCATCACACTCCAGCGTCAGGGACTGCCCGGCCATGCCTGACACGTTGGCCCTGTGCCCGTTCTCCCGGATGCTGGGGGGCACTTGGGAGCAAAGAGAAGCAGAGGAGCTGCCCCCTCCCAGGACAGCCACGGCCACCCGGACCCCTCCTGGGGCATTCTTCCCCACCTGGATGGGCAGCCCCAACTCCCGCCCTTCCCCAGATCCTGGGGTTCCAGGATGCCCGCCCCAGCCCCTGATGTGGCCATCAGGAGCCACGTGGACCTGGGAATGGCCACAGCGGCCTCGCCCTGGGACCTCGCGCTGGTCGTGCCCAGGAGCTGTCTACGGGCTCTGACATCCAGCTTTGTAAGATGCGGGACCCCCGGGATCCATCTGGCTGTACACCCAAACTGCTGTCATGGTCACCTAGGGGGGTACCCTCCCCCGCCCCGAGTCAGAATCTCTGAAGATGGGGCCTAGGTATGTCTTTGAAACAAACTTCCCAGGAACCATAAAACTGCTTCTCCCACCCCCTCCATGAGCCCGTGTTGAGGAGAAGGGCTCCCCTCCCCCTGCACACAGCACCAGGGGCGGGAGCTGTGGGAAGCTCTTCCTGCTGCAGGGACGAATAGGAACCTTGGGTAGTTTCAGCAGCTTCAGTGGGAGGTGGGTTCTGGGACTCTCATCTGCCCTCAGCGAGCCTTCTAAAATAAATTCACTAGACCATTTCAGAGCCATTTATGGAGTTCCAGGTTCTTCTCCTTACACTGTCTCCGTGGGGGTCTCTCTGGGGAAGGGGACGCCCATGCAACCTGCCACTTTCCTAACACCCTCAAGCCCTCCCCAACAAGCACGGGGTCGGGAGGGCAGGGACCTGTGGCCTCCCCTGCGGTGAGCTCTCAGGCTGGGGAGCTGGCGCTGCCCCACCCAGGCATCCATGGGTACCACTGGGAGGTGTGTACAAGCCGTTCCCCAGCTCTGGGGTCCCTGCTCACCATGGACGACCAGCCTGGCTCTCCTGGATGCGGAGCCCGCCTCGTTGGTGGCCTGACACTCGTAGTCTCCACCGTCGGTGGGAGAGACCGAGGCCAGAAACAGAGAGCCTTCATCCAGCACTGCCAGGCCCGGCCGGCCACGCAGGGGCTCCGAGGACGGGCCCTTCCGCCACGTGATCTGCGGCTTGGGCGTCCCTGGCAGGGCACAGAGTCATCAGCACGAAAGCCTGTCCCCTTCCCTGTCCACACCCACACTGCCCCCACCCCCGTGCAAGTGATGCTGACCCTCGGGGCGGGGGGAGGTCTCAGGTACCTCCTTGCCCCCCAGGCTAGAGGAGCAGCAGGTGCTCACACACCTGCCACCTCCCCACCCAGTGCTGTGTGTCCACGTGGCCTCCCAGCGGCCCGAGGGCCACAGGCACAGGGGCCAGAGCCTTTTCTGGTTCCCCTCGCAGAGGCCCCACCTCATCTGCACTCCCAACCCCCTCACCTGCCCTGTGTTTTCTCTTTTGCCTGCCATCTCCAACTTTCTGATGTACATAAGATGCACTTTTTTAGGCTTTTTTTTTTTGGCCTATTGTCTGTCTCCCCCCACAAGGTCCGAAGTCTTTGCTTTGTTCCCTGCTGCACCCCCAGCTGCAAGCCCAGCGCCTGGCACACAGTAGGTGCTACCTGAATGAATGAGCCCGCCGTGCTCAGTACCCATATTGTCCCATCGGATCCGCGCATAAACGGTGGAGGCCCCAGGTGGACCGGGCCTGTGCTTCCCCTCACAGGCATGAGGCGGACATCGCTGGCCACACACCCCTAGCCCCACCGTGAGCGCCGCAGTCCCCCTGGAGGCCCTTCTCCGACACTCCTCACACGTCGGACTGTGCAGCGTCTGGCTCTGCCACCAGCCTGTCGGCTCACACGGCCCGGCGCACGGTGGGTGCGGGATGAACAGCTGCCCCACTGGGCCAGGGCACACAGTAGGTCCTCAGATCGGTGTTGAAGGAATGACCCAGCATTCCAAGCAGCACACGTGCCCATGAGGCATGGCGCCCAGTGGTCGCAGCGGGGCCTGGGTCACGTGAGCCCCAACTCTGCAGACTTGCTGAGTGATCTCAGGACAAGGGCAGGCAGCCTGCAGCCCTTCCATCACTCCCCATCGGGGTCATAATCATTGCTAAATACCAGTTATCACGCACCACACCCCCACTTGATCTGCCAACCCCCCTGGCAGCTCGGGGCTCTTTGTAAGCACATTCTCTCTGCCTCACTTGCTCTTTTATCCTCACCTTTGGGGGGGGGGACACCCCATCTGGGGGGAATGGGGCTGCGATCAAGATGCGGCACATCCGGGGCATCCGGGGTGTCGTCTCGTTCGGGAGGGCCCCTGCCCCCCCCACCCTGTACTGACTGCTCCTGCTTAAGTGCTGGGGGCTCTGCCCGCTGGCCCTGAGGGAAAAGGAGGGCCACCCATGCTCTGCGATCTTTGGGTACTTAATCCCCTGTGTCTGTTTTCTCATAGAGCCCTCTGCCGTTTCCTCTGTGTCTGCCCAGGATGCCTGCTGGAGTGTCCCAGCTGCTCCCCAGCATGGAGACACAGGTGTGAACACACACACAACACACACACATACAGCCCACAGACACACACATGCCCCTCCCGGTTCCTCATCTTTTCCCAAAGGCCCCAGCCCGTGCTCCCGCCACCCAGAGACCAGGACGTCAGAGCTGCCAGCCCTGAGGGGTATTGAGTTTTGAACCCTGGAAGCTTTTTTTTTTTTTTTAATGCAAACATCTAACTCCTAAATGAGCTCTAACCACACAGAACTGCACCACTGCTCTGTGATGGGAAGACTCCAGGGACTCAGGGCTGTTGCTGAAAAACCCCTCATCTTGCCTCCACTCCCATTTTACAGAGACCAAGAGAGGAGCAATGTCCAAAATCCTGGCCTCTGTCCCACCCCACGAGGAGGAGGCGGGTAGCGCCACCCACTGCAGGTACCAGGGCTCCCATGGGTCACGCCCTCTGTGCTCCAGGCTTTCTCCTTTCTCCCTCAGAGCCTCCGAGCCCAAGGTCACATGGCTGGTGAATACCAGCGCCCAACACTGCCCACCGGGCAGCCACCTGCTTGAAAGAGAGAAGGCCAAGGGGGGTGGGGTGGGACGCGGGGCGGGGACAGGCAGTTGTGATGGAGGGGACCTGGCTTATGCTGACTTGGCTGAAGCCAGGCTCAGAGGACAGGCCCCTGGCTGACCAGGGTTGATGCTGGGGTTGTGAGCGACTGTGGGGTATCAGGGCAGGAGGCCGGGGCTGGTGGTCCCACCTCCTACCTCCCACGTCCCGCGAGGGCCCTACAGGTTCCTTGCTGTTACCAGATACTGACACAAGGTGGCGCCCTGGTCAAGAGCGGGACGATGGCCCCTCCAGGTGGTCTGCTCCCACCTGCCTCCTACCTGGCCCTAGCTCTGTCCCATTCCAAGGGCTTCCCTGGATCCCGTGGCATGAGGAGGTGCAGTGCAGCCTACAGCCAGCTCTCCTGGCTCCTGCCAGGCTTTTTGTAAGCTACCACTTGCTTCTTAGACACCCAGACACCTGCCCTTCTAGAGAGCATCATCTATGCACAGGGGAGACATTTTGGCCATTTTGACCCACAGCCAGAAGCGACTCTGGCAGCCAGTGGGATCCACCGGGTGCCGCAGGGAGATTTCACAGAACAGTAGAATCCATTCAACACGTTTCCGCAAGCTCCTACTATGTGCCAGGCACGGTGCTGGGGCCTAAACTTCCTGCCGTCCACTGGGCCCACTGGGCCTGTGTGGAGGGACAGGTGTGACCCCACTGGACAGCTGAGAAAACTGAGGCTCAGAAAGGAGGTGTGAACTGCCCGGCACCGGGTGGCTATCTCAATCCCACACTGTGCTGTAGCCCAAAGGGGGTCCCAAAGGACTGGTTTGCCCAGGACTGCGTGAAGCCATGCCCTGTGAGAAAGCCTGGGGCTTGGGGAGAGGCAGGGGCCACCAAGCACCGATCCTAGGACCCTGGGGCCTTCCTCAGCCCCAGCTGTTACAATCCCCAGGCGCAGAGGGGCCTAGGGTTTAACGGTCACTCGGGGCTGGGGTTAAAGCAGATTATACTCCCTGAGTTACATCACCTTCTGGCTGTGACCTCAGGCAACCCTCTTAACCGCTCTGGGCCTAAACTGCCCCTAATAAAAAAAAAAAAGAGCTAATGCTAACACCCATCCTATAGGGCTGCTGATGGGATGAAGTTCCTGGCATGGTCCTGGACAGGAGTGGGGACCCCACAAGCCTCCACAGCCACGCGCACTGCCCACAGTGACCGAGGGCGCTGAAACATGGGTGGGTTTTCTCCCCCTCCCAGCCCAGGGCCCAGGGCCCAGCCTCACCTCTGGCAGGGCACGGCAAGCTGGCGTTCTCTCCTGCTACCCTCTCCAGCAGGCCACTGGTCTCATCGGCCCCCCAGTACGGCGGCTCTGGTGGAAGGTAACGCGGCCACAGTCACACACCCAAACCCAAGGCCTGGTGCTCCCCCGACCAGGAGCCCAGGGCTGGTGGAGGGGGCATTCCCATCCAGAACCCCAGCTGGAATAAGGGGGTACAAGCCCCGCGTTCCAGCCCGCAGCCTCGGGGAGAGTCAGGGCCGTGGCACCAGCTCACCCCCTGAGGGGTGGCCCGTGGAACAGTGCCACGCACGACCCCGCGGGCTGGGGGGCTGAGCTCAGGATCGTCCTGCCCTGCCTTCTCTGAGTGTGTTTCAAATTCATCATAGTGAAAATGCTAGCACCAGGGATCCAGAACTTTCTATGCACCGGGCACTTCACACGCATTCTCTCACTGACCCCTCACATGTTACTGGACCCATGTTACAGGGTCAGAGAGTGTAAATGACTGGCCGATGGCTGTCCAGCTGGAAAGTGGGAGAAGCTGGCCCGTTGCTCTTCGATCACCACCTCACGGCGCCTGCACCCCACCCCGAGGACGGAGGCCCCCCCTGGGCTGGCAAAAGCGGCCCGACACAGCTTTGGGGGCTGGGCGGAAGGAAGGGGTCCAGCAGCTCAGAAGCCCAAGCTGCTGCTGGGGAAGGAGTGGGGAGGTAAGCTCTGGGGTTCAGGGGAGACTCACCCAGCACCCTGAGCTCCAGCTCCCAGGCATCCACCCCAGCGCTGCTGGAGGCCTCACAGCGGTACGTCCCAGCGTCCGAGGTTCGGATGGCCATGAAGTGGACGGAGCCATTGGGCCCCCCGCCCCGCAGGGCCACCCCATCTTTGGACCAGGTCAGCTGGGGCTCCGGGTTGCCCTCGGCCGCGCAGTTCAGGTCCAGAGCCTCCCCCACCAGTGCCTTCAGGAGCCGCGGGCCTGGCTGCACCTGGGGGGGCACTGACAGGGCCACGGGGAGGGCTGTCAAGGCAGGGGCCCTGGGTGGGGGGAGTCACAAGAGCCCAGACTTACAGAGAGGGCCCGGCCTGCTGCAGGGCTCCCCACACCCCTGGCCGTCGCCAACCAGCAGAAATCGTCATTGTGGGGGGCGACTGACAGTAGGACATCCCGTGTGGACCCCCCCTGCAAGAGTAGAATCAGCCTTTCCCTTGAACACACGTGTTGCCATCAAAAAATCGCTCCTCGGGCTTCCCTGGTGGTGCAGTGGTTGAGAGTCCGCCTGCCGATGCAGGGGACACGGGTTCGTGCCCCGGTCCGGGAAGATCCCACATGCCGCAGAGCGGCTGGGCCCGTGAGCTATGGCCGCTGAGCCTGCACGTCCGGAGCCTGTGCTCCACAACGGGAGAGGCCACAACAGTGAGAGGCCCACGTACCACACACACAAAAAAAGTCGCTCCTCCGTGCTCAGCTTACTCTCCCCCCAGCCCCCACCCCCATCCCTACCCCCAGGCTTGCACCCAGCACCATGTGAGAACCACCGAAACACCAGCTCAGTGCTGGATGGGGACATCGAGGCCCAGGGGGCGGCGGGGCTGACTCAGCCCAGGGGGCAGCACGTACAGAAGGGGAGGCTCAACTCCCAGCCCTGTCCCTCTCGGCCACAGGACCCCGCACTGGCTGGAGCCTCGGTTTCCCCTCCTCACAAAGAAGCCCTGGGATGGAATGAGATGCAGGACTAGAGCAGCCAGCAGGGAGCCTGCTCCACAGCGGCGCCTAAAACACTGCGGCTAGACTCACTCTCAGGGTTCCCAGCTCACTCTTTCCCTTTCCTGGCTTGGGGAGGATGGTGGGTATTGTTTCTTCGGCATTTGTGTTTTTCAAGCAACTTTCCCATCCTCCATCCCAGTTGGTGCCTCCTATGGGGTGGGTGATGCTATGTCCATTTTGCAGATGCAGAAACTGAGGCTCAGAAAGGTTGTGTGACTCGACCAGAGTCACCCACTGCGTCGGCTCATAGGAGCTGGACCGGCCCCAAGGCTGGGTCTGTGTGACCAGGAATCCAGGTGGCTTCCGTGGGGCCAGACTGGATGAGCCTGGGAGAATTCTCAAAGACGAGGACAAGTGTCCTGGGCCCTCGGGGGAAGCTGAGGACACCCATTCCCTTCCCAGCTTCAGAGTAGGAGCCCAAAGATAAGACCATCTATGGAAGCTGGCCCCTGGGCAGAGATCAGCTCCCCCACCCGGAGCCCAGAGCCTCACTGTCTAGGAGCACGAGGGTGTACATGCCCTGCCCACTACCCCCCTAAAAACACTTGCTGAAAACAACAGCAGTTTCCACCGTGCTGAGTGCCTGATGTCATCAATACCCTTTCTGACAACTATGGGACAGGCGTTATTACCTCCACTTTATAGAAGAAGAATCCAAGGCTCAGAGAAGCCAAGCAGCTGGCCTAAGGTCACACAGCCAGTCCGTGACAGAGTCAGCATTCGAACCCAGCTCTGCCGACTCTGAGGCCCTGCTCATCACCCTGCTTCCTGCTTCTCTGTTTCTCTCCCATGCTCACGCAAACTCAGAGCGAAGCTTTGAGCCCCTCCCTCTCTGAACCTCAGCCTGTCCACCTGTAAAATGGGGAGTCAGCTTAGATCAGGGGTTGGCTTTTTCTGGAAAGGGCTTTTTCTGAAAAGGTTTTGCAGACCAGATGGTCTCTGTCTCAACTACCCAACTCTGCCATTACGGCGTGAAAGCACCCACGGACGCTACGTAACCGAACGTGTGTGGTGGCACTCCAGCAGAGCTCGTATTTACGGACACTGAAACCTGAACTCCATATCATTTTCATATGTCACATTATTTGCCTTTTTTCCCCCAATCGTTTAAAAATGTAGACACCATTCTTCACTCGTGGGCCACATGAAAACGGCATGTAGGTCAGTAGTGGCTGAGGGCTGCAGTCAGAGGACCCCTGTCTCAGACAACTCATCCCCGTGCTCCTGGAGATGACAAGGTCCCCGCCTCTTTGGTGGAGTGACTCCACTGGGTGGCTTCTGTGAATGGAACCTGGACACCCAGGTGAACATGCACTCCTGGGCCCCCACCTGAGCCAGGAACCAGAACTCCCTCCGCGGGTCCCCCTCCCAACGCCCAAGTCGCCAACGCCCAAGTCTCCAACGCCACGGGGCCCTGCCCTTTGCTCTCAGGGGGCCTCTGAACAGACTCTCCGGGCTCAACCAAGGGGTTCAGGAGAGGGGAAGAAGGGGGGTAGGAAGGAGAGATAAGGCTTGAAAAAGACAGGAAATAGAGTTGATGGAAGAAACACTGGAGGACCATGAAGAGGTGACAGAGCCTGGCGTGGAGATGGGGGAGGGGCACGAGAGGCCTAAGGAAGATGGGGGTTGGGGGGAACGGTGTGAGACAGAGGCTGCCAGCCAGGACCTTACCTTGCACCCTGAGGATGTAGTACCGAGCAGCGGACCCCGCAGGGTTACTGGCTGTGCATTCGTAGAGGCCGCTGTCACTCAACTGGGCCTGGGCCAGATGCAGGGAGCCTGATGGGAGGAGGCAATGCCTGTGGGAGTGAGGGGCACTGGTAAGACCCCAACCGACCCCACCTCTGCCGGAATGGCCCAAGACCCAACTTGAACCAGCTGCCTCCTCCAGGCAGCCTGCCAGGACTGAGGCAGTGTCCGCCACCCACCCTTCACTCCTCCCCCTGCCCTGCCTCCACTTCCCCCAAACCACCAGGCCAAGGCCATGTCCCCTCCAACTTGCGTAACAGACAAAGAGCACTAGGCTAGGGGTCCGCTGGCTGGGTTTAACTTTGAACCCTTCCCAGCTGGATGAAGCAAGTCCCTTCACCTCTTGGAGCCTCCATTTCCTCATCTGTAAAATGGGCATATTAAGAAGTTCTGTGGCCGAGGCTGGTGAACAGATTCCACGTGGGCTCAGCCCAGGGCCTGGTACCTAGTCGCCAGTAACTCTTCCTCCTCTAATGCACATGCCTACCGTCCCTCGACCCTGCCCTGAGAGTGGGGATGAGGCCTCATTTGGAGGCCCCCTCAATGGCTTCCAGGGAGAAGCTGCAGCCCAGAGACCCTCTGCGTCTAAGTGCCAGGTCTGGCCATGCTCTGAACCCAGGGCTTTTCAGTGTCCTGTTGTCCGGCGTTGTATTGGGCCCTCAGGAGGAAGTTGTAGAGGTTCCCCATCGCTGCGCTCCCCAACCTGGCCCACCTTGCTGAAGTCACCCGGCCCCCATCCCACAGGGATCTAGGACCCCCAGCCAGGCTCCTGCAGCTGGACTGGACCCGAGGGGGCCTCTGCAGATATGATGTCACCAGCCCACATGTGCTGGCTCCGTGCAGTCCCTGCCCCCGTAGAACTGAGTGGGCAGCTGCGGCCAGTGGCCACAGCAGGGCCCCAAGTGCAAGCAGCTGGCACGGGGGCGGGGAGTGGGGGTGGTAACCTCCAAGGGCCAGCCCCTCCCCCGCCTATGCTCATCAGGGTACAGCTGGGCTCCAGTCCCGGTCTCCACTCCCCGCTCTGCTGAGTCTCAGATTCCTCCTCTGCAAAACGGGGATGACAATAGCTCCCATCTCCCAAGCAGGTGCAGGCCAAGTGCTGGACGTGCACTTATTAAACAGGTCAACATTGCTGGCAATTCACTCTCTGGACAACCACGGGGAACTAGCTGTGCTCTGCTGGTTTTCCATCTCCCCATATGTAAAGTGGGCTTGTAATCCCCCTACCCAGCAAACCCTTCGTCCAGTTTGCCCTGAGCTTCCAGCAGGCACCTGGCGCAAGTTCTCTGAGGACAGTTGTGAGTGATATACCAGGCAGTGGTCTCTAGAGCCCAGGCACTGGGCTGGGACAACTAGGTCCGACGCTGTTCTGCCATGTGCTTGCTGTGTGACACTGGGTAAGTCACTTAACCTTTCTGTGCCTCGGTTGTCTCCTTTTGGAAAAAAGAGACAACAGTGGTACTTAGCCCTCATAGGGCTGTCCGGAGAACGGAAAGACCTAATTCACAGCACAGTGCCTGGAACAGACGTACTCAGCAAAGGTCAGCTGTTATCATGGTGACGACAGTGTATC
The DNA here is from genome assembly GCF_963455315.2 of Globicephala melas. Lineage (NCBI taxonomy): Eukaryota > Metazoa > Chordata > Mammalia > Artiodactyla > Delphinidae > Globicephala > Globicephala melas. The sequence continues at coordinate 6,331,238 of NC_083319.1, forward strand.
CATAACGATACGCAATGCAGTTTTGCATCGTTTAAAACTCTTATAGAAATGGTACCACGTGTGTGTGCGTGGGTCTAATTCATTCACTCTTCACTGCTGTACAGTAGTCTATTGTGTGATCGTACCACAATTGGATTAATTTGTTCTCCTTTTGGTGGGCATTTAAACATTCAGGTTTTCCTTTCCTCCCTCCCTCTCTTCTTTCCTTCCTTCGTTCTTTCTTTCTTTCACCACCAGAGTCCTCTGCACACTGATGTATGTGTCCCCACGCACAGGAGCAGGACTCCGGCGCCACAGGCTCACACACCATCAGCTCTCACAGGTAGAGTCCATCATTCCCCCTTGTAGAGCAGGGCTTCTTATCAGAATCCTCCAGCTATATGTGAAACATACAGATTCCCAGGCCCCGTCCAGAGACTCTGATCTGTGGGGGGAGGCTGGAATCGGGGTCTTACCAAGGTCCTCAGGGGGACCACTCCTTGGGAGTACTGCCCCAGGACACAGGGAAGTGCCCCTGCCCTGAGAAGCAGCCCGGCGGAGCAGATGGGAACAGGGCTTTGACAGCAAGTGACCCCTGCATCCACCGCCATTCGGCCTCTTGAAGGCTGACCTTGGGCCAAGGACTCCGTCTCCCTGAGCCCCGGTGCCCTCACCTGGGATCACAGGAGACGGCACGTATGGAGTGACATGGTGCACACAAAGCCCATGGTCCCTGGGACATAGTAAGTGCTCGATAAACAGCCCTGCTGCTAGTAAAAACCACGCCCCCCTCAACATGTCTGTGTTTCGCCCCCCAGCCCCCAATCAGCTGGGCAGCCCTAAGTAGGTCCCTTAATCTTCCAAAGTGGAAGAAAAAAGGAAAAAACAACACAGATGCTTTCTTGTCTCAGTGACAAGGAAACATTTCCCCTGTGTGGCTCCCCTCCCCTGGCTTGGCTTTTCTCATCCACAATTTTTTTTTTAAGTTAAATAACGTTGACACCCACCAAACACGAGCCAAATCAGTTTGAGGCTGAAACATACACACTGAGTCACACTTGGTGCAGGGACACGGTTCCCTCAGGGGACTTTGCTGCAAACCTCGACTAGCCAAGCAGGCACGCATGGGACAGCAAAAAGAGGTCTAGGCTGAGCACCAGAGTTCTGGATCTGAGGTCCAATTCTGCTACAGACGTGTTGAGCTAGCCCAGGCAGGGCAGACAACGTCTCTGAACCCCAATTTCTTCATATTTGAAAAGGCTGCTCTGGAATTCCTTTATCTCAGAGGTTGCCTTCTAGGTCTTCTAAGAACTTTAGAGAAGTTGCTTCCTCCCTCACCAAGCCCTTAAAAGGATAGGAAGTGGGAGCTTCTGGGATTAAAAAAAAATAATGAAAGAAACTTCCAAAAGTGGAAATAATTCTCAATAATAAATGTAGGCATCTTGTCTTTCTCATGATGACCCCCAGGTCATTTCCTAGAGAGGGAAGGCTGCTCGCTATACCACAAAGGAGGAAACGGAACGAATGGAAAGTCCATCTTATAAATGGTCAAGCTGAGGCCTGCAGAGCCCTCCCCATCACAACCCTCACCGCACCGGCTTGTGACCACCTGTCACCTGCGGGCCCTAAGAGGACACATCCCCAGCCATCTTATTTGCCTTTGTATCCCCAGAACCTAGCCCAGACCTGGCACAGAGCAAACCCCACTCGGACCAGATATAGGAAAAAGGTATGGGGCCTGGGGCAGACCAAACAGGACCTAGAGGTCTAGAGGTTGCGGGGCAGCCCTTCTGCACCGCCCCCGCCCCACGCCCCGGGGCGCTCTCTCTCCACATTCCCAAGGCTCCTTGGGGTTTGGGGGCTGCAGCCCCGGGAAGGATGTCAGGGGCAGGGGGGAGGTGGGAGGAAGCAGGGAGAGCGCTGCCGTGTGCCCCGTGCCTGTGGTGTAATTAGCAGCAGCCTCCCCGCTGAGGCGAGAGCAGCCAGATGGCTCCGTGTGGCGCCAAGATGAAAACATGGAGAGGTTCGAGGGGAATTTCCTGTTTATGACCTCCGCTGCACTGGAGGCTTCACTGTTGGCTGTGAGTGTCACACAGCCACGCAGATGACGGGGGACGGGGAGGGAGACCCACCTTCCCTGCCGTGTCCCCCTGGTCCTATGAGCTCCAAGGGGGATGTATCTGCCTGGAGAGACCAAAGGGCATCTGATAGAAAGTGCAAATCCCAGGCCACACCTTCGCTGTAACCCAGCTTGGGGTCCCCTCTCCAGCTCCTCTGTGGCTCAGGGAAGCTGCCCCTGCTGCCCCAGCCAGACCCCTTCTCTCACTTACACACTCCTGGAGGCTTTACGGCATTTGACACACCTGTAATCACCTGTTGCTGTCTGATGGCTCCGTGAAGGGAGCGGCCAGGTTGCCCAGGTGGTTCCTGCCATGTTCCCAGCGCTTAGCACAGGTGCTGGCCCACAACAGGTGCTTGATAAATATTTGATGGCAAATCCCAGCTGTCCCTGTCCACACACGCACCCCTTCCCACCTTCGCTCACACTGTTTCCCACACCCCACCCTGTCTCAAGGCTGCTCTCCTGCCCCCAGACCCCGTTCAAGGCAGCACAGCCTCTAGCTCCTCCACGAACCCTTCCCTGACGAGTGCAGGCAGGTTACACTTCCCCTGCTCTGAGTTCCATGGAGCCGAGTTCAGCTAATTTCTCGTACATTCATTCATTCACTCATGTGACAAAGAGCCACTGGGTTCCAGGTGGGCCACGGGGGTGAAAGAAATGCACCCCGTCCTCTGGCCGCTCAGAATCTGTGGTTGGCCTGCGCCCAGGCCCTCTTGCTGTGTCCCATGCTCCCCCTGCTGCCCCCGTTTCTAGAGGGCCCGTCCAACCTCACCGTGTGAGCAGAGCCTTCTGGGCGGAGGCTGTCAAGTGAATGAACGGCACCCCCTGCAGAACCAAGCCCACCAGAAGCTGATCCTCAACCACAGCTGGCAGAGCAACAGCGCTCAGCAGACGTCCGCCACGTGCAGACACATGCCGGGCGCTTGTCTGCCGGGCCAGGGTGGGATCTGAGGCTGCAGCAGGGATTGCCCAGCCCCCCTGCCCCCAGCACCAGTCAGCCTGGACAGCACATTCAACCACCAGTGGCCGCTCTGACCCTGACCCACACCATAGACCCTTATAAGGAAGCCCCAAACGGAAACCCCAAGCTGGAGCAGTTTAGGAAGAGGGGCCCGATATCAAGGAAAGGGCCAAGCACAATATGTGAGCGAGGGGGAGAATACACATCCTCTGAGCCCGTGCAACATAAACCCAGAGGTGCTAACAGGTGACAGCTGTCTACACTCGAGCGCTTCCTATGCGCCACCGCACAGCTAAGCACTTCCGTGCACACTGTCACTTGAAACCCTCAACAGCCAAACCGCAGATCCTACTATCATCACCCCTTTTGCAGAGACCCAGAGAGATGAAGTCCCGCTGTCCATGGTCACCCAGCCACCAGGCCAGGAATCAGATGAGCTATGAAGATCCCCCAAGGTAAAGACCCCACAAGGGGCCCCTGGGCAGTCCGTGCCATGCCACTCGCTTCTAAGGAGGAAGCAGCTTTTCTCCTGCATCGTCAGAACCCAGCTGCAGCCCCCCACCTCTCCACTGGGCCATGAGAGGGAGGGGGTGTGCCGACGGCCCTGCAGCATCCTCGGGGTGCTCTATCCTCTCCCTGTCCCCTCCCCTCCCCCGGATGCGGCTGGTTTGGCCCTGTGCGGGACCCTGGCCGGCTGCCCCCGGGAGCCAGTGCTGAAGCCAGGAGTACTCGCAGCTGTCCCAGATACACATCAGAACCAGAAACAAACATTGTTGCCTAGCAACACCACCTCGCCCCAGCATCCCTGGGCTGAATCATGGGACCAGAGCCACTAGGCACTCTCTGGCCACCATCTCCTGTCCAACCCTTTCACTTCTCAGGCGGGAAGACTGAGGCCCAGAGAGGGGAAGGGTCTTGCTCGGGTTCATTCAGAGAGTTGGGGGCAAGGCTGAGATGGGACCCTAGGTCCTTTGCTACCTGATGTCACACACAGCCGGAGCCCATGTCTTCTGTCTCCTAGACAGTTTCGGCACAGTCCTGGGCACAGGAGATGCTCAATAAATCCTGCGGACTTCAATGCTGAATTCACAACTCAGATGGTCCTTTCACAAACAGCAGTCCCACAGGGTAAGAGGCACCCGATAACCATTCCCAGTCTTGGACTCAGCCATTGGCTTTCAGGGCTATACCCCAAGGAAATGACCCAGGAGATAAAGAGAAGCATTTGTGCAAAAATGTTCCAACAGCCCCATTTATTACCGCCCAAAACTGGCAACGGAGCATCTGCCCCAAACAGAGAAAGCTTAGCAACGATGAGGGCTGAACGCCCTGGAATGTTATCTTGCCCTTTAAATGGAAAGCAATGACGTGGGCCAGGATGAATCTAGAAAATGGGTAAATGTGGAAAAATATCAATGATAAGGGCAGAATGGAAGAGGCACTCAATGTAATTCTCTGGAAGCATCTACAAGAACACCCTGGAAGGGGTCGTGGACACAGGTGGGTGGTTTAGAGTTTCATGGGTACTCAAGCTCCTACTATGTTTTCTTTGCGTTAGGACTTTCTGACTCCGGAGGTCAAGGCTCCCTGAGTTCAGAATATCCTCTAGAATCTCCAGAAAGAGCAGTGGCCTGCCCGACCTCGGCCCAGAAGCCAGATATGTGTGTGTCCACGTGTTCTCATGTCTGCATCTCTGCTGTGTCTGTGTGCATGTCCACATGTGTGTGTATCTGTGTTTGTGTCAGTGTGCGTGGCCGTGTGTCTGTGTCTGTCTGTGCGCCTGTCCATGTGTATTCATGTCTATATGTGTCCGTGCATGTCTGTCTATGTCTGTGCATGTCTATGTGTGTCTGTGGGTGTGTGGGTGTGCACGTTAGGGCCCAGCCCGGGAAGTGAGGTCAGGATCCCAGTTCCCCATACCCCATGGCTTCTGTTTCCCCCTCAAGGCACTAGGCATGATGCCACTCAACACACCCACCTCCAGGATGGCCAACAGGAGAAGAGGGCCACCCCCCAACCCGAACAGAGATGCAGGAGGCCTCAGAGGCTCGGCCACGCTGTGGTTCTCAACCCTGATTGCACCAGAGTTACCGAGGAGCTCTGAAGAAGCACCAGTACTGGAGGTCTGTTGGTGACCCTGACCGCAGCCCTTGGCCAAGGTTGGCACAGGTTCGGGAGAGAGAGGCCCCGGGCACCCCGAATAGGTTCAGGCCTTCCCCCATCTAAGGACAGAGAAGGGGGCCACCACAGAAGAGGGGGCAGCTCAGCCAGGCAGAAGGAGCACAGAACCTGGAGGTAGACGAACACCCACGACTCATCAGAAGAAGTTCTCAAGCTTCCAGAACGGCAGCTTTGAAGCTGAGCCCTGGGGGTCCCTCGGAGAAGGAAGAGGAAGAGACAGAGGAGGTAGAGGGGAAGGGGAGAAGACAGACAGCAAAGCTACCCCCGCACCACCACTGCTCCCTGCGTGTTTCCCATGGGTTTTTAAAAACCTGCATCTTCTGTCTGAACGGCTGTGGGACTAAGCGGAACCGTGTGTCCGGCAGAAAAGGGAGCTTTGTTCTGCGTGGGGAAGCTATCAGATGCCACAGGGAGAGGCCCAAAGAACCTTGGGGACCCAGAGCCCGCAAATGAAGTGTCAATACAATCAAAGGTCTGTGAGGTTATTCACCATCGCCAGCAAGTGGAAACAGCCCAAGGGTCCATCAACTGGTGACTAAATCGACAAAAGGTGCTCTATCTAGGCAACGGAATATTATTCAGCCACAAAGAGGACCAAAGCCCTGACCCCTGCTCCAACATGCAGGCGCCTCAAAAACACGATGCTAAGTGAAAGCAGCCGGACACAGAAAGCCACAGAGCGCACGATTCCATCTACGTGAGACGTCCAGAACGGATCAATCCAGAGACAGAGAGCAGATGAGTGGTTGCCGGGGGCTGGGCTGGGGTCGTGCAGGGATGGCAAGCGGCTGCCAATGAGTGTGGGGATTTCTTTTGTGCAGGAGGGTACTGGAAATGTTCTAAAGTTAATTGTGGTGACGGTTGTACAACTCAGAATTTACTTAAAAACACAGAATTGGAAAGCATGCCATTTATATCTCAATAAAGCTTTTCCACTGAAAAGAGCTGGTGGGAATTAAATAACACATAGGATGATGATAATTTTTTTTTTTTTTTTTTTTTTTTTTTTGGTACGCGGGCCTCTCACCGCTGTGGCCTCTCCCGTCGCGGAGCACAGGCTCCGGACGCGCAGGCTCAGCGGCCATGGCTCACAGGTGCAGCCGCTCCGCGGCATGTGGGATCTTCCCGGACCGGGGCACGAACCCGCGTTCCCTGCATTGGCAGGCGGACTCTCAACCACTGCGCCACCAGGGAAGCCCGATGATAATTTTTGAAAGCTGGAAATGATGCTTTAGTTTATAGCAGCAGGAGGAAAATGCCGTCGAAGTGATTTTCCACCACTGACAATGTACTAAGCATCGCACATCCGTCACTGTATCTTGAGAACAGGGTTTCAACCTCGTCCACTTCACAGATGGAGAAACGGTCCAAGAGGAACCAGTGGCCACCTGAGGCCACACGACTAATACAGAACCAGCCGGGATCCACACTCGGGTCTGACGAACTCCAGGCTCTGAGCCCTTCCCCCCAGCCCCACGCTCCAGGCATACTTTCCCACCTCACGTAGGTGAACTCCTGGAATCTCAGAAATCTGAAGAGAAAGCCGTAAGCCAGCACGAAGTGGAGGGGGCCAGGGGAGAAGGGACAGAGCAAAACTCAGGATGGCAGAAGCAGCTCTCACAGATTTACGGCTCCCGGCTGATCTATTAACGCATCACAACAAGGAGGGGTGAACAAATGGGAAATGCGGTGTGTGCCATTTCAGGAACAAACCATAAATAAACAAGCACCCGCCAGGCGGCTGCCAGCCAAGGAGCCAGGACCAGGCTTTCTGCGGAGAGATGCAGGCTCCCCAGACGACCACTCCCTCCCACACCTACGACCTGGGCTGCAGAGACACCAAAGGGTGCACGGATGGGGGCAGCACAGCGCCAGCCCAGCCCCAGGACCCCAGCCACGTGCAGGCGTGCAGGCTTCGAGGACGGGAGGGCGCACCAAACAGATGTTCTGAGAGGTAGAGACCCACGTGTGGGTGTCAGGAGTGGGATCTTGCACAGCAGGCTGCTCTGAGACCTCCTCCATCTGGAACTTCTCAAAGGCCCCGCCAGGGCTGAGGTCACCGGCCAGAGCTGCCCCCTCGCCACAGCCCCACTCCTCGAGGGTCAAGGGTCCCAGGAGTCTGAGGCCTTCTTGTCTGGAACCACCCCACCTGACACCCCTGCCTGGGGAGGTGCAGCCAGGCTTTGAAGGATGCCCAAGCACCTCCTCCCTTTCTGCCCACTCTCAGGTTCCCTGAAAGCCCCGCTGCCAGACACCTGGTCCGCGGAGCCGGCAAGGACGGCGCACGCGTCTCGTTCAGGAGGCTGTCTCAACCGCGGCATCACTCTTTCCTAGCTGAGTGACCACAAGCAGGTCACCCCACATCGTTGAGCCTCAGTTCCGCTCAGTTCTGCTCTGCTGAGCAGATGGAAGGCGATCCTGCGCGCAGCGCCCCTCGGCCGTGCGTGAAGCGCTGCGTGCGTGTTATTTCAGAGGCCTTCCCCCTCTGAAGGGCATCCGTGCTCCCTTAAAGGTCAATGGCCAAAAGTGCCGTGTGTGTAATCGGATTGCATGCCCCTGGGGGTGTCCACAGGGTCCCATACACTGGCCGGGTCACTGGTCACCTGGAGGTCAGTTTCCTCAAACCCCAAGCTCTGTCCATCCCCAGACCCAAGGCCCCGCAACCGGGGTTACCTGTCGGTGACGGGTGGCACAGGGAGGGAGTCCTTGGCCCAGGTGACCAGGGGGGGTGGAGAGCCCTGGGCTTCGCAGTCCAGGGTCACCTCGTCACTGGCCTTGGCTGTGACACTCAGCGGCTTGTCTGCGTCACATGACCCGTTCACAAGGATCCTGGGCTTGGCTGTAGGTAGAATCATGCAGGGGGTGTGAACAGAGCAGGGAGTCCGGGGTCGCGGCCCAGAGGGAACCAGCACGGCTCCCCCAGGAAGCCGAGGTGGCACTGCCACCCCAGAGATGCAGAAGGTGGGTGGGCTCGGATCCAATGGTTTCCCCTAGTCATACCCCACCCCACATGTCTACCCCATCCTCCCGCTGGAAGCTCATCTTGCTTTGATGACCCTGACATGGTCCCTCCTGCCCCAGTGTCCCCCTCTTGCTTCTCTCCATCCGGCTTCCCTTCCCTGGGGACCTTCTGGCAGGTCCTGTCCTCCCTCTCCTCTCTCTCCCTTATTCTCAGGAATAAACGGGATTAACCATCAGATGGTGCCCAGTCTCCCTTTGTGCCAAGGGCCCCGGGGAAACACTGGTTCCAAACAGTTCAACACACAGTTAGTTATTTAATCACAGCTGTGATGGGCACTAAGAAAGGGACATTCCAGAGAGTTCACAGCAAGGCGATTTGACACAGCCTCAGAGATCAGAGAACTGAGATCTGACTGACGGGAGAAGTAGGCTGGACCAGGGAAGGGAAGGGCAGTCCAACAGAAGGAACTGCACATGCAAAGGCCCTGAGGCAGGATGGATCATTTAAGAAACTGAAAGGAGGCCAAAGGGTCTGGGCACAAAGCGCTGGGGAGAAAGGTGGGCGAAGGGGGCTGCCAGGATGGGAGGGGGGCCAGTGTAGGGCCTTGGGTCTTTCCAGCCTTGTTCATGTGACACTTTCCCCCCATCCGGTGGCAAAGGGCTGAGTTGGAACCTCTCTTAGAGCATGCCCACACTACAGGGGACAGTGCTCTGAAGGACAGCTTTGGTCTACATGCCCTTCAGACGTGAGGAATTTAGAGGCAGGGTTGATGAGATGCAATGAGGATGCAGGTGAGGTCAGACTGTCCATGCCCCTGCCTCAGTACCTGGCAAGCCCCTCTCCCAGGACAGGGGTGGCCCTCACTCACTGTTGACAGAAAGCTGCATCTCCTGGCTGGAGAAGCCCACGGCGTTGGTGGCTGTGCAGACATAGGCCCCTGCATCCTGGGCAGATGGCCGGGCGATGACCAGGGTACCATCCTTGCTCACATTGTAGTGGGGATCCCTGGAGGCCAGGGCATTGGTTTCCTGTGGTAGAGTCACAGGTGGCATCAGCAGAGCCCCCACCCCACGGCGATTTGCATCATTCCTCTCCCCATGATGCACTGGGCCTACCTCTCTGGTTACCTTTGTGGTAACAGGCTTCACCTACCTTGGTCCAGGTGACGGTAGGGGTGGGCACTCCTGAGGCTACACAGGGGAGAGAGGCTGGAACGCCTTCATTGGTGATATGGTGGGTGGCCGTGGGCTGGATTCTAGGTGGCACTTTTAAAAACAAACCAGTTTCATAAACCAAAGTTCATAGCAGCATTATTCACAACAGCCCAAAGGTGGAAACAATCCAAACAGAGGGGATGGATAAACCGAGTGTGGTGTGTCCATATGGAATATTATTCAGCCTTAAAAATGAATAAGCATCTGACACACGTTACAGCATGGAGGAACCTTGAAAATGTTACCCTAAGTGAAATAAGCCAGACACAGAAGGACAAATGCTGTGTGATTCCACTTACACAAGATACCTAGAACAGGCAAATTCATAGAGACAGGAAGCAAAAGGGTGGTGGCCAGTGGCTAGGGGAGGGGGAAATGGGGAATTGGCGGGTACAGAGTTTCAGTTTGGGAAGGTGAAAAAGTTCTGGAGATGGACGGTGGTGATGGTTGTGAAACCGTGCCGTACAGGGTTAAAAAAACCCATCCTGAAACTGTGCCCCATGGGATTAACAGAAATTCCTGGCTTGTCTTACAGCTTGCTAAAAACCCCTCTGCTTGAGCCCCGCCTTCACTTAGCAAGTTCGCTTAATTGTTTTGTTGCAAATTGCAGACCCTCCAAGCTTCATGTAGCCTAAATAATAAGATGTTTGTCTGAGTTGTTTTCCAGGAACTTGGTGTCTAGTTCGAGCTCAAGCCAGCTAAGACTGGTTGGGACCACAGACCCTAAAACTGGGCCTGCACAGGTATCTGGTGAATGACATTTTGACATCAGAGGGCCAAAGACCCCACCGTCAGATCATGCTAGGCGCTTCCATTTTTGAACATGCATCCCAGGAAGAAGGATGTAACCCAGATACGCCTGCACAGAACACTAATTACCTCACCTTTTCCCTACCTGCAATCACCTTTCCCCATGCCTAAGACCACCCTGCTTCCTTATCCCGTAAATACCCCAAGTCCCCGGCCTTTGGGGAGGTGGACCTGAGGTTTGCTCTCCTGTCTCCTCGCTTGGCTGCCTTGTGAACACATCCTTCCCCCGCTGCAAACCTCGGCGTCTCAGCCCTTTGGCTTGCTGTGCATTGGGCAAACGAACCTGGTGGCGCAACAATGTGAATGCCACTTACGCCACTTCATTTATGCCACTAAACTGTAGGCTTTAAAATGGTTAAAATGGCAAGTTTTATATTATGTATATTTTATCATGATTGTTAAAATATTTTTATTTTTTGGCCGTGCCATGTGGCATGTGGGGTCTCAGTCCCCCGACCAGGGATCGAACCCGTGCCCCCTGCGGTGGAAGCACAGAGTCTTAACCACTGGACTGCCAGGGAAGTCCCTATTTTATCATGATTTAAAAAAAAAAACAAAACAATTTTAACAGAAGAAGACAGCCACCACTGCTGTAAATTCATGCCCCAGACATAGGGCAGCCTGTGTTTAGGAACAAGCTGTGCCGTTTCTTAACTGTGGGACTTTGGATAAACCACTTAATCTTTTGGTACCCGTATTCCTTGGTCAGCTAAAAAGCTAAATTAACCCTAATTCCCTGCTCACTCTCTGGGGATGGACGGATGAGAAACGGCAGAAAATAGTGTTCACAGGACACAGTGAACTTGAAAACAAGTGCAAAATCTGTCCTGGGCGCCATCCAGAGCTGCAGGCATTAAAACAGGGCGGGAGTGGGGGATGTCTCCAAGAGGAGCAGGGGAGGGGGAAACGGGCATGGAAAAACCAGAACCGGGAGGGAAAGCCAGAGGCCAAGGGCTCTGATGGTAACACTCAGCTCCTTTAGGGTGGGAAATGCCCTTCTGGATTTTCCCAGGTGGCAAAAGCCAGCAAGTCGATTAGCGTTTGTTGAACGGAAATGAAATTAGCCAAGAGAGACGGGCTCGATGGCCACTGCACAGAGGAGGCTGTGCGGCAGGGTGGGAAGTTAGGGCGTGAGGCTTTCTACAGAGGCAGCCTCTGCTGATCCTGTGACTTGGTGAGTTACCTCCATCCCGGAGCCTCAGCTTCCTTAACGTCACAGAAGCGTAGAGTCTTTTAAACCCACCTCTTGGAGCAGTTAGGGAAATTAAGTGAAACCTGCACACAACCTCTCAGAGGTCTGGCACATGACACATGCCCAACCCTTTGATCGCTCTTATTAATTGGAATTACGAGGAGACAGGACAGCTGGGTTCTAAACCCAGCCTCTTCTGCACCTCAGTTTTCCTCTACAAAACGGGGAATGATGGGTTCTTCCCGCTCATCCCTCGGGGTTTTAATAGAACAAGTGAAACAAACAAACAAAAAGAGGATATTAACATATGCGGTAAATGACAAAACATAACCAGACTTAGTTTAAACTTCTTGTTTTACGTTAAAAAGAACAGTGGTACCTGGTTGGGTGGGTGAAGGGAAACAGGGACTCTCCAACGCTGTGGGTGGGAAAGTAACTGGGCAAAATACACGAAAAGCCCTAAAAATGTGCAAGCTCTGTGAGTCAAAACTCAATTCCACAACCATAGTTTATCCTAGGGAAAGAATTGGTCACGTGGGCAGAGGCGGAGCATGAAGATTTTTTTGTTGCCGGACACGCAGGCTCAGCGGCCATGGCTCACGGGCCCAGCCGCTCCGCGGCACGTGGGATCTTCCCGGACCGGGGCACAAACCCGTGTCCCCTGCATCGGCAGGCGGACTCTCAGCCACTGCGCCACCAGGGAAGCCCAAGCATGAGGATGTTTATCCCCAGGTGTTCATGCTGGTGAGAAACAGGACACTAGGGGACAGGTTAGACACTCCTGGCTCAGCCAAACAGGGGACATGCAGCCTTGAACCACTGCTTCTGAGTATTACTGACAGAAAAGAGTCATAAAATATTGTCACAAGAAACACTCAGGTTGCAAGACAGTAATATTACCTGGTTCCAGTTGGTTTCTAACTATTTCTATGTATGTGTACACAAAGGATTTATACCTAATTTATATAAAGAATATATATCATGCAAAAATAATTTATATACAACATATCTAAAGAGTATATATAATGTATATATTATATAAATATATACAGTGTGTGTATACGTACATGTGCAAACTCATGTGTGTATAAAGTATGAAAGATACACACCCAAACGTAAAATTATTCTGGTTCTTCTTAGCTACTAGTATTAAGGGAGGTTGCTTTTTGTTTGGTTGCTTTTGTTTTGGGTTTTTTTTTTTTTTTTTGGAGGCGGGGGGTTGTCCAATCTCTAAATTCCCTACAGTGAATATGTACTATTTGTGCAATTTGTTTAAACAGAGATGTTCAAGGTCAAACTCCCCCCGGGTGCCCTCCCCCATCGCATCCTGCCCCCACCACCCCGGGACTCACCCTGAACAACCAGCTGCACGTCCCTGTGCTGAGAGCCGGCCGTGTTGCTGACCAAACAGGTGTACCTCCCTGCATCCTCCAACAGTGCCTGGTCAAGGTGGAGACTGCCATCTGCTCGGACGGAATGCTGGCTGCCCGGTGGGAGCTGGTGAGGGCGAGGAAGCACCAGCTTGGGCTGAGGGCCCCACTCAGAGCCAGCTGAGAGAGAGCACCCCAGAAACCTCACCGCCCACCAGGCCAGCAGGGAGCAGCCTGGCCCAAGAGGCCAGGGGTTTGGAGAGGGTGGGGGAATCTGGGGGGGGCGGTGATGCTCCTACCCCTTTCCTGATATTCATCCACCCCCCCGCAGACCCTCAGGGCCAGGTGGGCCCGACCCCCGGCCCCCCGCTGACCCCACTCTCCCAGGGCCAACTGGTCCAGGGCAAGACACCTGACCCGAGGGGACTGATGGGAGCCTCCCCCAGGAGTGCAGGGTTGGAGCCAGAGCCTTTACGAAGTCGGGGCTGAAGCTCCAAGGCCCTCGCACGCTGAGGCCACAGAGAGGAAGGACAACCCGTCTGTGGGGAGAGAACAGAGCCATGAAGAGCGGAGCAGAGGTGTGGCCGCATCAGATGCGGTCCCAGAGAGAGAAGCAGAGAAAGCCACTCCTGATGGGTGCCCACGTCTGTCCCCATCAGGACCGGGGTGGGGCAGGTGGCGCTGGTCCAGAATGGGGCCTGGGGCAACCTCTATAAAGATGTCCAGCCGGTCCATCCTTGGTGAGGGGCCCCAAAACCTTTCCACCAGGCCTGAGCCCGCTTTAAGCCTCCCTGTCCCTGTTCCACGAACCCAACCGCACATTCTGCACTCCGAACCGGGAGAGGCTCCTGGGCTGTCTCGGTACCAGGCCCTTTCAGGCTGAGTGAGCTCGAGGGGGGCTGTGCTCCTCGCACTCGGCAGCTGGCCAGGCGCAGGTCCACCCAGTATCCCCACGGAACTAAACGAGCTCTGTGTCTCCAGCCACTTCCTGTCCTGGTGTGGACAAGGCCCAGGGCCACCCCTCCCCACGTGCCCGTCGGATTCTACTGAGGAAGGCTCCTCACTGCCCCAGCCTCCGTGCCCAGGCACAGTCCTCCTCGGGGTCACATCTAACCACACAGGCTTTGCCTCGGCCAAGCCTCCCTGCTCCGGGAGCTGGACCCTGTCTGCACCGCATCAGGGACCGGAACAACAGGCCCGGGACCAGGGCAGCCACCTGGTCACATAGTCACTGCCTCTCCGGGTGTCCAGCGTCTGCTGTCTGCTGGGACAAGGGCACCTCTTCTATAGCTTCCAGGACACAAGGACCGCGGGATGTCTGAGGATAGGCCAGAAGGATGGAGGAAAAGGGAGAGGCGAAGGAGTGAATGGCAGAAAGGAAATAGAGGGAAAAAAAGAAAACCAAATGCATGGGAATGGGCGGAGCAGCCCCTGTGCACCCAGCAGTGTGCCAGGGAGCCGGGCAGATGCTCAGCCGCTCGGGTCACGTCTCTGCCCTGGAGTCATCCGAACGGGGGTGACGAATGCATTGCGTCTGTGCCCCCGCCCACAGCACTAACGATGCACAAGCCCCTCTGGCCAAGGACTCTAGAGGGGGAAGGATGCTATCAGTGCGTTGTCAGAGAAGGTTCTGGAAAGAAGCAGGAAGGAAGAGGACATTCCAAAACAGGGGAACCGCAAAGCAGAGACCGAGGTGTGAACGTGACAGCGCCCTCCTCCCCTGCACCCAGAGGGGCCCTGCACTCACGGGCTGGCCGGCCTTGAGCCAGCGCCTCTCGGGGCGGGGCCTCCCAGCCAGGATGATGCAGGGCAGGGACACGGGCTGCCCCTCCAGCACCCGGACGGTGGAGGCACTGCTGGCGATCTGTGGAGGTGCTATCGGGAGAGGAGACAGTGTGGGTACACGAGACTCCTGTGGGTGGGCATCCGGGGGACAGAGGCCCCCACTCCCCACTGTCTCCTCCCCAGGGAACCAGTGGAAGCATCAGGATTGGGGACCCTAAAGGGTCAAAGGGCACACTTCTTGGGGCACACTGCCCAGGAAGTAGGGGTCCAGATGCTCCTCCTGGAGAACCTGGCTGTGGACACACCTGTCCCAAAGGATGGGCAGTCATGGGGGGGAGGGTGTCTCTAAGGGTGCCTGGTGTCCCCCCCAAACCCTCCTCTCCAGATCCACCAGCAAACCATGTCCAGTCACAAGGAGGTGGGCCTCTGCCTGGACCTTCCCGAAGACATTTTGAGCTTCACAGACATACGGGGCCTGGTCTTCAGGAATCACACCTGAGGGGCAGGAAAGAGGCAGGCCTGACTGTCAGAGCACATCACGGCTCCAGCCCCCACAGGCTCCAGCTCCCCAGGTGCAGACACGCCCTTGTGACAGTCTGGCCCTGCGGAGGTTAGGTAGGAGGGCTGGGATGGCGGGGAGGAGGGGGCTGGGGGATACAGCCAGTCCTTGGAAGGGTGAGAAGGCCTCAGCTTGTTCATGGGTAGCATGGGGATAACTTATCAATAACTGCACGCTGTAGTGTGACTGGGAGGGGTCAATAGATAACGCAAATACAGCACTCAGCACCGGCCTGGCACACAGTAAATAGGAGCCGTAGTAGTGACGCTGATGATGGTGGTGAGGACGATGGTGGTGATGATGAGGATGGTGGTGATGGTGATGGTGAGGACGGTGAGGATGATGGTGAGGATGGTGATGGTGGTGAGGATGGTGAGGATGGTGAGGATGATGGTGAGGATGGTGAGGATGGTGGTGATGGTGAGGATGGTGATGGTGGTGATGGTGAGGATGGTGAGGATGATGAGGATGGTGGTGATGGTGATGGTGATGGTGAGGATGGTGAGGACGGTGAGGATGATGGTGAGGATGGTGAGGATGATGGTGAGGATGGTGAGGATGGTGAGGAGGATGGTGGTGATGGTGATGGTGGTGATGGTGGTGATGGTGAGGATGGTGGTGATGGTGAGGATGGTGATGGTGATGGTGAGGATGGTGAGGATGGTGAGGATGATGGTGATGATGGTGGTGATGGTGATGGTGGTGATGGTAATGATGGTGATGGCGGTGATGGTGAGGATGGTGGTGATGGTGAGGATGGTGAGGATGGTGATGGTGGTGATGGTGGTGATGGTGAGGATGGTGGTAATGATGGTGATGATGATGGTGGTGATGGTGATGGTGGTGATGGTGACGATGATGGTTACCACATATGACACTATGTGTCAGGAACTGTGCTAAGGGATTTACGTGTATTATTCACGCAATAGCTCCTTAAGGTGGCCTGTTATTAAACCCAGGTGGTACGTATTGTCATTATCACTATTGTGACCAGTGCAGAGTAGTGGGATGACGTGACCAGAGTCACCCAACTGAAATATGACCCTGCAACAGCCTGACCTATGGTCAGCACTGGGGGTCAGGGCCCTGCTCCCGGCCACCCAGTCTGGGGGCTGAGGGTGTCGGAAGCCATTCTGTCTCCCCAGCCCACCCTTCCTCAGCCCCAATCTCTTACTTTCAAAGAACAGCACTCCTGAATCGGGCCGCCCAGTCGTGCTGCCCCGCCCGGGCCCCAGTGGCTGGCCATCTCCACGGCGCCAGGTGACCATAGGGGATGGGCGGCCCGTGGCCCGGCACGCCAGAAGGGCGCTCCTCCCCAGTTCCACGGTGACATCCTGGGGCAGCTCTGTCAGCTGGGGTGCATCTGCAGGGAGGTGAGCAGTCAGCCTCACCCAGCCCCCAGGGCACTGTTCCGAGGCCTCTGCCTCCCCTCCGGTCGCTGGGGGCGTTTCCCTCTTCCAGCCGCGCCCTCACGAACCTGACTCATACCCAGGGCTCCCGAGGCCAACTTAAGGTTGGCAGGTCCACCCTGAAGCGCTCCTGAGGATGAGGAGGAGAGCAAGTGCCCTTTGGCAGGGTGAAGTCCTCACACCCTACGTGGGGTCTCAGGGACCCCGCTTTGCCCAGCCATACGGGGGAGCAACATTCCTGCTTCTGCTCTTTGCACCTCCTGGGAAGCCCACCTCAGAGGGCCTGCAAGTCACCCTCCGCCCCAGGAGCCCCACCAGCTCTGCGCGTCACCTCCCTTGCCCTCTTCCTGGGCCACGGGGGCTTCCTTTCACGGGTCTCCTAGACTCCGGCAACCATTTCCCAAAGAGCCAACTTCGTGGGGAGGTTCTAGCTCATCTTTACCATGCTTCATCCTTCTCTGCTGTTGAACATGTTGTAAGCAGCACATAAATCTCTACTACAACATCAAAAGAAGCCTATAAAGAACTTGATCTTATACTTTATGGTCCAAATGGGACACTTAAGAGTGAAAAGAGCCATATTAATAATTACACCAGGATAACAGATGCAAACAAGGGCAGCCCTGCTCACCTGAGTTATAAAACATCCAAGCAAAAAAAAAGAAAAAAAAAAAATCCAAGCAACACACGAGGATTTATTTCTTTAACTTTTGCTCCACACACTCGAAATCCCGTGACCTTCCACAAGGTAACCACTGTTAATGGTTTGTAGTGTTTCTTCCAAACTTTTTTTCTAAGCATTGTCTTACTTTTATGATGGGGGGGGGGGCGGGCATGGAAATAGGTTATTTCCCAAAACAGAAGCTCACGATCCTTTCCACCTTTCTGCTGGCCAGAAGCAGGTCCAACGCCAGACAGGTCCAGGCCCTGTTCCCTGTGGCTTCTGGGCACTGTCCTCAGGTCCCTGTCCCCAGACCCGCAACCAGGAAGGTCCCCGGCCTGTTTTGAACCCATTGCGTCCAGCATTGTGGAAAAACCTCCACCTCTTTTGTTCTTGCTGTCTCTCCCCTGAAATCTCCCCCATCCGTCCAAATCATGACATCAAATTTCCCTCTTGGCCTCAGGGACTAGGGAAGTTCCAGGGAGATACAAGCACAACTTGGAAAATCACTGCAAGGAGGAAGACAGTCTTGGACCCAACCTCAGACACCACCCGCGAGTTGCTTTTCTTCCTGATTTGGGGCCTGGCAGCTGCCTCGGCTGAGAATCCAAGAAAGTCTTCCATCCAGGTGCCTCAGATAGCGTCACTGGTCCTGCAGAGTCTTGGCCCTGGGGGCAGAGCTTTGCTATTCCCCTCTTCCCATCCTGAGCAGAGCCGTGGCTCAGCTCCAGGGCCAGGTACCCCCAGAGCCTGCCTCCCCGGCTCCGCCCAGCCCACGGCAGGGCACAGCTCAAACCTCCCTCCTCCAGGCAGGCCTCGTCCTGAATTCCTCCCCTGAGAGAGGACAGCTGACTTATAATAGTAAGCAAATAACATGTACAAAGGGTAGCATTTGGAAAACCTACTAAGTGACAGGCATGGTGATGGTGCTTTTAGAGTTCATTCATGGCCTCAATAAACTCATTAAGTGGGTATTTTCACAACCCCATTTTACAGATGGGGAAACTGAGGATCAGAGAGATTAAGGAACCTGCCCCAGATGCAGCTCAAAGTCAGTGGCAGAGCTGGGATCAGAGCCCAGGTCTGGCTGCTGCTAAGACCCAGGCTCTCAGCCACCGCACCCCCGTACCCCCTAGTACTCAGTAACCTGGCATCTCTTCCATCTTCTTTCAGAGGTGAATCCCGACTCACATCCTGCCCAGAAAACTGTGACTCCGTCTCCTGTGCAGCCATCCCCCTGCTCCTCATTGAAGTCCCCCAAATAAGGCGGGACCTCAGAACCCTGTACACCAGAGCTGAAGGTCCTCTGGTCTCCTCATTGTGCAGATGGGAGAATGAAGCCCGAGGGAGGGGCGGGGCGGGGGCGGGGGCGGGGGCGGGGCCCACCCTGATCCTGTGGGGACGGGTTCCCAGCCCCACGCCCTTTCCAGGGTCCCATCGCGAGGCTCAGCCGCCTCTGCTTTCAGGCTCGAAGACCCCTCCTCACAGACTCAGGTGACCTTCGGTAGGGAGGGCTCGTGAGCTGGCCTCACAGCCACCGGATTTCCCCGTGCACAGCCCTTTCTGCCTTGACCTTGGGCAGGTTTCCGGGTCAGGAGCTGCGAGTGCCCAGAGACAGCCAGACATCACAGCAGCTGCTGCGCTCCCTGGAGAGGCACAGGTCTCATCACCTGATAGCTGCAGCGCTTTTGCGGGGACGCAGCTCTGTGCGGGGGAACCGGGAACACCACAGAAGACAGAAAAGCCCCGCCAAGGATGCCAGCCACCAGGCTGGGACGGGGCAGGACAGGAGGGTGTGGCCAAAGCTGAGACCTCGTTTAACAGCACTGCTGGGCCACTCCCTCTACCCCCAGGGATTTCCCAGCAAAGTGAAATTGACAGAGGTGATGCCGTCCCTGCCTCTTACTTGGGCCCCAGGGCAAGGGACACCAGCCTGAAAGCCTGAAGCCTGGGCAGGGCCCCCCTGCTGCCCCTGCCCCACTGGACACCCGCGGATGAACCCCTTCACCATTCTGAGCCTCAGTTCCCCATCCAGAAAGAGGTAACCGTTTTTACCCTGACTCCGGTATCTTAAAGTTCCAGGACTCTTTATTTGTCTGGAGACCCTGTAGCCCCCCAGCCTCCTCCACCATCCCCCCAGTTCCTGTGGCTCAGAGCCCTGGGGCAGAGCTGGAGGGGATGCACCAGCTCAGGAAGGAGAGCTCCAATCAGTCCTGACTCAATTCGGTCAGAAGAGGGACGGCGTCTCAGGCCCAAAGTCTGTGTAGCCGGGCAGGGTGGCCACGGGAGAGGCTGGCCTCAGGCCCTGCCCTGCATTTAGAGGGAATTCCAGGGCATCTGTGAATGAGACAACGCTGGGGATGGCCTCCACATCCACCTCCCGGGAAGACTCCTTTCCCCATAGAAAGATCGTTCAGTCGAGCCTGGAGCCATAGCCCCATTGGCCAGGGCTGCAGGATGACTTTACTCCCTCTCTCTATATATATATATTTATTTATTTATTTTATTTTATTTATTTTTTTTGCGGTACGCAGGCCTCTCACTGTTGTGGCCTCTCCCGTTGCGGAGCACAGGCTCCGGACACGCAGGCTCAGCGGCCATGGCGCACGGGCCCAGCCGCTCCGCGGCATGTGGGATCTTCCCAGACCGGGGCATGAACCTGCGTCCCCTGCATCGGCAGGCAGACTCTCAACCACTGCGCCACCAGGGAAGCCCCCTAAAAAAATATTTTAACTGATATTTTATGACTGTTTATAAAGACAAACACAATCTGGATTCGTTTTTAATCTATTTATTATTCTTCACTTTTTTCTTCTGATGGCAATAAAATCAGAGCCCTGTCCAGCAGCCCTAAAAGTATCACAGGCTCTGGGCCCTTGCCTGTTGTGCCTGATAGAGAAGCCACCCAGATACTGACCGCACTGGCCACAGAGCCCAGCTCTGCTTCTCTCCTGCTCCCCCAGGCTAGCCAGAGGGTCTTTGCTCCCACAAAAACACACCCCCAGCTCCCCTGCTCACTCACCCAGCAATCAGGGGCTTCCGAGTTGGGAATAAGAAGCAGAGACTAAAATGAGAGGATAGAAAGAGGGCTGAGTGAACACCCATTTAGAGAGAAATCCAGCAGGGTAAAGGGAACTTAGCTCAGGGCAGGTTTGAAGTAATAGAAAGAGTGGGACTTCCCTGGCAGTCCAGTGGTTAAGACTCAGTCTGTACTTCCACTGAAGGGGGCATGGGTTCGATCCCTGGTCAGGGAACTAAGATCCCGAACGCCGAGTGGCGTGGCCAAAAAAAAAAAAAAAAAAGTACTAGAGCACTGAGCTCCAGGAGCGGGTGCGGACCGTGGAGGCCAGTCACCAGCGTGTGATAATCACTCCGCCTCACTCTGCCTCGTCAGGCCCTTGTCAGCCTGGTCCAGCCCACAGGCCGTGTATTGATTAGGTATTCTATTCAAGCCCTGAGGGAAGCACATTATCTCATTAACTCTCTCAAGGACCTTGTGAACAGCCGCTATCAGTATCATCCCCATTTTACAGATGATGAAAGTGAGGCTCAGTAAGGTAAATAACTTGGCCAGACAAGCAGCAAGACCAGGACATTGATCCAGGACTCTTACCAGCCACATGCCAGGTCCAGAGGGGACGCAAAATCACCTCGCAGGCTTGGTCCACAAACAAGGCACCTGCTGGCAGTACAGGAGGAGGCTGCCGTCCTCCCTGTGCCCCAAATACCACCAGGAAGCCAGTTCCCAGCTGAACAGCAGGAAGTGGGCACAGCGCCCACGCGTTCTCAGCCCTGGCAGGCTCTGCCAGCCTGGCCAGGAAGGCTGCAACACAGCTGCCACCCAGATGGGCAGGAAATTGAATTTCCCACCACTGCTGCCAGGCCAGCTCGCCCCAGACACACAGGTGTTGGGCCACTGTCCATGCCGTCCCTGACCTCAAGGCCAGAGGCCACCAGTGGCCCCGTGCCCCAGAAGCCTGCCTCTGGGATGCCAGCCATCCCCCGCCCCGCCACCTCTCACCTGGGGAAATGGCCCCAAGACCAATGGCTAACAGGTGAAGGAACAGGCATGTCAGCCTGGGCCCCAAAGACATAAGGTTTTGCTGGACAGAGATTAGACACAGAGCAAAGGATGACTGCTTGTAACAATGCCAAGGGCAGCCCTCCCTGGAGCACCCTCTCTGCTCACCCAGAACCTACTGACTAATCACAGTGACAGTGACATTTTTCAGAGCCCATCGTGTCCGAGGCCTTTCTTATCTCTCACTCACACAACATCCAGAAATATCTTGCAGGTGAGGAGCCCGAGGCTCACAGTGGGGAAGCAGCATCCAAGCCCTCCTTGCTGGGAGCATCAGGACCAAGTCCAGGGGCTAAAGGCCCGGACCCTGGGTTCAGATCTCAGCTCTGCTACTCAGCAGCTGTGTGACTTTGGGCAAGGCACTTAACCTCTCTGTGCCTCGTTTTCTCCATCTATAAAAGGGATAATGTAGAACCCATCTCAAAAGGTTGTTATGAGGATTATATGCTAGTACATGAAATGTGCTTAGAGCTGGCCCGGCACGTGGCAGATTTCATGGAAGACTTATTATATTTTTATTATCAGGCTCTAGGCCTGTGGCTTTCCATACCCACCCCACCCAAGAGCTCATCCACACAGTGCACTCTAGATAGGGAAAGTCTGAGCACATCAGTCTCCTCCTTAGAAACCTCTTACCGCCTCCACAGAACAAAGCCCAAACTCCACCAGGCGCCCTAGCCCAAGGCCGGGAGTGACCCACAACTGGGCAGCTGCCCCAGCATCCCCTCCCCACCCTCTCTATGTCTCACTCGCTGCCCTACTCCTCTTGCCATGGGGAGATCGGCACATGCTGTTCCCTCTGCCTGGAACACTGTTCCCTCTGCCTGGAACACTGTTCCCCAGCTCGTCACCTGACTGTTTCTGGGTTCAGCTTAGACATCACCTCCTTCAAGAAGCCTTCCCGGCCTCCACTGTTGGCTTAGCCCCCTTCTCTGGGCACAGGACCCAAGGATGCCACTTCCAAATTCTCAGTACACTGAGTATTCTAATGGTCTGTTTACCATCTCTCTTCTGGACACCGAGAACAACACAAAGGCAGATGCCATTGTAGCCCCAACACAGGGTCTGGGGCACAGGGCCTGGCTACAAGGTGACCACATGTTGGAGGAACAGATGATGGAACAGATGGGGAGGATCCCCAAGCCTGAGTTGGCACCATCTCCCCCAGGGCCAGACCCTCCCGACTGAGCCTCACTGCACTTCCCTAGAACTCCCAGCACCTGTCTTTCCCGTCATGGCCACAGTCAACCCTCAGAGTACAATCCGCCCCGGCTCAGCACACCAAGGGGCTGTGCCCACAACTTCCGAGCAATTCCCAGTGCCCAGGATCCAGGCCTGGAACTTAGACATCATGACCATCACAGCCAAGGCCATGTACCAGCCGCAGAAGGATTCAAACCTCCCATCTGTAAAAAGGGGATAATAGCTTCTCCCTTTATTAAGCACTTACAATGGGCCAAACCCTGTGCTAAGCATTGTGTATCTGATTTCACTGAAGCCTCACAGCCACCCAACAAAGGAAGTAGTGTGGTCAGCTCCATTTTACAGATGGGGAAACTGAGGGTCAATGATTTGACCAAAGCACATAGATGGTAAGTGATGAAGACGAGACTGGAACTCAGGTCTCAGGGATGACGACACCCATGCTGGAACCAAACTACCTCTGTGATGGGCAGTGACCCCGGCCTCTTGGGATTCTCACACTTGAGTGGTCCCTCCCACCCACCACATACCAGTGTTGGTCTGTGTGACCAACAGAATATAGCAGAAGTGATGGTATGTCACTTCCAAGACTGCGACTGGTTATAAAGACTGCAGCTTCCACCTTGGACGTTATCTCTATCTCTATCCCTCTTGACTCACTTTCTCTGGGAAAACCCACATCACAAGAAGCCTTCTGGAGAAGCCTATCTGGCTAAGGAACAGAGGCCTCCTGCCAACAGTCACATGAGTGAACTTAGGGTAGATTCTCCAGCCCCAGTCAAGCCTTCAGATGACCACATCCCCGGCCAAGGTATTACCTGCCATCCCATGAGAGACCTGGAGCTAGAACCACCCAGCAAAGCCACTCCCAGAGTCACAGAACCATGAGACAATAGATGCTTATTGTTTTAAGCCACATAGTTTTAAGGCAGTTCGTTACACAGCAAGAGGTAACACATACACCAACTCCCTCTAAAATCCCCATCCCACGTGCTCTGGATCCAAACGATGCAAACTCCCCACTGGCAGGCTACGTGGTACCACCCTCTCCTCCCTGCTCAGAGATAGGGCAGGTGGTGGGGGATGGGGAAGGGGGAAGGCAGGAGGGGCAGGGCAAGTGGGGACAAGGTGTACACTCACGTCCAACCTCCAGCCGGATTTCTGCAGAGGCGTCGCCCAACTCATTGACAGCTCGGCAGGTATAGACGCCAGCGTCCCTCTCCCGAGCCACCGGGATTCGCAGCCTCCCAGAGCTGGAGGCCTCAGAGGCCAGAATCATTTCGAGACCCTCTGGACCAAAGATGAGAAAACATCAGGCAGGTACCCATGGTTACCACAGGAGGCCAGGGGATCAGGCTGCCTTCCTGACCCGGGGTTCCTGCAACTCCACAAAGCAGGGACCTCGGAGGGGTGTGGGTGAGGGAAGGATTTCCCCCCAGAATCAGGACCCCTATTGTTTAATGAGTACAGATTTTTAGTTTTGGATGGTGGTGACGGCTGTACAACAATGTAAATATACTTAATGCTACTGAACTGTAGGCCTAAAAATGGTTAAGACGGTAAATGTTACGTTAGGCGAATTTTATCACAATTTTAAAGTCAGCACCCTTGGGTCCAGCTCCCTGAGCCCCTTTGTTGACCACGAGTGAGTCTCAGCCTGTTGCCCTGAATGCGACAGGCTCATCACCCAAGAGCTCCTTACCTGGGCCTCCCTCCTGGATCCCCACCCTCTGCTCAGGTGCAGACGGAGGCTCGGATCAGCTCTGGGAGGAGCCCAGGGTCACGGAGATGACCACTCGCCCCCCCATTTCCGCCTCTTTGAGGCCTTATTCTCATTTCCCTCGTGCACTGTTCCCCCACCCCAACTCCAGTCCTCCCCCTCCTGAGGCCTGAGGGACCACGCTGAGTCTGAACTGTTTTTACAACTTAATATTTTACACTTAGAATTGTGCAACATACATATACATAACGCAAAATGTTACCATTTAAAGCATTCTGAGTGTCCCATTCAGTGGCATTAAGTACATTCACATTGTCATGCAACCGTTCCCACCACCCATCCACAAAACTTTTTCATCTTCTTACACTGAAACCCTACTTATTGAGCACTAACTCCCCATTTCCCCGTCCCCCAGCCCCTGGCAACCACCATTCTCCTTTCGGTCTCTATAAATTTGCATATTCTAGGCATCTCATAGATGAGATTCCACTCAAATAACTGGAATCATTTCATACTTGTCCTTCTGTGTCTGGTTTATTTCACTTAGCATAATGTTTTCTAGGTTCATCTGTGTTGTGTCAAAACGTCATTGCTAAAAAAAAAAAAAAAAAAGTCATCGCTTTTTTCCAAATTAAGAAAAAATTTTTTTCTTTTACTTTTTTACTACTTAAATACACCACACTAGAGCAAATGTCTCTGAAAATATCATAAATAAAAGATTTTTTTCTCCATTCGGCAAATTAGAAGTAGGGGGAAATTTCTACACAGCAGCTGCTATGAGCCTGATTTTTTTTCCTTTTGTTTTTGTTTCTTTTCATTCTTTTTTTTTTCTTTGCCATAGGAGTCAAATTAAGAAAAAATTTAATTTAATTTTAAATAAAACTCATAAAATGTATTATCGTGACCATTTTTTAGCGGTAACTGCATTCTCATCATTGTACGGCTTGAATTTCATTCCCTTTTAAGGCTGAGCAACATTCCATTGAGAGATCCCCCCTTTATAAAGGGGCTCCCAGGCTGGGCTGGTAGAGCTCTCAGCCACCACAGGCAGTGACCTGAGCACAGAGTGAGGAGTCCTGAGGCCTCTGCCACTGCTAGCTGGTGACCGTGGACAAAATGCTCAAACTCTGAGCTAACTCTGCCTGTCAATGTCAAGGTGAGGCTCTGACAAGATCACAGACAGGTGCTGCAAAGGCTGGAGTGCATCCAGGTGGGAGGTGCCTGTGCCTGAGAAGGAGCCCAGTGTTCTGCCCCTGGAAAGTCTGAGGCGGGAGCCCCAGGACCCAGGTCCACTGGTGTGGGCGCAAGAGCAGCGCCTGTTCAAACTCCGGCTCAATGTCTGGCACAGACCAAACCCTCTACACTCGTTAACGCAGGAGAGCCTCAGAACAGCCCTCTTAACGTTACTGCTAGCTCCCAGATAACCACATCGCCATCGTCACCATCATTAAGAACACTGAGCCCCGCCCGTGCGCCAGGCTCGTGGTAAGCAATTTGCACATGTGGACTCATTTAATCCTCATCCAACCACCTATCTTTGACTTTCCAGCTAAGGAAGCAGGCTCAGAGATACCAAGTCCCTTGTCTGAGGTCACCCAGGGGAGCCAGAATTCAAGTCGAGGTCTATTCTAGATCCTTCTCCTAACCACGGAGCCAACCTGCATTAGCTGCGTGGACGCTGGCCTGGGGATGGGAGTGGGGCTGCCAGAAACGGTCCTCTCTCTCCAGACACCCCATTCGGAGTGCCCCCCACGACCGTCCTGGAAAGCTGACCCTCCAGGGCCCCAGTGGGATCGCCCACGGGCCACTCCCCCCACCCAGTGTACCTCGATACCAGATGACCCGGGGCGGAGGCACCCCGGATGCCTCACACGCCAGCACAGCCTCCTCCCCGACGGCGGCCAGCACCACAGCATTCGTGGCCGAGACGGACGGTGGGTCTGTGTGGGGAGCAGACGGGGAATTGGGGACCAACCCACAGACTCCCTGGAGAGAGAATGCAGCTGGGGGAGGGGCGGCGGGGACAAGGTGGGGCTGAGCACCTGCCTCCTCCCCACCCCCCACCAACCGGGACAGTCACCCCAGAAAGATGTAGCCTCCGCTGGTTTCTACAAAGCCAGTTACTCCCGGGACCAACCCCCCTTTTGTTCCTCATTGATCTTGAGATAAAAGCCGAAATCCTACAAGGTTCTTAAAGGCCCTACAGGGGCTGCCTGCCCCTCCCCTGCCCCCTCACTCCAGCCAGCCTCCTTGCAGCCCCTTGGGCAGCCCAGACTCATTCCCACCTCCAGGCTTTTGCCCCACCCGATCCCTCTGCTTGGAACGCTGTTCCCATTCCCATCTGCGGCAAGGGTCTGGTCCTGTGTGTACCAGCCGTTCCCCTCTCTGCCCAGGGGCACGTCACTCCATCACACCACCCTGCTCTGCGCGCCTTCTAGTATCTTCACCATCTGAAAGTACCTTATTTATCTGTTTGCATGTTTGCTTTGTGCCTCCCCATTAGAATATAAGCTCCACCTGGATGGAGACCCTGTGTTCACTGCTGTAGCCCCAGTGCCTGCCACAAAGTAGATGCTCAGTAAGTATCTGGGGATGGGAGGGAGTGAGGGAGGATGGGCTGGAGATCCTTCTCCTGCAGATACCCTTGACCCGAGTACCTGCATAGTAGAGGGTGACCGTCTTCTCGTCTGTGCCAATGTCATTAGCAGCCTGGCAGCTGTAATTCCCAGCATCCTCTGGGGCCACTCCCTGAATGATCAGGGTTCCCTGGGCATCCACGCGGACTCTGGAGTCATGCCATGAAACGTGTTCAACAGCAAGGGGCTGGTTAGGTCGGGTCACATGGGGTTGCCCCAGTCCTTATTAATAACAAATTAACTAACGACATCACTGGTGACACCATTCTACACTGACCGCTTGCTCTGTGCCAGGCTGTGTGTTCAGCACTTTACGTATGTTCTTTTTTCCTTCGTGGGGCTCAGAAAGGTATGGTGACTTGCCCAAGGTCACACAGCCTGAATGGCAGAGGCAGAATTCAAGTACAGGTCTGTTGGATTCTGCAGCTGTAGCTCCTGACCCCTGAGCCCACACTGTTATGTTTCCCAAGTGATGTGTCTCCTCAGCCTCAAATCAGCCCAGGAAGAAGGCAGGGCAAATGCTACTCCCCCATTTATATTAATAGTTAAGAAGACTGAGGCTCAGAGAGCTCCCCTGGGAGTCCTCCTGTTCCCAGTCCCAGACCTCCAAGCCCTGAGCCCTCACCTGCTGTCCTCTTGCAGGGCATGACCCTCATGGCTCCAGGAAACTTGGGGTGCAGGGTACCCAGAGGCCGAGCAGCGGACCCTCATCTCCATGCCCTGGGAAAAGCGCTGTGACCTGGCGTGGATGCTGACCTGTGGGGCCTCTGTAGTTCAGAGAGTGGACAGGTGGGGAGGAGTTTGTCAGAGCAGTTGTGCTGGCCCAGGCACCCAGCCCTGGGCCCCCGGCCCCTCCCGGCAGCCACAGCCAGCGTAGACAAAGGAAGGAGAGGTCCCAAGGGGCCTGCGTCCTTGGGAGGGGCTTGCTGGGGAACTGGGGAGTGTTGCCAGGCAGCCTCCCAGGCACATCCGCAGGCCACACGGGGACCTGAATTCCCAGTACCCCCCCCCCCCCCAGTGGGAGCCCTGAGCTCCCTGGATTTCTGCTCTGAGCTGAGCACCTTGAAGAGGCTTAGAGAGTTGTCGAGATGCCAGGGCTGGAGACCTGAGTGGACCTCAAGGTCTGCCCAAGTATTGGCTGCAAACGTAGGTTCTATCCTGGCCCTCGGAAAGCTCACAGCGCAGCAGACTTGTCAGGCTCAAACAGACGTCGTGGGCCATCTCATCTAGACATGGCAAACACGCCCCTCCCATACCAGTGGCCTAGATACGGCCTCAGAATCCTTCTCAACACACTCTAGGCAGTCAATCAAAAGTCACTAGCATAAGGGAGAAAACTTGTTCCAACACACTCACTTTTACACTTGGGGAGATAGCACCCCAGGGAGGAGGATCTGTCTAAATCCTGGGTGGACCTAAATCCTAGGTTAGTATCTAATCCAGGCACCAGCACTCCCGACGTGGGTTCTTCCCACTGCCTCCTCCACCCCCATCTGGGCGGCGCTACCCAACCCCTGCCGAGCATGTCTGATCTCTGGGCTTTCGGAACTTTCCACTGTTCCATCTCTGTCCTGCATATTGAGAGGGGTAGGTAATGGAGGTATTCAATGGCAGGGGAAGAGGACAGGACTCAATGAAATTGGCTTGGCCGACAGCAGTAGAAATTTAGGTCAGATATGAGGATGAACTTCCCAACAGTGAGAACCACTACACTTAGGCTGGAAGGCTACAGAATCCTCTTCCTCTGAAGGTTGAGAAAACACTGAAAGGGCTGACATTGCCTGCCAGAGGTGATGTCTGGGCAGAGGGATGGATTGATGGACTTTGGAGGGAAGTGCTAGGTATTGTGTTGAATTGGGAGGACGGCAGCCTCACCTCGCACCAGGAGCCAGACGGACGCCCTCGTGACCCCGTTGGAGTTGCTGGCCATGCACTGGTACCGCCCGCCGTCACTGGGGGTGATGTCCCTGACCTCCAGGGACAGGTTGGCCAACTGGGTGACTCTGCCCGTTGAGGCCGACAGGACTCTCCAGTCCCGGACCCACGTCAGGTTGTAGGGGGCCTCGCCCAGGACCCGGCAGGACAGGATGGCGGTCTCTCCAGAAGACACGGTCACGTTGGGGACAGGGACCACCTGTGGCGGGGGGTCTGCAGGAACAGGAGTACAGGAGGCACTGAGGGGTTGACACAAGGAGGGGGCCATCCTGCATGCCCTGGTGGTGTCCAGACCCCGGAGCCCACCGCATTCCTCAGGACACATCAGCCAGCAGAGCACAGGCCATTCATGGGTGAAACAGCCCAAACGGGGAGGGGGGGTGGGGAGCCAGCAAGCAGGTGCCGTGTGGGCATCAGACTCTGGATGACGGACAGGCCCCAGCAGTTGGCTGGCATGCTTGCCCACAGATGGAGAAACCCTGGGAGGAAATCCTAGAGGGAAAAATCAGGAAGTGGGTGGGGAGGGGATATGCGGACAGGCCCAAAGAGACAGACCTGTGACGACCATCTGGGCCTTTGCTCGTCCGGTCCCAGCCCCGCTGACCGCCGTGCATTCATATGTGCCTTCCTCAGCCTTGGAGGCCCGCGGGATCTCCCAGCTGCTGTTCCCTGACCCCCTGTGGACAACGAACAGCTGGAGACGGTCCCCCAGCCTCGTCCAGACACTGGGGGGCTTGGTCCCCTGAATCTTGCCCAGAAGGGAGGTCGCAAATCCTCCTGGAGACTCGGTAAGAAGAGGCAGACGGCCAAGGACATGCAAATCCCATGATATGCTATGTGACTCTAAGTGCCTTCCCCTCTCTGAGCCCTGGACTTCCAACCATAGCGGGGAGGTTCTCAAGAGGGTCCTTCCTGCCCTGACCAGCACAGAGCTGGGCCTGCATGGGTTGAGTTTTCAGAAGCTGAGGAAGGCCCATGGCTCTTCCAGCAGCAGTGGGAGTCTCAGGGAACCACCCTCCCCCATCCCTGACCAAGCTGGGAGGTGCCCAGGAGGGCAATATGACTGAGACCAAGGTCCCACTCCTGCCACCCACTCCCCTTAGATCCCTCCAGGGCATCAGGCCCCCAGGAGCCCTGGGGCTGGGAACAACGGTTGGCCCTGAGCCACTCACTGAAAGTGCCTCTCCTCGCCCAGCCTGGCTCCATCCCGCCGCAGCTGTAGCCAGAAGGGGAGGGCGCTGTGCACAGAGCAGGAGACCACCAGGGGCTGGTGCAGGTAGCCGTGGATCCTGGGGGGCATGCTGACCAGGGGGGCACCTGTGGGCAAGGACCAGCACTCAGGATCCCTCCAGTGACACAGAGACCCACAGGGATGAGCCGGGGAAAGAAGGCCGGGATACTATCTCTGGCACCACCATCCAGTGGTCGCCAAGGGCAGGTCGCGTCGCCTCCTGAAGCCTCAGTTTCCACCTCTGTAAAATGGGGTTAATTGGGTGACTGACCTCATCGTGTTGCTGTGAGGAGCTGGTGAGAGATGGGGCGTGGAAAGCACCTGGCACATGCATGTGGCAGGACCGGCTCCGTCAATGAAAACTCATGGGGTTTTTATGGTTTGTGAGAAGCCTGGCCAGGACGGACCAGCCTGTGCCACCATTTTAGCAAGTCTGTGGGGCAGAGAAGTCAAACCAGCCCTGAAATCTGACGAAATGCTCCCCAGACAGGACTCCCCGGGGGTGTGGGTAGGGCTGTGAGGCTGCTCGTCTGCCTGGAGGGTCAGTTTTACCCAAAGTTGTGGGAGGGAAACCTTTTTTTATTGAAAAGTAAGCATACTTGGAGCGTGGCTGTGAATACAAAATTCACATGCATTTTTGAGATAAAATAAGAGATTTCCACGAAATCCCACAGCTTGGGATGAGCCTCTTGGGAACCCCATCAGATGCCACTGCCCCCCTCGCCTGACCCTGGCCTTGGGGTGATACATATTCTCTCCCTGGCTCTTGGAATTACTTCAGTGGAAAAGTTTGAGAACTGTCCCCCAGGGTCAGTCTTGGACTGTCCATGCCTCACTGGGCGATCACGGACGTGTGCTGAACCCGCGCGCTGCCCTCTCCCCCATCCCCACCAGAAATGCTCCGAGGCTGAGGCAATGTGCCAGACCTCCTCTAAGCATAGAGCTGGAGGTGGGAGGGTGGCTGGTGACATCATGCTACAGGCTCCCTGCCACATCCCAGGGGAGAGGGGCGTTGGCCCATCCAGCCACGTCCTCAGCTGCGTGCCCAGCAGCCACCACTCACCCCCACGCACTGGAAGCCTCTGCCGGGCCAACTCCGGCTCCCTCTTCCTTGAGCTCGAAGAGCCCAGGGACCTGAGGCCCCGCCCTCCCCACCCCCATGTCTCCAAACCCAGAGCCTCCTTCTCTCAGTCAAACTCCCAGCCTCCCAGACCCCGAAAGTAGGGGAGGCACATCCCGCCCCCAACCCCGCCTCCACACTTTAATCTACAGCTGACATGGAGACCAAAAGCCAGCTCTAAACTCAAAACTCTGGGAGCCATCTGAAAGAACAGGAGAGAGAAACGGAGGCTGCTGAAATTGCTTCCTGAAAATTCCTCCTCAAAGCTGTAAAAAAAGGCCAAGGGAGGAGAAGCCCAGGGGCCACAGCAGGGGAGTGGAGGCCAGGAGACGGAAAGAAGGGGTCCCAAGCCCCCGACCCCACCCTGCCCGACTCGGGTCCGCCAGGTCCTCCACGTCGCCACCGGCACATTGGCACCCTCCCTGCATCCTTAAATGAAGTGGGATGACCCCCAGCAGAGCTGATGATGGAGTGCCAGTGTCATCCACCTCTGAACTCCTCCCCGGTCACTGCCAGGGGAGGGGGGAGTGGGCTGGAAGAGGGAACGAAGCCCAATAAGGAGGCCGATGGCCAGTGAACTCAGACCCCACCCCACCCCAGCACCCGAGGCAGATCTGGAAAGCCGAAGACTTTGCCCTGCCCTCTGGGAGCTTCCAGCCCAGACGGTGAGACCTCAGGGACACACGGGAAACCAGCAAAAGCCACACACGTGGGAACCAACACAACGTGACCTACAATGACGTCACAGTAACAGCAGCTGTGCGGAGGGTCCCGGTCCACGGTTCCCACGTCCTGTGTGCAGCCTCTTGAATACCCAAGAGCTGTCTTGTTATGTGCGTTAGCTTATGGAACCCTTCGAGCAACCCTATAAAATGGGTGACCTCGGCTTCCCCAGCTATAAAATGGGGACACATCTCAGAACTTGTGTAAGCATTCAGTGAGCTAATGCATGGCAAGCGCTTGGCCCAGGACTGTCCCACGGAAAGTGTTCAAAATGGTGACTAGATGAGTATTACCATGATTTCGACTATGATAGCAATTATGACTAGGGAAGGGCATACCCATACCCACTGCCCTGCCCACTGCTGTGTCTACAGTGCCTAGTACCATGACCGACACAAAAGGAATGGTGAACGCACAGGTGGATGGATGGACAGATAGATGGATGGATGCGGGGATGGGTGGATGACTTTGCAGCAAATCCTGCAGCTGAAAGCTACATCTGAAGATCTCAGTATTTGGCATAATGTCTTGCAGAGCCTGCTGCCCAGAGAAGTTTAATGAAAAAAATTTCCTAATCTAATCTAATTTAATCTAATCTCATCAGAAGAGCCTTCCGGAAAGAAATAAGCCTCCAAGGGAACCAGGGAGCTGGGGGTGGTACGAGCCAATCACTCACCTGGGGCCACCCCACGGTAGGAAACTCCAGAGACGCGGAGGAGGGCGTTTCCCTCATGGTCCTTGCCCTTCACCTTGAGGTAGAAGCGCTCCTGGGGGGTGCGGAAGGACGGCCCACCCCACAGCTGATGGGTGGATCTGTTGGAGAGGAGCTGCATGGGCAAAGTCAGGAGGGACCGCCCTGAGCTGTGTGAGAGCTCCATTGAGTCCAGGTGGCCAGGTGCCTGCAGGCCTGTGGAGTTGATCACCAGGGAGATGGGCACCCCTGCAGAGGAAGGGCGAGGAAGGAGATGCTGCCATCTGTGCTGGGCTCCACGATCCTCCCCAAGCAGGGGCTCTAGGACCACAGTCAGAGAGCAGCCTGCTTGCCTGACCTTCACCCGCTCCCTCACCTTCTCTTCCCTGGGCTAACTAATGCTGGGTGGGATAAGGAGAGAAGCGGGGGGCTTGCTACTGTCCGTGGTCCTGAAACACCAGTGTCCCTTCAACCCACGGCTTCCCATGGCTACATCCCCTCTACTGTGCAGACTGGGGCGCTCACTGAGTAGAACTGGGAAGGGGTACCCCCACCCCTGCCCCACCACTAACTGCTGGCTGTCGTCAGGCAGGCTCTGGGACCGGCCGAGGTGAGACACACGCCCCGGTTTGGGAAGGCTGACTCCTGCCCATCCTTTCCCCATGCTCATCTTTCCTCTGGTTTCCTTTTCTATCTTGTTGAAATGTACTTTCCACGCTATCCCAAGACAGACAGAACTGGACTTGGGTTTTATAGTCTCCTAAGCTGATGTGGGAACAGTCAGGTCGCTCCCTTGGCAGGTGGCTTTTCATTGTTTTTTTCCTCTCACTGATCATAAACCAGGGACCAGAGGATGTGGTCCAGGAAGTGCCTTCACATTTTTGAAAAAGTATCAAACAACCTGGAAGGGGCACATACAAATCTAGAAGTCCAGATTCCTTTGAAAAATCAATGTGTCAGCGCTGGGCGCCATTCCCGCATTGCAAGAAGCAGCCAACGGCGTGCAGCAGCTGTGGCCCAGACCCCCACTGTCCAGTTAGCCACAGCCTCGCCCACTCCCTGGTGCCCCTGGCACTGAGACCAATCGCCATCTATCATTTGCAATTGCCCTGCTGTTTCTCTGTCTCTTTTGGATGTCTGGGACCCACATCTTTATCAAAAGCAGAAACCAAAGAGGGTCACACCCTTCACCCTCTTCCACTGGAGACTGGCCAGTTTTCAGTCCCTACTGTAACACTTCATGTAGGATTTCTTTTCTCTCTTGGCTTTAGAATAGGAGCTAAGTTTCTCTGCCTCAGGCCCTCCCTCGCACTGGCAGAAACAAACACGACATGAGCACGCAGACCCCTTTTTCACTTTGAAGATATTACTGCTGGTCCTGGCAGGGACACCTACAAGGGCTGACAAGAATGACAGACATTAGAGGAGATACAGACTAGAAAGAAAGCCCTAAGGATCCAGCACACACCATTTAGGGGTCACTATTCTGTGGTCCAAAGTTAGCCTGACCCGGTCTCGTCGCCCCCATCTCTGCTCAGCTGGTCCTATCAAAATCCCCCAGATGGACCCGTGGCAAGACACCATATTTTCCAAACTATAAATGGGGACCCTGGTCTGGCTACCAGGTGGCATTTTCTGGCGAGAAGCTCTGGCACCCTGAGCTAGAAGTCTCTGCCTGCTCTGGGGCCCAGCTTCCTCCAGGTGGAGTCATGATGGGGTACGTAGGCAACCTCGGAACCCAGTGCGCGGCTTCTCATTGGAAAACTGATCCTACGCCTCCAACGTCCCCCCAGGCGATCAGCCTCCAGGGGCATCTAAATGCCCATCAGGACGCTCGTTCCCTTGGAGTGAGACACTGGTCCCCCTTTCGGGGAAGGTGTCCACTCAAGCGCCTCGGAATGTATTGGACCAGCCTGATGTTCACCGGAAGAAGTGGGGCTCTGGACAGACAAGTCTCGACAAAGAGCAAGGGGAAGGAGTAGTAAGCGGGACTGCGTGAGGTCCTGGAGGCCTTGGGGGGCAGGGAGGAAGTTCTAAAGGTAAACGGTCCCAGGGTCACCTGGGCTGGAGCCGACAGAGGGAGTGCTGGCCCTGGGCGCAGTTCACGGTGATGTGACAGAGAGGCTGGACCCAGCCTCTGCAGGCCCGTTCCATAGTCACACAGTCATGGCTCCCCCCAGAGCTCCCCCCACTTCCCAAAGGCGAGCCCCACCTCCGCAGAAGGCGGCCCTGAATCGCCCTGGGGCCAGGAGCACGGTACCTTGCAGGGGCCACTCGATGGTGTGGCTGAGGTCCAGGGAGGGCTGAGTGGAGAAGCCAGCTCGGAAGTCGACGTTGCTGATGCCCGTGATCCTGACCGAATGGCGGCCGCTGCTATAGACCTAGCACAGGCCCAGGCCCACGTCACCGGGGCATCCGAACCCAGCACCCCAGCTCCAGGCAGGAGGCGGGCGACCCGACCCGGCCTGGAGTCGGCAGCTGGAATTCTCCCGCCGTTGCATACAGGTGGGCAACTTACCTGCTCCCTGGGGGCCCAGCACGATGCTCCCCAAATGAAGTGGAAGAAACCCAGCTAGGGCACTGTCCTGAGCAGCACTCTCGAAGCTGCCCTGCCTTTCCCACGACCACCGCCCCCAACTCCCCGCGGGTCTGGTCTGTCCCCCTGCACGTCTAACCCCTGCCTTGGCATGAGAGCTCTTGGCTCAAAGATGCTCAGAGTTTGAAGGATAGCGGTGCCTGCAGCACACAGCACTGTGCCTGGCGCCCAGCAGGGGCTCCGTACGTGTTTCCCTGATCAGCAAGAGTCCTATTCTCCTGAAGCAGCAGCCTGCCCCGTCCCAGGATACTCTGTCAGGAGCCCAGCCTGCCCCCAGCACCTTGCCGATTACAGCAGACCCTGCTCCCCCTGCCAGTCCTGTCCCTCTGAGCCCAAGGTCACCCTTGCTGCTTCTGTGCACTCTTCACAGGACAGCTCAGTCACCCACCTGCACACTCAAGTGGTTTCTGTAAGCCTTTCTTAGAAGCTCCCTAACTAACCCCAAACCGCTCCACTTCCTCTCACTGATGCAAGGCGGAATACTCCTCCTCTGTTCTTGACCCTTTACTTCTATTGATATGCCCACTTCACTATCCACGCTCCAGCTCTCAGCTTCGCAGCGCCCGGCGAGAGGGAGGTGGTATCTCGGGTTGGTGAAGCTGGTCTCCCCAACCCCAGGAACCCCAGGCCCCCTACCTTGACGGACCACAGCCCAGGATGCTCAGGCTTAAAGGCCACAACCTTGGCCGAGTCAGGGATGTTGAGGAGCACGTCGAGGCCCTCGTCCCTCTGCAGGATCCTCCCTGTGGAAGCCCCAAGGACCGCTTAGTCCCCAGCCACTTCCTGGGGGTGGCAGCGGCCCACCCTGTCCCCTGGAACCCACAGCGCTCCAAACACCAGCCTCGGGCTTCCTAGAGGAACTGACAAGAGGCCTTCGGTGGTACCCGGGCCTCTATCTTACCCTGATCTCCATCCTCATCTCTCCCCAGGTGCCGGCTGTACCCCTGGCCTCTGGACCTGAATACTCAGGACATCTGCAGAGTACCATGGGGCCAGGAGACCGGGTCCAAATCACACTGACCCTGGGCGACCCGACAAGTCACTCCACCTCCCAGAGCCCCAGCTTCCCATCTCTACGATGTGCCACTAATTCTTGCCCCCACTGACTCTCCAGGCCCCGAAGAGCTCCACTGAGGGAACACAGGGAAGATGCCATGTGATCCTTGAAGCTCAAGAACTGTCATCATTTTAATTCCCCTTAGCCGGGCTGCTAACGGCCTTCCTGTTTCCTCACCTACCACAGGTACCCTCCCTGCCCTTCACTTGGCATTCCCCTACCCTCCTCGCTCCTGGAGCCTTATGTCCAAACCCCCTATCACCCCAGGGCCTCTCTCTCTGTCCATTCTGGACTCCCAGCTCAGTCTCAGGGCCAAGGTGGAGGCCAGCCCTGGGGCGCACGTACCCAGCGGGTCTTGGACTTCGATCTCGGGCCCCGGGCCACTCAGGGAGATGGTGACCTCCTTCAGGCTGGGGTCAAAGGGGATCTTCCACGTGTGCTCGCCGTCTTCCTCGTGGTCCGTGGACAGCAGGTGCACCTTGGAGGTCTGGATTGCTGACTCCACCCACTTCAGCACCTGGAAGGCAGGTGTGAGAAGCTGACACTAGCAGGTGCCCGTGATGTCTTGCTTGTGCCTGGCCCACAGGAGGTGGGTCCCTAACACGCTGCCAGTTGTGTGCAAAATCCGGTCCCCTAGTGGCTTTTAGGCAGCATACAGGCTTTCCAGGTCACCTGAGGCCACCCCACTCCCCACTGCCCTATACTAGGCCCGGTTCACACGTCACTACCCTCTTGGCCTGTGGGCTCAGAACTGTGACACCTGAATGAAGGCATCCAGAGGACTCAGCTGGGCCAGAAGGAGCAAAGGGTGCCCTCTGCTGGGAAGACTTCCCTCCTTCCTCACATGGCCAACTTCTGTGACACCCATCACTTCCTCCAGGAAGCCCTCCTGATGCCTCCTACACACTGAT
Organism: Globicephala melas; assembly: GCF_963455315.2. Classification (NCBI taxonomy): domain Eukaryota; kingdom Metazoa; phylum Chordata; class Mammalia; order Artiodactyla; family Delphinidae; genus Globicephala; species Globicephala melas. Next base: position 6,368,347 of record NC_083319.1, read on the forward strand.
GAACTCTGGAGATCCGGAATCTCTCCCAGAGCCATGTGGTTCACCATCCCCTGCCCAAGGGGCCTCAGACCACACCCTCACCTGGACACCATGCTCTCTAAGCAGGACCATGTCTCTAAGCAGACAGCAAAGACAGCCCCCTCCTGACCCTTGTCACAACACTGAGAAATCTTATGTCCTTTGTTCCTACAACTGCTTTTATTCATTCTAAAATCTTCCTCTTTCAGACAGGTCCCATTGAAAATCAGGTAACAGGTAACTCTCTCTCCAAAATACCATCCCACTTATTTTCCTGAATAAGGAAACAATCAGATGAATCCGCAACACGGGACACTGTATAAGCAATACCTCTCCAACAAGTTAGTGGCATGAAAAAATGGCGGACTACTTCAGATTTAAGGAAACTTAACAGACATAAGAACCCAATGAAATGCACAGCCCTTGATTAAATCCTGATTTGACATTTTGAGGACAAGTAGGGAAAGTTGAATACGGGCTTGGCATCAGCTGATACTAGCAAAGTACTAGTCATTTTATCAGGTGATGTTGTGGGTTACGCTCGAGTCTATCTTTTTTTTTTTTAATTTATTTTTGGCTGCATTGGGTCTTCGTTGCTGCGTGCGGGCTTTGTCTCTAGTCACGGCGAGCAGGGGCTACTCTTCGCTGCAGCGTAAGGGCTTCCCATCGCGCTGGCTTCTCTTGTTGCGGAGCACGGGCTCTAGGCGACTGGGCTTCGGTAGTTGTGGCACTTGGGCTCAGTAGTTGTGGCTCACGGGCTCTAGAGCGCAGGCTCAGTAGTTGTGGCCCATGGGCTTAGTTGCTCTGCGGCTTGTGGGATCTTCCCGGACCAGGGCCCGAACCCGTGTCCCCTGCATCGGCAGGCGGATTCTTAACCACTGCGCCACCAGGGAAGTCCCTGTTTTTACTTTTCTATATCTTTGACACTTCTCACAGAAAATGTTTAAGCAAAAATCAATTGAAAGGAACAAGTACGTCTTTACAAGCATGACTTTCGAATATACCTGAGCCACCACAGGGGTATCCTGTCGCTTACCAGTTCTAATCAACAGGAAGTGACTTCCTGGAATACTGTTTTGAGAAATGTGAAGCCACGTTCAGCCGCAATTAGAAAAAGGTCTGTGATCGAGCAGCAAGTCTGCCGTGGATCTGGAATTAGAACGCGGTGTCTGGCACGTTACACATTGGCCATCCTTGCTCTAAACGACAGTCCTCCAGCTCTGCCTGCCATGTGATCTTCCGTGGAAGGGAAAGGGAACAGAAGGGAATTGGAAGAATTGCTCGAGATTTGGAAAATGAATGTGTTTTGGTCAGACTGAGCTGGAACATGTGCGCCTAGATTTTACAGCTAGATTTCAGTTATCACTGGACGAGAATTCTGTGTTCTGAAAACTCCTCTGTTTTTCTATTTGGGGCTACTTCATTCTTCTGTTTCTGCCTAACTTTCTAAGGGATGTTTCTCTTGAAAAGATCCCACCTATTTTGGTTAAGAAATGAAGGCAAGGCTCTTCGTCCGTGTGGAGGTCGATCAGAAGCGGCAGCTAAGGCTCCCAGCTAGAAAGGCAGACAGAAGCTGGTGAGGTAAGCGAGGCAGCTCCCCGACAGCAAAGCAACAGCTCTGTGACCACTGTCCTTCTCCCCCCGGGGCCAGGCCTTCTCAGGGGTCAGGAGGCAATCAGAAATGAGCAAAGCTGCCAGAAGGGGGTGGCAGCACTCGTTGACAATTACCCAGATGGGTCACACCCGCTACTGTGTTGCAACTGTCATTACAAGCTCTTTCTAGGATTTTTTGATGGAGAGAAGATGCCCAAGAGCTCA